>NC_064624.1:178793119-179140619 GCF_023898315.1 Schistocerca nitens | reverse complement strand
TCAAAAGTCACGGATCTCTCATTCAGAATTCTTCAAAACACAATGGTGTTGAGCAGATGACCACCACCTCTTTCCAACCAGTGTCCAATTCGGAACCTGAGCGGATATGGCAAGGAAAACACAGAAGCCATAGATGATGACGACAGTCCACAGTAGGGGACCACTAACCAGCTCTGTCGCAGCGTACAACGCCATTCCCTCAACTAGGCGAAATTTTAGTCTGTCACAGACACCAGGCATTTTGCCACCTGCTGCGCCCAACTCATTGAGCCCTTGGCCAATTCACACATCCATATTATCGTGTGGTCTCCCACATATGGGCTCGCACTATCGAGTAGAACTCCAGGTGGACCAAATTCGTCGTTGTTATCGACAGGGGCAATAAATGTTAAGGATTTCAAGCACCCAGAGGTGCATAGAAAGGAGTGCAAATCAGCTCCAAGCATAACGATACGTTCCCCTTTCCCCTCAGCAGCCAACTGTGCATGACTCATGTCCAATTCAGGGCTTCTAATCAGCCTTTCTGCAACCACTATAACCTCTGTTATCATTTTAAGTACTAACAGTGGGTCAACAATAACCAGCAATGGGAGCTATCGGGATGTATGCACTTTCAACCACTGAAACTTCAGACAGTCGACAATGCCACAATCCCCTTCACCAAAACCTGGAATAGGTTCTGGGACTCAGGAGAGAGATCCATTCACCCCAACTGGACTACTTCCAGGGCCCATTCCGCTCTGGGTAGGAACAAGTAGTGCCCCAGAAACTATAGATTGGCCACCAGTTCCACAACGCCAGCATCTGACCTGGCTGACTGTGATGGTCAAATACTGTGTAATTAGAGCACCTCGTCAATGAACATTAAACATGTGTTTTCTTTCACTTTTGCGTGCCAGGGCTGCCTACTTTCGAAGTTCTAAGGATGATAGTTAGTTTCAAAAATTGGAAATGGTGCTGCAAACATTTTGTTTTGTAACCAGCAGTGGAAAAAAACATTAATTGAGTTATTAAACCATATAGAGAAAAATCGGAGCGTGGAATGTCAGATCCCTTAATCGAGCAGGTAGGTTAGAAAATTTAAAAAGGGAAATGGATAGGTTAAAGTTAGATATAGTGGGAATTAGTGAAGTTCGGTGGCAGGAGGAACTAGACTTTTAGTCATGTGAATACAGGGTTATAAATACAAAACCAAATAGGGGTAATGCAGGAGTTGGTATAATAATGAATAAAAAAATAGGCGTGTGGGTAAGCTACTACAAACAACATAGTGAACGCATTATTGTGGCCAAGATAGACACGAAGCCTACGCCTACTACAGTACTATAAGTTTATATGCCAACTAGTCTGCAGGTGATGAAGAAATTGATGAAATGTATGATGAGATAAAAGAAATTATTCAGGTAGTGAAGGGAGACGAAAATTTAATAGTCATTCGAGAGTAGGAAAAGGGAGAGAAGGAAACATAGTAGGTGAATATGGATTGGGGGTAAGAAATGAAAGAGGAAGCCGTCTGGTAGAACTTTGCACAGAGCATAACTTAATCATAGCTAACACTTGGTTCAAGAATCATAAAAGAAGGTTGTATACATGGAAGAATCCCGGAGATACTAAAAGGTATCAGATAGATTATATTATGGTAAGACAGAGATTTAGGAACCAGGTTTTAAATTGTAAGACATTTCCAGTGGCAGATGTGGACTCTGACCACAATCTATTGGTTATGAACTGCAGAATAAAATTGAAAAAACTGCAAAAAGGTGGGAATTTAAGGAGATGGGACCTGGATAAGCTGACTAAACCAGGGGTTGTACAGAGTTTCAAGGAGAGCATAAGGGAACAATTGACAGCAGTAGGGGGAAAGAAGTACAGTAGAAGAAGAATGGGTAGCTCTGAGGGATGAAGTAGTGAAGGCAGCAGAGGATCAAGTAGGTAAAAAGACGAGGGCTAGTAGAAATCCTTGGGTAACAGAAGAAATATTGAATTTAACTGATGAAAGGAGAAAATATAAAAATGCAGTAAATGAAGCAGGTAAAAAGGAATACAAACGTCTCAAAAATGAGATCGACAGGAAGTGCAAAATGGCTAAGCAGGGATGGCTAGAGGACAAATGTAAGGATGTAGAGGCTTATCTCACTAGGGGTAAGACAGATACCGCCTACAGGAAAATTAAAGAGACCTTTGGAGAAAAGAGAACCACTTGCATGAATATCAAGAGCTCAGATGGAAACCCAGTTCTAACCAAAGAAGGGAAAGCAGAAATGTGGAAGGAGTATATAGAGGGTCTATACAATGACAATGTACTTGAGGACAATATTATAGAAATGGAAGAGAATGTAGATGAAGATGAAATGGGAGATGCGATACTGCATGAAGAGTTTGACAGAGCATTGAAGGACCTGAGCCGAAACAAGGCCCCGGGAGTAGACAACATTCCATTAGAACTACTGATGGCCTTGGGAGAGCCAGTCCTGACAAAACTCTACCATCTGGTGAGGAAGATGTATGAGACAGGCGAAGTACCCTCAGACTTCAAGAAGAATATAATAATGCCAATCCCAAAGAAAGCAGGTGTTGACAGATGTGAAAATTACCGAACTATCAGTTTAAGAAGTCACAGCTGCAAAATACTAACGCGAACTCTGTACAGACGAATGGAAAGACTGGTAGAAACGGACCTCGGGGAAGATCAGTTTGGATTCCGTAGAAATATTGGAACACGTGAGGCAATACTGACCTTACGACTTATCTTAGAAGAAAGATTAAGGAAAGGCAAACCTACGTTTCTAGCATTTGTAGACTTAGAGAAGGCTTTTGACAATGTTGACTGGAATACTCTCTTCCAAATTCTAAAGGTGGCAGGGGTAAAATACAGGGAGCGAAAGGCTATTTGCAATTTGTACAGAAACAAGATGGCAATTATAAACGTCGAGGGACATGATAGGGAAGCAGTGGTTGGGAAGGGAGTGAGACAGGGTTGTAGCCTCTCCCCAATGTTATTCAATCTGTATATTGAGCAAGCAGTAAAGGAAACGAAAGAAAAATTCGGAGTAGATATTAAAATTCACGGAGAAGAAATAAAAGCTTTGAGGTTCGCCGATGACATTGTAATTCTGTCAGAGACATTAAAGGACTTGGAAGAGCAGTTCAACGGAATGAACATTGTCTTGAAAGGAGGATATAAGATGAAGGATAGGGTAGCATTGAGAGCTGCATCAATCCAGTCTCAGGACCTGAGACCACAACAACAAGAACATAGAGAAAAAAAAGATAACGTCACTATGTTATACATTAGTGGGAAAACAAAAACCACTGTCAATAGACTGCAGAAGAGCCACAAAAAAAATTATGGGAATTCTACTACTTGTCAAAGTTTTCCTGACCATTAGTGTTCCTAGTTTTGAATCAGCAAATTTGGAAGATTTCTTGAGATCAGTACTTCCTTCCACCTTATATTTCTAACAACTAAGTTCTACAGCATAGTAAACTCCTGCTGTGTTGCCATTACGTTCCTTATAACACACAAAGGAATTCAAGATTTATCTCGCACATTGTACCCTATTTCTCATTTTTTGGAATGTTTGGGCATTCGTTAATTCTGTTATCAGTTCTGTTTGTGTACATCCTTGATATGAGGCATAAATGACATGTTTTACACCAGTTCCATATGAAGAATGAGTAGGTCTACTCAGGCATCAAGAAACATTCAACAAATAGTACTGCCCTACTCTGATTACTGATTTCTCACTTGCGTGAGTTTGCTTGTTGAATAACATGATTTCGATGTACAGGTCATTACATCCCTCTATGGTCGACTTCCTGGTTATTTTTGCATTGTGCATAGAAGAGCAGTACCTTACGGGGCATCTATTGCTGTTCAGACTAAGTGACATGTTACCAATTACCTGTTGCCTGCCATGTTTCATAGATCAATTCAGGGTAGAAAGCTGCTTACTGGGTTCCTTTTCTAGACTGTTTTAGTTATGTCTCATTGCTTACAACAAACTAGTAGCATCTTACTTTTACTCATAATTTTCTAAATTATATAGTGCCAAACATATTAAATGGATTTACTTGTATGTACATTGGTGAGTAAGTGCAATAATAATGATCAGGTATCAGTTTTGCAGACATATGAAATCAATCTATGATTAACTGGAAGGCAGGAACACACATACTTCATAGTGACAAAACAGACATTTGAAGGTACTGCTTAGATTCACTAATGTGTCAGATCTGACATGTTGTGAATTATGTCGTTTTGGATACATGGTATAACAGAATGGCTGTTCCACTGCAGATATTAAAGAGTGTCCAACTACACTGGTACAGACAATCGTATACATATAAAAAGCTATATTCTTCATGTCCGATTCTATGGGAATAATTGTGCACCATGGCAGTGGTGTAATCCACGGAAAGAAGAAGGTCAGCATCTGTTGTACTGTTATCCGTCTTTTTTATTCAGATCTAAACTTTGTTAGTGTGCTATAAGTGGTCCTGTGGACTCAACGAAATTATAACGCACATATTCGAATCTAACTTAGGCATGTACAAGCATTACTCAAAATAATGCTTGTACAAACCTAAGTATGGTTGGAGTACATGTCGGGCGCAGCAGATGCGAAAGGGTCTGGGGTCTGTGGCCGACTAAAATTTCTGCTGGACTACACATACTTGTGTGGACTGTGTGGTAGGTTGCGACAGTGTTCCCCAGGAGTCAACTGTCGCAACTGTCTATCGCTTTTGCAATTTACTTGTCGTGAGCATGCACTCAGCTTCCGAACTGGACAGTAGGTGAAAAGGGAAGGTGGTCATCTGCTCAACACCACTGTGTTTTGAAGACTTCTATATCAGAGATGCATGAACTGTGAGATGTTGTTTTGAAACCAGGGTCGTTGTAACCCTCTAATAATGTGCATCTGCCCTATGACCCTTCTTGAAGACGGAAATGATCTGCACTTTTTTCCAGTCTCTAAGTGCCCTTCATTGCTCACGTGAACTATGGCGAGCTGCCACTAGAAAGGGAGAAAATTCTTTCGCACAATCTTTGTAGAGTCTTATGGTCATCTCATCTCGTCCTCATGCCTTTCCACTACAAAGCGATTATAGTAGCTTTAAGCATATTTCATTCAAACACCATGTACAAGTAGAAGGTAATTTAAATGAACTATTTTCAGCGGGATTAATTGTTCGAGAAACCACCTTCAGCGGTCATATAACTTTCTATGCACAATTTTCCGAGAGATAAGGTGAGCATGAACTGCAGAATTGCAGTGAAATTCAAGACACATGCTGCAGCAATGAATATTCGAGAATGTGCTTCCTTTAGACAGGTGTTAGCACACAGTAAGTTGGAGTAATGCTTCTATATACCTAAGTTAGATTGGAAGATGAGTCGTTATAATCATGTTAAGTCCACACGAGCACTTTTAACCCACTGATGACAACTGCACTGTCAGCTGAAATCTACGTCTGCATTAGAAAAGACAGATGATGGTACAATCGATGCTGACGTTCTTTCTGTTTTAAAATCCACACTTTCATTAACAATGAAGTCATTAATACAGTCACATTAAATTATTGAGTGTCGCAAGCAGACATCTAATAAGGTCTTGCGGAAAGAAAATAAACACTATGCACTTGTAACATTCTTTAAAAATTACTTGAAATAATTACTTTATGATTGCACTGAACGAATGTCTGAACTATGGAATAAATACAGAACTCGATTTGTCGTGTTGTGTGTTGTAACTGCAAGTGGTGTTCTTACTCTGTGTTACTGTTAGCAAAACTTTACACGAACCGATTGCGCAATGCAACTCACAATAGCAATAACGAAATACAGTCACTGCAAAATACATGCAGCCCCTTAAGCAGTGAATCCTAAGGCCCTGTTCACATAACAAATGAATTAAATTCTCTTACCTCTACAGCAGCAATGGAGTAACGCCATATAGTTTGGTCTCTCATAAAAAATATGGATAGGCTAACTACAGGCTCAGCAGTGTGCAATGCTGGCCAAAATACTTGAAATTCTTTTGGCTGATAAACAAGAACATTTAAGAAAATTCAACTTCCTTAAAAACTTCTTCAACTGAACTGGGAGGCGGTACTGTTTATGGTGAATTACTAACACTGAGTTTTCTTAGCAAAATTATATTGCCAGTAAGTTGGTCTTTTCAAAAGAATCTGACAATTGAAGCCACATTACTCACAATTGATTCACAAACAATGAGATGTAGACAGCAAGTATTATCTAACTTCATTAACCCAACATAAATGTAAATCATCAGTTGTGGAGTACCACTTGTATCTCTGCACGTGACCAGAAAATACACTCCTGGAAATTGAAATAAGAACACTGTGAATTCATTGTCCCAGGAAGGGGAAACTTTATTGACACATTCCTGGGGTCAGATACATCACATGATCACACTGACAGAACCACAGGCACATAGACACAGGCAACAGAGCATGCACAATGTCGGCACTAGTACAGTGTATATCCACCTTTCGCAGCAATGCAGGCTGCTATTCTCCCATGGAGACGATCGTAGAGATGCTGGATGTAGTACTGTGGAACGGCTTGCCATGCCATTTCCACCTGGCGCCTCAGTTGGACCAGCGTTCGTGCTGGACGTGCAGACCGCGTGAGACGACGCTTCATCCAGTCCCAAACATGCTCAATGGGGGACAGATCCGGAGATCTTGCTGGCCAGGGTAGTTGACTTACACCTTCTAGAGCACGTTGGGTGGCACGGGATACATGCGGACGTGCATTGTCCTGTTGGAACAGCAAGTTCCCTTGCCGGTCTAGGAATGGTAGAACGATGGGTTCGATGACGGTTTGGATGTACCGTGCACTATTCAGTGTCCCCTCGACGATCACCAGTGGTGTACGGCCAGTGTAGGAGATCGCTCCCCACACCATGATGCCGGGTGTTGGCCCTGTGTGCCTCGGTCGTATGCAGTCCTGATTGTGGCGCTCACCTGCACGGCGCCAAACACGCATACGACCATCATTGGCACCGAGGCAGAAGCGACTCTCATCGCTGAAGACGACACGTCTCCATTCGTCCCTCCATTCACGCCTCTCGCGACACCACTGGAGGCGGGCTGCACGATGTTGGGGCGTGAGCGGAAGAGGGCCTAACAGTGTGCGGGACCGTAGCCCAGCTTCATGGAGACGGTTGCGAATGGTCCTCGCCGATACCCCAGGAGCAACAGTGTCCCTAATTTGCTGGGAAGTGGCGGTGCGGTCCCCTACGGCACTGCGTAGGATCCTACGGTCTTGGCGTGCATCCGTGCGTCGCTGCGGTCCGGTCCCAGGTCGACGGGCACGTGCACCTTCCGCCGACCACTGGCGACAACATCGATGTACTGTGGAGACTTCACTCCCCACGTGTTGAGCAATTCGGCGGTACGTCCACCCGTCCTCCCGCATGCCCACTATACGCCCTCGCTCAAAGTCCGTCAACTGCACATACGGTTCACGTCCACGCTGTCGCGGCATGCTACCAGTGTTAAAGACTGCGATGGAGCTCCGTATGCCACGGCAAACTGGCTGACACTGACGGCGGCGGTGCACAAATGCTGCGCAGCTAGCGCCATTCGACGGCCAACACCGCGGTTCCTGGTGTGTCCGCTGTGCCGTGCATGTGATCATTGCTTGTACAGCCCTCTCGCAGTGTCCGGAGCAAGTATGGTGGGTCTGACACACCGGTGTCAATGTGTTCTTTTTTCCATTTCCAGGAGTGTAGTATGGAGTACACCGAATGCAATTCACATGGCTCACTATTAGTTGCTGAACGCCTACAGAAAAAAAAGATATTGACTTTATGATGCAGTCAATTCAACATGCTCCTAGGCTTCAGCCATGAATCTTCCTTCCCCTTGCCCAATCCTATACCATTATCTTGACAATTAGGATTGTAGACTGATTCTGCTTTATATGATTTATTTGCCAGCAACCTTGTTTATGAGCCAATTGACTGAGATTATAACCAGATCATGATTTACAGTAGTGCATCTGAGTGCTATCAATTCTTTCGAGTTAGAAAAATTTATCACACATTTGTTGTAGAAAGTACTTCCAAATATGTGCCAAATTTGTTACACCCCGCTGTAGGGTTATGAAAGGAGTATACTGGGGCACAATTGTATGTGGCACCAGAATAACATAAGAGTGCTAATAAATTAATATGAAACTAGTGTACTATAAAAAATGAATATCTCTGACAGGCTCGACAACGTGGATCGCTGACTGTGCGCCACTGTAGAGTCAAAGATACTGTACTGCCTTGTTAGAATAGGAGAGCACTGGGTGCACAGTTGTAGGTAGCTGTCTGTGAGAGAAAGACAATGGAGTAGGCAGTTTCTGTGTTGTGCTGTGTGAAGCCACCAAGAGTTAGATTAATGTAGGTATGACAATATTGTTAAACCTGAAAGCAGACGTCTTCAGGCAAAGAAGGTAAAGATTTAAATAGTTATGATTTCTGTCTTCGCCAGTGCATCAATGTAGATGAGTTGGCTGATAATTTTTGGTTGTAGAATAACCCCAGAATGTACGTAAACAGTTTTGATGAAAAGACTAGTTAGATATTTAATTTTTGTAATGCTTTTAGATTTGTTAACAGAGCTGTATGTAATTTGATGATTTACATTTATATTGGGTTAATGAAGTTAGATAATACTTGCTGTCTACATCTCATTGTTTGAGAATAAATTGTGAGTAATATGGCTTCAGTAGTCAGATTCTTTTGAAAAGACAAACTTACTTGCAATATAATTTTGCTAAGAAAACTCAGTGTTAGTAATTCACCATAAACAGTACCGCCTCCCAGTTCAGTTGAAGAAGTTTTTAAAAGAGTTGAATTTCCTTGTTTATCAGCCAAAAGAATTTCAAGTATTATAGCAAGCATTGCGCACTGCTGAGCCTGTAGTTAGCTTATTCATATTTTTTATGAGAGACCAAACTATATCGCGTTACTCCATTGCTGCTGTAGAGGTAAGAGAATTTAATTCATTTGTTATGTGAACAGGGCCTTAGGATTCATTGCTTAAGGGGCTGCATGTATTTTGCAGTGACTGTATTTCGTTATTGCTACTGGGAGTTGCATTGCCCAATCGATTTGTATAAAGTTTTGCTTACAATAACACAGTGTAAGCACACCACTTGCCGTTACTAATGGTTCAAATGGCTCTAAGCTCTATGGGACTTAACATCTCAGGTCATCAGTCCCCTAGAACTTAGAACTACTTAAACCTAACTGACCTAAGGACATCACACACATCCATGCCCGAGGCAGGATTCGAACCTGTGACCGTAGCAGCTGCGCGCTTCTGGACTGAAGCGCCTAGAACCGATCGGCCACAGGGGTCGGCTGTCTTTATTAGTTTGCAAATAGTCATTACTGAACACGTGCTGTTCGGCAGGAATATTTCGTCACGAAAGGGAATCAGAAATATCCTGCAGTGTTATACCTTCCAGCATGACGCAATGACAGATTTCACTATGGCTGTGGGGGCAAAGGATCCGAACAATAGAAACAAAATTAATTCTCTACTGTATTTCCACAGGTGTCACAAAGTTAACTGAGTCAGTACACTTACAGTTGAAAGTCCATCCCCAGCCGCTGACCATAGTAGTTTGTCCCAACAAGGTGATGTCCTTTTCTTCAGGGGAAGGTAACGTCACCAACTTGATGTAACCTTCAGGACAAAACAGGAAACAATATTGACAACATTTTGTCTTTGGCTTCCCTAAAAGTGGAATGCAGTATATAGGTACAATGAATGAAATCGTACATCTTTGCAATCTGCATGTTAGTTTTGCAATAAGAATTTTCTGCGAATACCTACATACGAGAAACGATTATTGTTAGGTAACTAATCCTGAAATACGCTACCCTCCTCTTAGTAGGTCTTCTTGTCTGGTCTAGCTTTTGCCTGACATTCTCGATGGTTACGGATTTTTTTCTATTCCCTTCCATCTTACTCTTTACCGTCGCAGAAGTAAAGGAAGGAAAATATGAACAAATCTACGTCACCACACGAAATAACTTCATAAAAGACGCGAGCCGAGGCGAATTCTATGAATGATGGTTGTGAGACGAAACAGAGTGCAGGATACAGTATCGTGTGTCAATGGACCTGTCCATTTACAGCCTGTATCTACGCTAGGAGGAAAACCCCACCCGTGTCTGCTGCGCTCTCACACTTTTGTTAGCGCGTCACGAGGCCGCGCTAGGCAGTGGCCATAATGCTTTGGCTCATCAGCGTGTCACAAGGGGAGGTGGCGCTGCGAAGGTACGCTACAGTTGCCTCGAATCCGGCGCCACCATATTAAACGTAGCAAAACCTGAGCAGGCTGCTGTTTGCGATTGCTTCTTGGTCCTAATGCCTGTCACATGCACTCAAAAGCTGTTTGAAAGAGAAAATGTTAAGAGTCCTATCATGAATAACACAGCGTCGATTAGGCATACTTTTTATTAAAGACATCTGGCATCATGAATAGATATGAGTGTAAACTAAAGATGAAAACAGGAGCACAGTTTTATAAAACATGTCAGTTGATACCTTTGAGTCTTAAGGAAGACATACAGACCGAAATGAACCGAAAGAGATCGTGGGGTAATATTGAACGGTTGCAGAGTCTGATTAACAATTCTATTGATCCTGTAAAACAGAAAATTGGGAAAATTATGTTTGTTCCGGATGCGACAATAATAAGTCTGTATATGGACGTTGAGAGAGAGCTACTTATTAGCATAGAAAAATTGTGAACGAGATTTTCAGCAATCCAGTACACCGACTGACAAAAAAAGTTAACATCCAGAAGTCAACTTAAGTTTATTTGCAGTCGCACCATGAACAGGCATCTAAATGTTTGGTGGTACTATTCTATGTGTTAGATAGAATAACCTAAAGCATTTAGCATTTGTGTTTTTCGGGTTTAGTGTTGTTACCTGGCCCACTAGGGTGCAAAATAGGCGGGAGGAGCGGTAAATGTTGAGTGATCACTGTGAATGATAGTGATGCCACATACACATGTGACAGCGTTATCACCACATGACAGAGTACGAAAGGGACCTAATTGCAGGTCTCCATCTGCTGGTTGGTTGACTCCTGCAGTATCCAGATCTGTGGGGTATTCAAATGTTACAGTGAGCTAAAGTTCGACTACATTAGAACGCAGGGGCAGGCATACTTCTTGAGGTTTCAGTCGCCACGACTGACCACCATAAATAATTTGAACTGAACTGTGCACCAAGCGAAAAATTACCCCTTCACATGTACACCTGTCATGTGACCACAAGCAATGGACTCCCTGCAATGTTCTCTGTCACGGCACACCACTGGTAAGAGACCAGCAGCAGCCAGACTGGGGAATTACCTTCCCATGCACTGCCTGTTGTTACCATCCCAACAGAGGCGTCTGTGTTTGGAGTGCTGCCGTGAGTGCAAAGCATGGTCTGCTACTAAATAGCATTGCATTGTGATGAGCAGTGAATGACAGTTCTTCGCTAACTTAGACGACCACTGTCGATGATAATGCTGGCCACTTGGTGAGCGGTCCCATTCTTCAAATGTTTTGGAGAGTGAGCAGTGAGGTCCGCAGTTCTATCTCTGATAGGACATGTTTGTGACTAGCTCAAAAGTCAACTCCATCCCAGAGCCACTATCCAGGATATTGAGGACTAGTTTCAACAGTTATGGGCCAGATTGCCTCAGGAGAGGATATGATATCTTCTTGAAATCCTTTCCAACTGAATCAGTGCATAAATCAAACCCATAGGGGATGCAACATCACAGCAAGTGGGCTTTGTAATCAATGATATAACACCACACACCTTCTCAAACTGAAGAAGTTCCATTTCGTTTTCCCCTTCTTTTTTCCTCTTTTGGATGATTCACTTTTTTGTGAGGCAGTGTATTTTAGCTCCCTAGAGGGGCCATAAGTAGAATAAATGTATAAGTTCTAGCTCGTTTTTTCCCAAATTGTCAAACAGTCATAAAATTTTCTCAGACTCCCGAGAAATTCCATGATTTTCTTTGGATTTTTTTTTGGAAAAGTAACACAGAACCTACATACTTATTCTAATATAAGCAGTTACTTCCAAAAATTTTTTCTTTAATTAGTAAAAATTAGGGAAATGGTGGTAAACAGGGGTAAATGGAGGGAAATGGAGGGAAATGACATTATTCAATTTTCAAAGGTGGAGAAGAATAAAAGATTCCAGATTTTGATTTCTCTGATGAAGAAGATGACAGAGGCAGTTGATAATGTGACAGACAGCTAAAGCAGTGGCAGCTGAAGCAGCCTCTGGTCTGTGTCCAGTCTCAGACTGCATAATATCCGTTTGGTAATGTGTCTATTTTATTTTCCAAAATATGTTTTTATCACAATGAGGACTCAATGCTTTCTTGTTTACCTCAACTGAATAAGTTTCATGTTTAAAGCTTAGTGTTAAATTCTAAGCATATATTTTTTTAACACCTTTCTTGATACCTTTTGATTTTTTTCTCCTCCTTGGTACCAACATTATAAGCATACAGTTTTGCTCTCACAGCAAAAGATTCTTCCATTATTTTTCCATTAAATTCATCTTTCATTTTTTCAAAACTATCTTGTTTATTTATAAAATGCTGTGTGTATTATCTTTTGGATAATCGCTTAATCAAAGATATTAATATTTGATTTCATGTCTTGATCGAAATCTTCAGTTTTTAAATCTATATGTATGTGTCCATATCTCCATAGCAAAGCTCAATATTTTCACTGTATGTTGGTTTCATAATTCTGAGTGAAAACCGTACATTTTTCTTTTTAAATTTCTAAAATATAATTTCTCAATGTAAACTGTTTTTTAAAAATTTATTTTGGTTTTATTCATGTGAATTGCAGTATGGCTATCTCACAAGTCTTCAACTCTTCCCTGCATCGGAAGGTGATTTTATATCAACTTTGTTTCAATGTTTTCAATTGTTGAATAATTCATCAGCTTGGAGAAATCTCTCTAAAAGTAATTCTTGGCTTGGATTCTTATTTATGTGTTCAAACCTGTATATTTCTTCAACCAATTAGATTTTTTTAAATTTTAAAACTCTATGAATTTTTGATATCTTCATTCATATAGGCAGATTTTGTTTAATATTTCTATAGTGAACTACATAATTATTTTCACAGTAGTCAACAATGTTCTTTCCTTATTTTGAGGAGCAAGTGGTGTACCATTATGTAAATCATGCAGTTTATTTGGGTATTCTAGATGTACTTCAAATATATATCCAACTCAAGAAGTCCCTCCTGACTACTTATTTATTTTTTTAGATACAAAAGAATCTGAATCATCTCATTCACATCCACCATCGATATGGTAAATATTGACTCAAAGCATAACCATACAGACTGATTGTGTCTAAATATGTTAAACAACCTGATATCTTTTTGCATCATAATCTTCTATACATTTATTATCTGGCTTCATATATCTTTTAAAACATTGAGCTGTACCTTCCTATTGTTTCTTTTTCAATCATTACAATCATATAATAATAATTCTTACCATCCCATGGAAAGATAAATCAGATATATTAAGATACAAAGATGGTTCTGAATCTTATGCTTTTTTGGAAGTTTTTCTGCAGTTTTCAAACACATCAGTATCATGAAATTAACCAAGAGTTTTGATAGTGAATGGTTTGCAAACAAATTCTGCTTTGTTGTAATTTTCATCACTTATTTCACAGTCATTCAGTGTATTGTAAATTTCTTTTCTCAATGGAATCTATGTTTCTTCAAAATTCCTCCAACTATTCATATAATCAGAATTATAGACAACTTTCTTATTTACTAGATTGACTAAATTTTCTATAAAAAACATTTTAATTTTGATCATGTTATCCTTTTTCAAATGAAAGATTGTCAAGGCTTGAAACCATTAATCTAAATGCATCATTACACCTCATCTTCAAATTTTCTGTCTTCTTACCAAAATTAATATCTCAGTCTCCATTGTTAGGTATAAAATCTATTGTATTTTTTTTTCATACCCATGTTTTTTACAAACAAATGAGAATTACATTCTGAGAGATTATGTAAGTAAATTGGCACAAAACGAGGATGCTTCACTTGAAAATTACATTGATTTCATAATGGAGCTATACATTTTCCAGTGAAATAATAATAGTGACGACATTTTTCATTTTTTTGTATAATGATTTCTACATAATTAACATATTATAGATATTGCACTTCTTGATTGTTCTTCCACTGTTAATGGTCTCATTTCTTCAATTTTAGAATAAGTTCTTCCAATTTATTCAAACTCTTTTTTCAAATATTAAAAGAATTTTTCTGAGAATTTGTCCTCAATATGTGACAGGAACTTTTATGCTTCCCATTAATGTACTTGATACATTAACAAACACCACTTGGTTCATTTATTTCATACGTAATAGTACAAGAATTGGCTATTTTATTTCAAATCTATTACATTTATTTCTTATTTCTTAATACCTATCTTTTAATACTTTGCTGTACAAACCATTATGATTACCTTTCTTTCTAAACACTTGATATTTTAGAATTAATTTAAATAAGTTTGTAGTTTTGGGTTTGGTTGATACTTAGGCATTTCTTATAGCAAATTGTCAAATATGCATAAATGACATATGGGACTTTGTACATAAATTTTAAAACTTACATACCAACCTTTCTCTAGTAATTCTACTTCTAATTGTTTTTAACTAATCAATTTGGTGTGTGACTATCTAACTTTCCCTTATTCATGAAGTGGAGTAAAAGTATATCACATAGAATTTTTTTCACTGAAAAGAAGTGTAGGTAAATCTTTGATCAAATATGCAAATTGCTTCTGTTCATGAAATAATTTTTTGTATGAAACCTAAATTCCATACTTCTTTGCATTCAATACTTGCAAAATAGAATAAAATTAAATTTCAGTCCAATTTTTATGCACTTTTTCAAAATGTTCACTCAAGAAACAATTGGACTCAGTCATGTATAAATTATTTTCGGAATTTATGGTCCTTACTCTGTCAGTAAATTGTTTACTAAGTATATAATTTCTGACTGTTCTTCTGTCGCTTGATCCCTCAAATACATTAGGGGCAAGGGAAACATGTCTTCTCGTCGTTTAGGTTCATTATTTTGAACAGAGTTGTTGTTATAGAATAAGGTAATTGTTTCTAAATAGTTTCCTGAGTTCTCTTAATAAATATAATTAGATGAATTTTTTTAAATTTCCTATATCCAATCAAATTATTCCTTCCAAAACAATGATGAAGTTCAAAAACCTTGAATTGCTCTATTTTAATAGGACAGATATTATGGGTATCCTACTTATTTGCAGGAAATTTCCTTATTTTATTATACTGTATAAAACATTTCTTAATCTGCTTTTATGTTTACCTTTCGAAAATAGATCTGAACAAAAAGAATCTGCATCTTCAATTTCTAGGCAACCAATACATTTTTGAAGATATGTCATCACACTCAGCTTGTTGTTCATTTTTTCGTCTACAACAATATCTTCGAATATTATTATCTCAGAATTCGTTGTAAATTATTTTTGTAATAATACATAGAAGCGCTTTTCCCATACACACAAGGAATCCATTTACTGTTATATACTGTTGTATGATATTCATTTAAACATGATCTACACATTCTGCTATAACCATCTTTTTGTTTTTCTCCAAAACAAAATTATCAATTGCTTTGTCTACTTGACATACTTTACACAGTATGGAGTTAATTGGTTATGGTGATCACTTCTGAATTGCTTAATTGCATCCATCTATATGGGAAAAAATTAATAAAGAGAAGTGAAACTTTTATACTAGTAAAATTTACTACCTCTTCCAATGTATTTCTTGACACAGTTATTATGTCAGGAACTAATGATGATGATTTATTGCAATCATCACAAAATAATGACAGATCAGCCATACCAGCTCTATCTTCTTACAACAATCCATTAATGTACCTCTATTCAAAATTTTTCCAGCAGGTAACCCCTAAAATTCTCTTCTAATAATGACACATATCTTAAATTTAAAGTTACATTCATCCAATTCTGTATAGAAAAAAATCAGTAAAGAATAAAATGGCTATATGGTGTATGCTGATGTAATCCTATACTAGATATTGTCTTTTGGTATCCTGGAATTAATTGGAATGTTTGTAAATTTACTATACATATCAGGTTGCTAACAAGCAATACAACTACACCAATAGGCCATTGATATACTCCATATCTTTTTTGTAAACCTTGTGGTAAGAATGCTAAGTAATTACATGTTAGCTGTATGTATCATCTATCCATACCCACTTCTGATAAAAATATATAAAATTCTATTTACAAATAATAGCTGAACTTTTTAATTTGACATAATGATTCACCTGGTTCAGTTAGTAAGCATTTTGTTATAGATGGCTGTGTCACTGATAATTATATTTTTTTTACCATACTGACTCTGAATAGCATCAAAATCACCTTGCAATAGGTGTAAATTTAAACCTTTATAGTACAGACAATATTGCTTCATAAACATCTAATGCATGTGCAATCGCATGCTTAATCCTTCAAATAGATTCACTTGGAATTTCGGCACATTACATCAATCTCCGAGTACCACATTTCATCTTTACCTGTACCTATCTCTACTGCATCATTAATCATAACTGGAAAAATGCAAGACCTAACACATTAACTTTTCCATCTAATTCGTTTGGACACTGATGATCGTGTATTTTAGAATTATGTGTTCATCTTTTACTTGTTATTAAAATACCAAGAGAATTGTTAGTATGAAAAAAATTATTATTAATATATTTTTGCCACAAACGAAATGCTATCTCTGTTACTTGTAATACTTTTATATTTGCTCCTTCATAGGGCCATGATATATTTCTTAACTTCCATGTAGACATATTAAACCAGTATTCACATCTGTTAATCAACATCAAGGACTATTCATAAAATTTAAAGTCTGTTTACTTAACTTGCTATTTATATCAACACTATGCATGAATTGAAATAACATTAATGCTTATCTAAATGCATCACCACTCACTTGAGTTTTTGATTATGTTGTATATCCAAATAACAGAATATTTTTTAAATAATTTATTGCTTTATTTTTATCATCTCACCCCAGGCCTAAGGCAGTGACTGCTGTAGCAGTCTCCAGAATGCGTCCTGGTTCAGCTGACACTGCAACTACTATTTTCACAAACAACAATAGAAAAATTATCTTCATTTACATAAACATAAAATATTATAAAATAATTATATTACATCAGCAACTCTATTAAAAGCAAGGAATATCTAAATGAATAGATACAGACGACATTATAAAAAAAGAAAACTTATCGTCCCCACCAAATTATTGGGGTAAAAAGTAATGAAAAATAAATCAGTCTGGATTCTATTTGAAAATGTGAATCCCTCCAATTTTGGAGGTATTGAAAGAAAGTGAGAAATAAATTATGTTTATCGATGAATGTACAAAAAAATTCCATCAAAATAATTTTCTATTAAATGGAGTGAATCATGCAATGATGGGCATGCAAATACGATAAATGATGAAAAGAGTACTCCATAGTTTTGTGCAAATCAAGTTGCCGATGTTTTAGCATATAAAGTTACACATAAAGCAATTAAAGAACCTTCAATACAGACACAAATACAAGTATATAAGAATATAAAGACAGATGATAAACCCAGACCTTCAAATATGCCACCCAGTACTGTTACCCTTAATGATTTGGGTCTATTTTCTCCCATTTTGAAACAAAAAATGGAAAAAGCTGGACACTTCACAGATGAATATAATTATATATGAATATAATTATTATGTTGTCAGAACACAAAGAAGAAACCTACAGAGCAGCTGAACAATATTAGAGATATACATTCAGATTTTGAAGAACTGTTAAGGAGTAATTACAATCCCAACTAAATAAATTTGTACCAGAGAGTGAGACAAAATTTCAATATTTTGGATGACTACACATAACAAGAATTGTTTGAAGTTGTAATTAGTTTTCGTGAAATTGAGTTAGTATAAAATTGATTCCAAATAAGAATTATTTGCACCTTGCAAATTTTAATAACATTTCTACACATCAAACAAGAAGAATTATCTGTTAAACATGTATCAAGGCATGAAAGTAATGGTCGCATTTTGTTTTCATAAATTGATGATTTTGATCAGTTAAATATCCAGAGCAACCTACTTGAGAATATGCCGTTAGTTCATAATACGTTATCACTTCTATATGAAATATGCTGATAGGTATTGACATTTTAAATTGTTTTCCGTGTTAACTTTATCTTTCAGTTCTTTAGACTACAATTTTATCCATGATATATCATCCCAATTTAACTTATCTCGAAATTCTCTCATGAAATCTTCAGAGAATTCTTGTTCATGTGTTATATCCCACTTGATTTGTCTTGAAATTCTCTTTACAGTCTTCATACAAAATGTTGATCATCTAATATGTAATCCCAGTTTAATTTATCTTGACACTACGACACAAAATCCTCAGATTGATTCAGGTCAAATGATATATCATCACAACTTACTTTGTCTTGAAATTCACTTGTAAAATCTTCAGGTAATTTTTTATTATATAATATAACAACCCAATCTGTTTTGTTTTGAAATTCTCTTATAAAATCCTCTGACAATTTTTGACAAGTTGATATAGAGTGCCAATTTATTTTATCCTGAAATTGTCTAATAAAATCTTCAGATATTTTTTGTACCTCGGTGCATGCACCTAATCAAATTTATCTTCATACTCTCTCATGAAATTTTCAGATTATTTCATGACAGACAAATTATATTCCCAATATTATTTATCTCATACAGTTTTCATATATTTGATAACATCCTGATATTAGATGTTTCCATAAAATTCAACAAATGGATTTTCCTTTTAATATAATCAACAACTATATCTTCTTCAGCTTCATTTGTTAAATACAATTGATATAAATGCCCAAAATTTAAGTTTTCAAACATTAGATGAATCATTTGGGAAAGTTATTCTTTAGGTTTTAGTTCATCCACCTAATTGTTGTTGTTGATGTTCGTGTTGCTGTCGATTTTATTGTTAATAAGGAAAATAAGTTGTTGTTTTCTTGGTTTGGAAAACCTGTAATCCTAGTTTGATTCCTTTACTTTTTAGTTCTTGCACAGTAGAATTCGTAAGTACGTGGTTGATGTTGTTGTAGCCACTATGGGAAATATTTCACCCCAGAGTTATTATATTTTATTTCATTATGGTACTGCATAGTGGATGAGGATCCACCCCAAAAAATGGAAAAAATTAAAGTAAATATCACAAAAATAAAAATCTTCATAATAAAATATTTTGCTAATTACATGGAACAATTTTCGAGTACATCTATTTCAGGTGTCACTTGTGGTGTTTGCTCTTCAAAAGTACCTTTAATGAATGTATTTGAATTTATTAACCATAACAACTACCACTAAAATCTAGGTTCTAGGTTCAAAGATATTTGGTTTCCATTGTTGGAAAAGTAGAATGTCTTGATCAGGAAATATATTATGTATCTTATATATGGAATTCGAGGGAGTAAAATTTAATCCTTGCAAAACTTTTACAAAACAAGATTAACTATTATGTTTCGAGAAGATAATGAAATTCCATATATAATAACCCATTAGCGCCAGAATATGAACAAATTCAAATTAAAGTAAAACTTTAACATCAAATAATCTTGTTCAAAAGAAAAGATTTCAAGCAGTCATGTCACTGAATAATAAACAATGCAGGCAAGTGGAAAATTATTATTTGGGTATAGAAAAAATATCAAATAATTTTTTAAAAATATATAGCAGAATCTAAAATCATTCAAGTTCAAAACATTATTGAACAACAAGCTACAGAGTTGGAAAGCGGATTTAAAATAGAAGAACAAAAACAAGAATATGCTATACAGCTAGAAAGAGAAAAATTGAAGAATAAGAAACTAATACAGGTAAGCTATAAAATAGTACTGAATGATGTTACCTATGTCATCACCACTGATATACAATAGATACACTACAGAAAGATCATTTATTTAAAGTTGATGGAACAACAAGCAAGTTAATCAAATCTAGATTATCTACACACAACACAGGATAACATCCAGGTGACAAACTTTTTATCTGTACACCAAAGAGTGAATCAACTACAGGGTGATGTAGGAAAAGTTTAAATCTAGTTTTAAGTGTTTCACAAATGAAGAAGGCAAAGAACTGTACAACATAAAATTTGATGACATAAAATATTACTTAGATACCTTTATTGATGATGAAAATATTTTGATACTAAACAAATTTGATCCAAGCAACGATGAAACTAAAAATAACTTATATGACAATATTGTCATATTAGCAGAATATATTCAACCTGTTAGGTGCTCTGCCTAGAGAGGAACTAGCTCCCATTATTTATGAAATCTACAACGAATATCCACGTAACCTTAATGTAGTTAGAAAATCACTATAAGATCTTCTTGAATCTAAAGGTTATACAGTTATTAGAAATTATAAGAATTTATGGAATGAGTCAGCTAATATTTTAAGGGCAGTTAACTCAAACATAATATATAGGTACCAGTAGTTTGTTTTTGGAAGTATTCATAAACAATACACATTTATTTCCATTTAAATCGAATAAATAATTCATACTCTCATCAGATAATTGATTTATGAATGTTGACATATCTTCATCATCAGGATAATCCACAGAGAGAAAAAAATGGAAGTGTTAACTTTCTCATTCGTAGTGTAGCCATTTATAAATAAAAATTTATGATAAACCACAAAAAACACATATGAAAATGTCTGCAGGAGTGAATCATTCCCCAGTCAGATATAAAATATAACACAATATTTATCTATAAAACAGATCTATATGTTAGCACTGATAACATGTTGATTTAAAGAAAGTTTTAATGAAATAAATTTAGAATTATAAATAAAAATTATCCCTAATAAAAAGTTTTTTATTAAATTGTTGCAATCCTAAACATATCAAGACACAGTCGTAAGGCTGCTTTAGCTCATGCTAATTCGGTTTAGAGTCAGAGCAATATTTTTAATTTATTCAGAGTAATAACAGGATCGTTTATAACGATAAGGAAGGGTTGATAATAATTGACAAAGAGAATAATCCTTGGTTTTGAAGCTAAGGGTGTTCCAGAGATATTAGAGCATAAAGTTACTGATGATGCAATTTGAAAACATATGGATAGCAATGATAAATTACAATGTGAAATTACATTTAGACTCAGTGCTTCACTGCGTCTAACTTATAATGAAAAAAGAACCATATTTATCAGGTAATTTGACAGTAAAAGTTTATGTTTAAATCAAACATGTGCATTGCTAAAAAGTTCATGAAATGCATAACAAAAAAATGTTTTGCCATGTATTGGGAAACATGGTCAATTATTCCATGTTGTGTCAGCGGTGACACCAGCTTATACAAAGTACACATGTAAAAACTCTGAATGGCCACCAAAATTTTCTGCTGAATTTGGACTCCCCTTATAAATATATGAAATTGGAAGCATTTGTATGCCTGCCAGTTTAAGTACTTGTTTGTGGTGTGTACACATGTCTCCCAGGGCAGCCATCAAAGTCTGGAGCAGTTTCGAACAACATGTTAAAAATTTTACTTGGAAAAGCTTATTGAGGGGGATGTCCATAGTTCCCTAAGGTAGGGGGTGGGGGGAGGAGGGGGAGGAGGGCAGTTGTGGGTATAATGTAATAGCAAATGAGCTATGAGAGTCCCACCTACAGTTGTTATGTTTCCCAGGTTGAGTCCTGACACTTCATTCTGCATTTAAGTGGGTAGCAGAGCAAAACTGTGGACTGCATATATGTGGTGTGTGCTCTTATGGACATGTCCAAAAGAACATACACCACATATATAATGATCAGCCAGAACATTATGTTCAATTACCTAAAGGCCAGTATGTCGTCATGGCATGGAAGCAATGAGGTCTTGGTACGTCATCGGAGAGTGTTGGCACCACATGTGCACACGTAAGTCACTTAACTCCCGTAAATTCCGGGGAGGGAGGCGATGAGCTCTGACATGACATTCAATCACATCCCAGATGGGTTGGGTCAGGGCCAGCACATTAATTGGATCTTACCACTCTGTTACTCTAACCACTCCATCACAATTCTGGCTTTATGACATGCCGTATTATTTTGTTGAAGGAAAAGGCCACTGCCACCAGAAACAAGATCGACATAAAGAGGTGTACGTGGTCTGCAAGCTGTGTATGATACTCCTTGCATGAGCTCCACTGGACCCACAGATGTCCACATGAATGTTACCCAGAGCGTAATGGCGCCACCACCATCTTGTCTCTGCCCTGCAGTACAAGTGTCAGGGACCTGTTCCCCTGGAAGACGACGGATTTGTGCCTTCCAATCAGCATGATGGAGAAGTTTTCGGGATTCATCAGACTGTGCAATGCTCTGCCACTGAGCTAATATCCAGTGCCTCTGACCACGTAGTTGCCAATGACATGGTGTTAACATTTTCATCGCTTAGGTCATTGCCTATGGATGCCCATTGTTAAGAGTTTTGTGTGCAATTTGTGTTCAGACAAACTTATTCTGCTCCACGTTAAAGTCTGATGTTAGTTCTGCCACAGTTCGCTGTGGATCCTGCTCTACAAGTCCAACCAGTCTACATGACATTTTACATCTGTAATGAGGGGTGGCCACCCAATCCTACAATATCTGGGCATGGTTTCACCATGGTTTCGCCATATGTTGAAGACACTCAACACAGCACTCCCCGAACACCCGACAAGTTGTGCAGTTTCTGAAATGCTATTAGTAAGCCTCTGGGCCATCACAACCTGCCCTCGTTAAAACTCAGATAGATGGCGTGCCTTCCCTGTTCCACACAAAGGCAGCATGCTCACTCATACTACACGCACTGTGCATGTGTGTGACCAACAGTCACTCTTCACCAGGTGACGCTGCTTTCACATGGATGGATTTATATCACTAGTAGATTGGTGACCATAATGTCCTGGCCCATCAGTGTATAACTGAGGCGAGGACGGCCAATGATCCCTTCAGTGCAGATGCACACCATGCCTGAATTCTTATGAGAATCGGCTTAACGCAGTGAGATGAGTTTAATGGGTGAGAGCCACCACATTAGTAATGTGTGGATAAGTTGAGAATTTGGTTGTGAAGAAGGCATGCTAGGGCAGCTTGTTAGATGCTGTGACCGCAGTGTCAGCATGGCTAAGAGGTTATCACTTCCACCTCGTGCACTGAGCGAGCGTCGCTGCAGCATCGCAAGTGTTTTCAAGTTCTTCGCTTCAGTGGTGTTTGTGCCTTTGTGTGTGTGTCTGACAGTGACCTAGACCACTACTCTTTCTGTCTCATGACATCCAAGAGTATTCCGCATAAAGGGGATGTGGTTTTTCATGTGACAAGTCGAGACATAACGTGTTGCCCGTTTCTTTAGACGACTGGTTAGTTGATATTTTTCATGTTACGTCGGACCAGGTGCCTACTGCCTATTTTGATACTGAGATTCAAGTGTTCTTGTGAAATTCGTGTTCCCTACAAGCAGAGAAGTTCCTATTAAAGCATGGTACTCAGGTTCCCTTCCAGTATAGAGATGGTTCGGTCTGTTGTGAATGCAGATATTGAATATACGAACATTGGAGTATTCAGTCTCTCTGTGGAGGTAGCGGAAATTTACCTTAAGGTAGTTTTGGCGCAGTATGGTGACGTGAGAGGCATTCGCTGTGAACGTTGGTCAAGTTAATACAAGCTACACTGTTATAGCTGCATATATTCTGTGGAAATGCAAATCAAAGAGAACATTACATCTCATTTGCTACTTTGTAGCTGTCATATTCATATTACGTAAAACGGACAGGTGGGACCCCTTTCTATGCAATGGGCGTCTGGGAATCTCTGAACTTGCCTGTGGAGAGTTTTTGTCTTATGGCCTTCCTTCGAACATGGCTGTAGGTTTATGGATGCTCACTTTATCCCTATGAAAACAAATTTCAGCTACATCTTCCCTCATTTCTGGAGATCATCTGACAGTCTCAGTTTCACTGCATTGATTTTACACTACTGCAAGCAAAGCCTAATTCCGTTCCTGCTACTACTGGGATGGTGGCGATTCGTACTAAGTGGCGCCACAGTCAGGATGGTGATGAATTAGTTGTGCCTTCTCCTGTCCCACAGTCCCCTGAACCATGTTTGTCTGTCACTCCTGCCAGTAGTGTGGCAACACATTGCCCTGGCGAGGTGGAGATAAGGGAGGCTTTATCTGGTGTTCCTGCTGCTGCAGGGGTGGTTCTCATAGAACTGCCCCAGACAAAGTGTGTGTCGGAGTCCTCTCATTCCCATCCTCCATCAGTAGTCCAACAGGTAATACAGCAATGCCCTCCCTGTTCCTATGACAGGTCTTGGCGATAGGGATCGTGATTTTCCACTTAATGCGGCTCCTGTTGTGGAAACTGTTGCCACAGAGCCGTCTCCTGCTGGGCAGCTCTCGGATCCTGGGCAGTCACAGACTGATGAGGGTGAGGTGTCAGGTCCGCCGACGCCGCCTGCTGCAGTCTGTTACGCCTCGCAGCCGGATCCGTTCTCGGATTTGTTATTACACTCCGCAATGGGCTGTGCTGGGCGACTGGTAGAGTAGTGATGCTCCTCTTTTGTTATTTCTGTGTTTTTTTTTTGACGGATGGCTCAGGCAGATACGTTTGTCACACTAAATGCTAACAGAGTGGTATTAGAGAAGCGCCTAGCTTCGCTGTGTCAGTTTTTTATATGTCTCCTGGGCAGATATAGTGTTCCTTTTATTATTCTATTTACCAGTTTCGCTCTCCCTGGATTTCGCACTAATGTGGCGCCCATAGTTTCGACAGAAACTGCCTTATTGTTTGAAGAAGGTATTCTCATCACTGAGGTAGAGGTTCTTCAATCTGGCAGAAGAGTAGGCTGCAGTCTTTTTGAGCTCACCTTGGTTGTTTTATGTGCTCTGTCTGTTTCTGGTCACACAACTAAACATTCACTTTTTTATAAAGAGCAGGTTATTCATATTTTATGTACGAGTCCTCGGAGTCCGTTGTTCTGCGTCCTGTTGCTCAGTCCCCCAATTTTAATTATTTTCGAGATTTAAACGAGATGATACACTCGATGCACTTGGAAGATGTTTGAGAGCATAAATGTCCGACGCTTGTTAAATGTACGCACTTTACTGCGACTTCTAGTAGCAGGATTGGCCGATCCCATTTATTGAATTGGATGTGCGTTCGCTTTCAGGCAGTAGAGGTTGTCCCTGTTAGTTTTTCTGATCACTGTCCGTGGGCCGCCGCTTTTCAACTTTACCGGCAACCGGTGAAACTATTCCTTTCCCAGTTGATGTTAAGTGTCCCTCACTTACCGGATCCTTCTCTCGATGATGTGGTAAACATTGTGTTGGATCACTCTCTTTGATCCGGTGTGAGGTATTCTATGGCTCCAGAATGGTGACTGCCCTGGCTAAACCAGTATCTCTGTCAAACTTCGGTTATTTATTGTGCTGCTAGGTTGAAGAATTCTTGGAGAACTCATGAATTTTATTATTCTGTCTTGTATGAAAAGTGTGACGGTATGGATCACTGCTCCCCCTGAGGCTTGAAGATGTACGATGTAATAAAGCAAAGTTGTTGCAGTTGAACCGGTGGCAGATGGAAGCGTTGTGGGTGTGTGATACCATTTGCTTCGACATCAAACTCAGCGTCGCCGCTCTTGCACTACTTCTCTTACCACTGCTGAGCGCCGTCAGCTGACAGCACAAGCTGACAAGCTCCACGCCTTACGTTGGTACCATGTGGATGTTTATGATGTGGATCCCGTCTACTGTCTTTCCCTTTGACCTGGCTATTGAGACCCTAGGTAGGCCACTCACGCTTGAGCAGAATACCAAACTTTTGGCAGCATTACGTGCAGATGATGTACATGATCTTATTGTTACTACTCCTCCCCACAAATCGCCACGTAGCCATGGTCTCCCTGAGGAACTTTATGGAAGGTTTTGGCCCCTCTTGGACGTCACATTTACATCCATATTGAACGAGGTGATCAGGGGGTCAGCTGCACCTCCTCCATCTGAGGTGGGAAGAATTGTGTTGGTACCTAAACATCCTCGTCACAACACTATTGATAATTTTCGCCCCCTCACATTTCGGAATTTTGTTTATAAGATAGTGACGTTAACGGTGAATCGCAGGAAGTCTGTCTTGTTGGCGGCTGTTGTTGGCGAGTACGAGAGTTGTCTCCATGGTTGCTCTATTCTTCCACATGTCACCAAATACCGTGATGTGGTTTCGGCTGCTGCTGTTAATTCTGTCAGTTGTGCCTTTGCATTTTTGGATTTTAATAACGCCTTAGATCGTGTAAATCGTTATTTTCTGGTTTGCATTTTGGATATGATCAGTTTTACTGTTGAGGTTCATAGATTATTATCGAACATGTTTACAGGCATTACAACATCGGTAGTTGGTGTGAAACTGATGCCCCCAATTTCCATTCGTTTGTGAGCACCACAGGGGAGATCACTCTTGATGTCTTTGTTCATCTTATCTCTCGAGCCACTGAGTGATGGTTTTATTCTATCTGAGGCGATCATCATACATTATTGCCATGTCTCAGGAGTGAAATCAACAAAGGCAAAAGTAATCATCTTCATTTATGGAGTTTCGTTGGAATCACGTGGGCCACTGCTGTGGATCGTCGTACAGGACTAGGAATTGTTACAGGTCATTGTTCGCTCCAAATGGCGACTCTCAATTGGAAATCGGTTGCTGATAATATCCAGGGAGCACTACTGGAACACGAACGACGTACTCTTACCCTTCTTCAGAAGGTACGACTTTTGGAAATATACATATGTGATGGCAAGTACTATGCCCCTTACATGAAGTCATTAAAGATCACCTAACTCACGTTGAGCGAACAGTAGGGCTGAACAAAAATGACTGACTAGGCACAATGCATCTTGTAGAGGGTCTAGTATGGACGTATTGGAATAATTAATGTTGGGTGATGGCTTTACAGTAATTCACACGATATGAAAACTTTGTGGAAACGTGTCGATTTACTGGAGGCTAGTTTATCCCAGGGAAGTATTCAGAGTTGACCGTGGCCAGCTTGGGAGTGGCGAAGGGAAGTGACAATAGGCAGCTTAGGGTGGCTCAAGCTCTGAGAAAGGGGTAACGGTGCGCGGCCTCCAGCCGCCTTAAGATGAGTGACAGTGAGGGGGTGGTTGACCCCATGCTCGTGTACTGGGAAGCAGACAGAGAACTTGTACACCTGTTGATAAATGTCCGTCATCCCGTTTTCAGTGAAACATGCGAGAAAGCCGCCCAAAGCTACGGTGGAGCGGTCAAAAGAGGGTAAAATATGCGTGTTCGTTACTATAGCAACTTCCTGCTGAATTCACGGTCCGCAGAGTCTGAAGTAAATCAGATGAAGAGCGACAGAATGAAATAATTTGGCCTCCGATGGGAACGTAGGACCAAGGAATTTGAAGTACTCTCCTGGGACTCAGAATTCCGGAAAAATTGGTGTTTTGTGCAGATGCTAAACTTGATGGGTGGCCTGGGAGGAGCTAAATAGCAGAAGTTGAGATGAAGGGAAATTTTGTGGGAATTTGTTCACTTCCCAGAGCAGCATTGGTCGGCGCTGGGAAGCGACGCATAATTAACGCGGCTTGCGCTGCCATTGGCGTAAGTGATTTTGCTGGAGGGGAAACCGAGGGGAAGAGCAGACTGGGAGACGTCTCCATAGTGGTCTTCCGTTCCCGGCTTGCCTAGAGTGCGGACGTGGCGTTCTTTACTCAGCTTGCCTGAGAGAGAGCGAGCATCCCTGCAGTTTAGAACTTAGCAAACGGAATGATTGTTCAGCTATGAACAGAGCAGATAGCTAGGAGTGAATAGATGAGCACAGCCTTGCAGCACCACGAGGCTGGCCGACGTCCTCACAACGACGACGCCCCACCACGCTGAATTCAGTGATATCCCACTCGCTCCGGCTTGAATTAGGCCACTGATTGATTTGTTGGATCACGTCGGCAAAGTTTCCACGAGAGTTTCATGGGCCATGTATTGGAGAATACTTCTTGCACTTCGCATTACGCCTAGGTCAGTCGATAGGAATTAATTTTGATTTATCGTGCTTTACTCCATGTAAACGCAATTTACTACCACTGCCTGATAGGAGAGTCATGTAATGTGATGATTGAAGGTCGGGAGTTAAAATAAATTTGTGCTGATCGACTGCATCTGTTTTCAATAAAGTAGTTGAAATCCCAAGTCACTTTCTTAATTAATTTTATGTTCAACATTTGCATCTGGTGTTAAATAGCTGAATATAAGATCAATGTGAACCCCTTTTTAATTAAAAGCGATCAATTCTGAATCAATTAATGTCAACACTGCCACCGCAGTTCAATGAGGAGTCACAGGGCCTTATTACTTTCATTGCATTATCCGATATTGCGGCAGTTTTGCACTCTCTGTTGATCTGTTAGTCAATTAGCAGGGGTGAACACACGTCAAAACCAGATAAGTGATGGGTGAGGTGTTACAGTAATATCCAGGAAGCACTACTGGAACACGAATGACTTACTTTTACCCTTCTTCAGATGGTACAACTTTTGGAAATATAAGTATGTGTTGTGCAAGTCCTATTACATCACACAACGTTTCCCATTTCCCTCT
This sequence comes from Schistocerca nitens, assembly GCF_023898315.1. NCBI lineage: Eukaryota > Metazoa > Arthropoda > Insecta > Orthoptera > Acrididae > Schistocerca > Schistocerca nitens. The sequence goes on along the minus strand of NC_064624.1, from coordinate 179,111,796 downwards.
ATGATGGCTAAGAAACTGAAGCATTTGACTGGTCACTTCTTTGGAAGCATCATATCTCCAGATTGTGATACGAGATTATGATGAAGCCTCATTCCGTCAGTGGATTGGGCATTTATGACATTAATAAGAAGTGGTCTGACTTATATGTTTACCCACCATTTTGACGATCACTCAGGAATTCTATACCTTTATGTCTCGGACATTCACCCGAGTGTGTCCAGCGAGTCTTTATCCTCCCATTGATGTTGATCATCTGAATTTTAAGCTGAGACACATTAGAGAGTTTTCCTTAGCCGTGAGCTATTTGGACCAACTTGCCACGCTGGGATTTGATTTCCTCCAATGAGCGTTTGTATCGTATTGGGACTAGTGACATGGACAAATAGTGTAGATGTGCATCCCTAGATATGCTGCAGCACCAGTTTACTTGTCGTGGTCAACTAGGAAACTGGTCCTGGCTCAGGAAGCAATTGGCTTTCCTCACTAGATCCGTTGAAGCTGCATATTCCACTGATATCATTTTGTGGCCAGCTACTTCTTCTTTTCTGAGGACAAAGAGTAGTACAGTAATTTAACTGGTTGGTCACTTTGTACGTTTTGTCGTTGCTGGTGAAGGTGATGATGACCATTTGGCTTTTGCCAATTTCTGTGTATGGCTTACTGGTCCTTGCACTTTAAAACACATCAACAAAAAAAAATTAAATTGTGTGAGGGAGTAGCTAAGTGACAGGGGGAGGCATTCTGACCAGGCTTTGGGATTCGACCAATTTCCTACATGTAGACTGTCCCATACTCACATGTGTGATTTTTATTTCAATGTAAATCAACTGTAATCTCGACCACTCAATAAATTACTGTTATATAAAAGAAAAATAAAATCGATATCTGGTTGATGAACAAAAAACAAAAGTGGTCAGTGTGTCTCCTAGTAAGCAGGAGATGCAGATTCAATGCCCAGTCGAGCACAAATTTTCAATTTTCTACATTGGTTTAAATCAATGGTTGCTTACAGCCAAAGTGACAATATCTGGAATTCCTTTGTGTCTTAAGGGGACATGCTCGTTAAAATGACCAAAAATTTGAAAAAAAATTCTCAGTCTGTAGAAAAGAGCATTTCATGCTGATTTGAAAAATGCACAGTTTATGTGAATTATCATTTTCCGTTCGTTCTAAATCTGGGGTTGAACGTAATGTTGTACAGTGGCTCGCTCACCTGTCAGTTTGAAGTGCATCAGAATACGTGATGATGCATTATTTTATTCTTCCGTTTTTTCCGTCGTTAGTTACATATCGTTAACACAGGTGTATTCTAGAAGGCACTGACTCTCAGAACCAAGGTACAGGCATGTCTAGAAGGATATGGTTCGAATGTAAACAAAGATCTGAGTATATACGATCTGTAGTTACTGTTTATTGTTTTGTTTCTGTGTGTGTGCTTCCTGTGCTACAGATGCTGAGAGTAAAGAAATTTAGCCCCAAACGGAAGTTTCGTGACAACCAGTTCCAAACACAACCGAATGATACACATCAGTTGCTTCAAAAGTCGTGTGCGGAAACTGTATTTACAGGCAGTGCTTCTAGATGCAAACTTTCGCTTTCTGACTATAACAAGAACAAGCCTAGTAGTACTGTGAGCAGCGGTAACGACGGAGATGTTATTGTGAACCTAAATATGCTTTCAAGACTTTTGAAGAGTGCTGTGAAATGTAAGTAGTGCAATTGTGAAGGTAGTATTGACGTCTCTGAGGACATTTCAGCAAGGAAGGGTGTTTCAGGTCGGTTGGTGATTGCCTGTAACTCGTGTAAGATGCACAGTGATACTGTGACATCGCCAGTAACTGACAGTCGACAATGCAGTGTAAATATTCAGCTTGCTTATGCAATGCAATGTATTGGAAAGGCAAGGAGAACTGCCCAGACATTTTGTGCAGTTATGGATTTATCCAGCTCCAGTGAGGTTTGACAGATACAATAAATTAACACATAATGCTTTATTTGGTGTAAGTGAACATTCAGTGAAAAGAGCGGCAGAAGAAGAAGTAGCCTTGTCTGAGAATATGGACATTGCAACAGCATTTGATGGATCTTGGCAGAAGAGAGGTCATACTTCTCTGAGTGTGGTTGTAACTGCCACATTTATTGATTATAGATTATGAATGTCTAACAAATCACTGCCAGCATTGTTAAAGTAAATTTATCGGGACCCATGTTTGTGTAAAGAACTTTGATGGCACAAGTGGAAAGATGGAAACGAAAGGAGTACTAAACATTTTTAGAAGATCAGAGGTCAGTCGTTCGGCGAGGTATGTAGGCTACCTCGAGACTGTGAAGGACACACTGCTGTTGTTAATGTCAGACCGTATGGGGACACTCTGAATAAAAGGTAGAATGTGTTGGGCATGAACAAAAAAGAATGGGAGCTCGATTGATAAAATTATTTAAAGACCTCAGTGGAAAAAAACTATCACACTGAAAACACACAGGTGGTCCAGGCCATCTTACAAAAAGTGAAACTGATTCTTTGACTCAATATTATGGAATAGCAATAAGGAGAAATGTAGGCGATTTGGAGAAGATGAGACGAGCTTTTTGGGGAACATGGTTTCACAGAGTGTCAACAGATGAAACCCCACAGCATTGTTTGTGTCCAAAAGGGGAAGATTCATGGTGCAAGTACTGGTTGAGTAATGCTACAGGCATACAATATACTCACAAGCATTGCTTACCACTTGCTGTAATGGAGACAATTAGGCCTATATATGGAGATCTAGCAAATGAAAATCTACTTAGGAAATGAATGCATGGTCTCTCTCAGAATGCAAATGAAAGCTTCAACAGCCATATATGGGAGAGAATAATCAAAACTGTATTTGTTGGGCTGACAGTGCTGAAGATTGGTGTAATGGATACAATGATAACGTTCAATGACGGTGCAATTTCAAGGATCAGTGTTATGAAGAACTTGAACATCCAGAAGGGGGGGGGGGGAATATGGCTTCAGCTCTAACTGCTATTGATAAGCGGCAGGTAACCGCAGCAGAGACAGCTGCTGAAGCTGCTACCAAGGAATCAAGGATAAAGAAAAGAATAAAGAGTATGGAGCATAAGGAAACAGAAAGACAGCTGGCGTATGCATCTGGAATGTCTAAATGAGCATAGTGGTAAGTCAATAAATCTGTAAATCACCTTTTGCGATTTACCAAAAACTTGAATTTTCATCATTCAGGTACACTTTTCTACCAAAAGACAGAAGTTAATTTCACAAAAATTGGTACAGATATTAAGAATGACCTCCTCTGTTGCCTACTACACACATCAAAAATGTTTTTCATCACCCAGGTTCCCTGAACTCCTGAAGATAGACATAGGCTATGGATATTTTATCACAGGCACAGTCCCTTTGACTGTTCAGAGATGTCACTAAACCCGCCCAAAGATATAAACAATCACGTATGAGCACCGCCTGTTACATGGAGGGGTTCAACAACCGATCAGTTCCAGTCATTCCACCAGGAAGGAGGTATACAGCTCATGTTGTCTTTAGTTCAACCATGCCAAGACGGTCAATACCGCGGTTCCATCACGTCCGCATTGTAACTTTATGTGGGGAAGGGCTAAGAAATGTTGTTCGGACATGGAGGGGATACAGAGAGACAGTAACAGTCAGTAACATGTCTCGCTCAGACCGCCCAAGGGCTGCTACTGCAGTGGATGACCGCTACCTACGGATTATGGTTCAGAGGAACCCTGACAGCAACGTCACCATGTTGAATAATGCTTTTCGTGCAGCCACAGGACGTCGTGTTACGACTCAATCTGTACGCAATAGTCTGCATGAAGCTCAACTACACTCCCGGCGTTCATGGCGATCTTTGCAACCACAGCACCATGCAGCGCGGTACAAATGGGCCCAATAACATGCCGAATGGGCAGCTCAGGTTTGGCATCATGTTCTCTTAACCAATGAGTGCCGCATATGCCTTCAATGAGACAGTCGTCGAAGAAGTGTTTGGAGGCAACCTGGCCAGGCTGAACAACTTAGGCACACTGTCCAGTGAGTGCAGCCAGGTGGAAGTTTCCTGCTGTTTCGGGGTGGCATTATGTGGGGTCGACGTACGCTGCTGGTGGTCATGAAAGACACCATGGCTGTGTGATACATGAGTGCGATCCTCCAACTGATAGTGCAACCATATCGGCAGCATATTGGAGAGGCATTCATCTTCAAGGACGACGATTCGCACCACCATTGTGCACATCTTGTGAATGAATTCCTTCAGGATAATGACATCACTCGACTAGAATGGCCAGCAGGTTCTCCAGACATGAACACTATCGAACATACCTGGGATAGACTGAAAAGGGCTGATTATGGACGACGCGACTCTGAGAGATCTACGCCGAATCGCCATAGAGGAGTGGGACAATCTGGACCATCAGTGCCTTGATGAACTTGTGGATAGTATGCCACGACGAATAGAGAGATGCATCAGTGTAAGTGGACGTGCTACTGGGTATTAGAGGTACTGGTGTGTACAGCAGTCTGGACCACCACCTCTGAAGGTCTCTATATGGTGGCACAACATACAATGTGTGATTTTCGTGAGCAAGAAAAAGGGCGGAAATAATGTTTATATTGATCTCTATTCCAACTTTCTGTACAGTGTCCGGAACTCTCGGAACCGAGGTGATGCTAAACTTTTTTTGATGTGTGTATTTCCTGAAAAATTTATAACATGATGCTGATGATGGTGATATTTGAGCTAATCAAATAAATCAGCTAAATTTGAGCTAATCAAATAAATTACTTGTCTTTTTCACAGGTCAGCATCAGGGAAGGAAATTGGAGGTATAAAACATTTATATGAATGTTGTCTGTACTCTCTGACCCAATGCCAACCAAGTTTGGAACCAGGTGGATGCAGCACGGATGGTTATACTGCTGGACGCCATTCAAGTCTTATATGTATCAGCGCCATCATACATGGAAAAAGCTATCAGGGCTCATGGTGGACCCTGCGCCCACTAGGTGACAGGACACATCGTGAACCGAGGTGACTGAAGTGCTAATCATTTCTGCAGAACATGCTAGTGTACACATCCCTTGGATATGTACGACCCAACTATGGTCATTCAGGGTGTTCTCTCTCTCTCTCTCTCTCTCTCTCTCTCTCTCTCTATATATATATATATATATATATATATATATATATATATATATATATATATACTCCTGGAAATGGAAAAAAGAACACATTGACACCGGTGTGTCAGACCCACCATACTTGCTCCGGACACTGCGAGAGGGCTGTACAAGCAATGATCACACGCACGGCACAGCGGACACACCAGGAACCGCGGTGTTGGCCGTCGAATGGCGCTAGCTGCGCAGCATTTGTGCACCGCCGCCGTCAGTGTCAGCCAGTTTGCCGTGGCATACGGAGCTCCATCGCAGCCTTTAACACTGGTAGCATGCCGCGACAGCGTGGACGTGAACCGTATGTGCAGTTGACGAACTTTGAGCGAGGGCGTATAGTGGGCATGCGGGAGGCCGGGTGGACGTACCGCCGAATTGCTCAACACGTGGGGCGTGAGGTCTCCACAGTACATCGATGTTGTCGCCAGTGGTCGGCGGAAGGTGCACGTGCCCGTCGACCTAGGACCGGACCGCAGCGACGCACGGATGCACGCCAAGACCGTAGGATCCTACGCAGTGCCGTAGGGGACCGCACCGCCACTTCCCAGCAAATTAGGGAAACTGTTGCTCCTGGGGTATCGGCGAGGACCATTCGCAACCGTCTCCATGAAGCTGGGCTACGGTCCCGCACACCGTTAGGCCGTCTTCCGCTCACGCCCAAACATCGTTCAGCCCGCCTCCAGTGGTGTCGCGACAGGCGTGAATGGAGGGACGAATGGAGACGTGTCGTCTTCAGCGATGAGAGTCGCTTCTGCCTTGGTGCCAATGATGGTCGTATGCGTGTTTGGCGCCGTGCAGGTGAGCGCCACAATCAGGACTGCATACGACCAAGGCACACAGGGCCAACACCCGGCATAATGGTGTGGGGAGCGATCTCCTACACTGGCCGTACACCACTGGTGATCGGCGAGGGGACACTGAATAGTGCACGGTACATCCAAACCGTCATCGAACCCATCGTTCTACCATTCCTAGACCGGCAAGGGAACTTGCTGTTCCAACAGGACAATGCACGTCCGCATGTATCCCGTGCCACCCAACGTGCTCTAGAAGGTGTAAGTCAACTACCCTGGCCAGCAAGATCTCCGGATCTGTCCCCCATTGAGCATGTTTGGGACTGGATGAAGCGCCGTCTCACGCGGTCTGCACGTCCAGCACGAACGCTGGTCCAACTGAGGCGCCAGGTGGAAATGGCATGGCAAGCCGTTCCACAGGACTACATCCAGCATCTCTACGATCGTCTCCATGGGAGAATAGCAGCCTGCATTGCTGCGAAAGGTGGATATACACTGTACTAGTGCCGACATTGTGCATGCTCTGTTGCCTGTGTCTATGTGCCTGTGGTTCTGTCAGTGTGATCATGTGATGTATCTGACCCCAGGAATGTGTCAATAAAGTTTCCCCTTCCTGGGACAATGAATTCACGGTGTTCTTATTTCAATTTCCAGGAATATATATATATATATATATATATATATATATATATATATATATATGTGTGTGTGTGTGTGTGTGTGTGTGTGTATTCAATAAGCAAAGAACTGAAAGAAAAGCAATTATGTAGTATATTGAAAATGAACTCTCTCTCTCTCTCTCTCTCTCTCTCTCCCTCTCTCTCTCTCGTTTCTTTGTCCTTGTCTGTCCATGCATCTCTCACTCCCTCTATTAAGCAACAACACAACGTTAGTAATTTTGTGCCACTTACGGTTCATCGGAGCTTTCTGTGGCAGAAATACAATAGCCACGTTATTAGAGCGATGGGTGTCAGTGTTGTAGTCCGGGTGCGCCACTGCCCAGCTGGTGTCTATACTCCAGGCCGTGTGCTCTGACTTATTCCTATAGATGCCTCCCAGGCGAATGGTGAATTTCTCGTACCTGCGACAGCAAATTTCTCAATTGCATATGCGAAGCGGAATAGCAGAGACAGTGTGTTTTACCTATCTCCGTTGGTAATCAGTATTATGGAAATCCAAAAGCAGTGAAAACTCGTATTCTCCTTGCCAAATTGCATCACATGGTTTTTGTACATTTATGGTTAAGATAAAACCCAATAAAAATCAACAAAAGTTAATTCAACAAGATTTTGTGTTTGGTAACATATTGTTTGTGTTGTCCGCAATTTATCAGTGCAATATTTCCCGAATGGTTTAAATATGCAAAAGTTAGTTATTTGCATAAGAGATGAAATAAAAAAAATACTGTTAATTTCCTGTAAATTTCACTTTTTGCGGCGCCCACAAAAATTTTGGAGAAGTTAATATACCAGAAGCTTCTTAATTACATGACTACAAACAATACACTAAATTGCATTGCCTGTCCTGTTCTTATGTACTTTGCAATGCCGTTCAGACATGCAAAAAAATTGCTCTGAGCACTATGGGACTCAACTTCTGAGGTCATCAGTCCCCTAGAACTTAGAACTACTTAAACCTAACTAACCTATGGACATCACACACATCATTGCCCGAGGCAGGATTCGAACCTGCGACCGTAGCGTTCGCGCGGTTCCAGACTGTAGCGCCTAGAACCGCTCGGCCACTCTGGCCGGCTAAGACATGCAATTATGATTCTCATATCTCATTTGCTGCAGTGCCCGTTCCTTCGGACATGTGTAGATGTCTGAAGGACATTCAGAAGTACATTAGAACAACATGAGCACTGTAGTTTAGAATTTCATGCATCCCAACTGGGCTTTGTCTTCAGTCATATGTCTCTTCCTATATGGTACCCATAGGAGCTGCATTAGTATAGGGTGTAGACTAACGTGGTGACATGTGGAAGTCTGGGTTGGTCAGGGAGCGCCACCAGCTCATACTGCAGTCAAAGTTTAGCAACGATTCTCGTAATAGAAATGATATACTGCTAATGACATAGTTCAGATTAATAAAGCGTTGCTAAACTGAGAAGCCTATTTACACTTATAACGACAACACACTTTATTCATTAGAAAATAAATTGCAGGCTACTGGTATATCCACTCCTGGAAATTGAAATAAGAACACCGTGAATTCATTGTCCCAGGACGAGGAAACTTTATTGACACATTCCTGGGGTCAGATACATCACATGATCACACTGACAGAACCACAGGCACATAGACACAGGCAACAGAGCATGCACAATGTCGGCACTAGTACAGTGTATATCCACCTTTCGCAGCAATGCAGGCTGCTATTCTCCCATGGAGACGATCGTAGAGATGCTGGATGTAGTCCTGTGGAACGGCTTGCCATGCCATTTCCACCTGGCGCCTCAGTTGGACCAGCGTTCGTGGCGGACGTGCAGACCGCGTGAGACGACGCTTCATCCAGTCCCAAACATGCTCAATGGGGGACAGATCCGGAGATCTTGCTGGCCAGGGTAGTTGACTTACACCTTCTAGAGCACGTTGGGTGGCACGGGATACACGCGGACGTGCATTGTCCTGTTGGAACAGCAAGTTCCCTTGCCGGTCTAGGAATGGTAGAACGATGGGTTCGATGACGGTTTGGATGTACCGTGCACTATTCAGTGTCCCCTCGACGATCACCAGTGGTGTACGGCCAGTGTAGGAGATCGCTCCCCACACCATGATGCCGGGTGTTGGCCCTGTGTGCCTCGGTCGTATGCAGTCCTGATTGTGGCGCTCACCTGCACGGCGCCAAACACGCATACGACCATCATTGGCACCAAGGCAGAAGCGACTCTCATCGCTGAAGACGACACGTCTCCATTCGTCCCTCCATTCACGCCTGTCGCGACACCACTGGAGGCGGGCTGCACGATGTTGGGGCGTGAGCGGAAGACGGCCTAACGGTGTGCGGGACCGTAGCCCAGCTTCATGGAGACGGTTGCGAATGGTCCTCGCCGATACCCCAGGAGCAACAGTGTCCCTAATTTGCTGGGAAGTGGCGGTGCGGTCCCCTACGGCACTGCGTAGGATCCTACGGTCTTGGCGTGCATCCGTGCGTCGCTGCGGTCCGGTCCCAGGTCGACGGGCACGTGCACCTTCCGCCGACCACTGGCGACAACATCGATGTACTGTGGAGACCTCACGCCCCACGTGTTGAGCAATTCGGCGGTACGTCCACCCGGCCTCCCGCATGCCCACTATACGCCCTCGCTCAAAGTCCGTGAACTGCACATACGGTTCACGTCCACGCTGTCGCGGCATGCTACCAGTGTTAAAGACTGCGATGGAGCTCCGTATGCCACGGCAAACTGGCTGACACTGACGGCGGCGGTGCACAAATGCTGCGCAGCTAGCGCCATTCGACGGCCAACACCGCGGTTCCTGGTGTGTCCGCTGTGCCGTGCGTGTGATCATTGCTTGTACAGCCCTCTCGCAGTGTCCGGAGCAAGTATGGTGGGTCTGACACACCGGTGTCAATGTGTTCTTTTTTCCATTTCCAGGAGTGTATGATATTGCGATCTGTTAAAGGCATTAGATACTTAACGTATCCTGTCAAGTAAATTAGGATAATACAGTGTAACAGAAAGTACTGCAAAATGGTTCACGTCGTATCTCTCTGATATGAAACACAGTGAATCAGTAGTTTTTCTTATGCTATCAAGCAACATACAACCCTGAACCAATTATGTGTGGCGTCCAACAAGATTCTCTCATGGGGCCCTTACTCTTTTTGTGTATATAATCAGCTTTTATCATTAACGTTACCAAATAACAAGTTTGTTATGTTTTTAGGCGATAAAAACATTTTCCTGGATAGAAAATTAAGTATAGTTTCAGAAATATTGGCAAATAAATTTACATGGGCGTTAGTGAATGATTCCTAGTCTGTTCTCTGTAATTAAAGTGCAAAAAAGCACACCGCATAAAGCTCATAACGTGTGAGAGGTTTCCCCCTTTATATTCCTAAAATACGACGACAAGTGAGCAGAAGAGATTGATAATGTTAAATGCTTGGAGAATAAATTCAACAGGGACGAACATAAAATAGAAGTTGTAAGGTTTCTAGTTTATTATACGTATTCAGGAAGGTGGTATGAGCTTTATGTTTTCACTGGTGAAATCTGGTTGTAGAACAGAGCGGAACAGGTTGTGGAAAGGGGCCAAGGACAATTACTGTTAGTTATACAAGAAAACATACAACATTATTCCTCAGACCAATGCACAGTTTTCTCTTTAAAACAACAAAGATCAATTCACAGCTGATGGCACAAGTAACTTCTCCAGAATAAGTTTAACTGATTGCTTTTAAAACACCACGATTTAGAGTTACGGCTGAAGGCCTTACTTAAGTAAAATTACAATATCTTCTCGGCTATAGGCCGAAGTAATGTTTCAGATCAGATAAGGAAATTCATGAAAAGCGAAGCATTTACAAATTCCGGTTAAAGGCCATATTAAGGAAAATTCAAGTTAATTCTTTGGCTGAAAGCCCAATTTAAAAAAGTTTTCTTTACATAATAAAGGAGAGACTTTAAAGATAGGCTTTTACACAGTATCTTGTCGGCTGAAGGCCCAAACAATTACTCAAGAATAATTAAAGACAACCTTAAGATAAACCTTGACAGTACATGGCTGAAGGCAGTTTCAAGAATTCAAGACAATTAAATAGAGAGCTTACAGACAAGGATATACATTTTAGAGCCACAGATTCTGAAACAAACTCGGCTGAAGGCCTAATTACAGAGCAACAAGAATTTTAAATCAAACACGAACCAACCAACCACCTAATCAAATCCGTTCCACCCGACTAACAGCATGACAACCAAAAGTATCAGTGAAGACAAGGATCGCAGATCGCAGCAGGATTATGTCTTAATAATTGGCGTATAAACACAGCCAGGGCACAAGAAACACTCAAAAGGGAAAAGGAGAACAACACCAAGCTGTCGAACTACAAGCCGTGCCGGACAGCATCCGCACAGCGAGGAAAACACACCGCCGCAAGACTACGCTAACGACCAGGGGAGGTAACCATAACGTTAACGGCCACAAGGCAGTGCTGGTGCACTTCACTAATAAACTACACTACTGACCATTAAAATTGCTGCACCACGAAGATGACGTGCTACAGACGCGAAATTTAACCGACAGGAAGAAGATGCTGTGATATGCAAATGATTAGTTTTTCAGAGCATTCACACAAGGTTGGCGCCGGTGGTAACACCTATAACGTGCTGACATGAGGAAAGTTTCCAACCGATTTCTCATACACAAAGAGCAGTTGACCGGCGTTGCCACGTGAAACGTTGTTGTGATGCTTCGTGTAAGGAGGAGAAATGCGTACCATCACGTTTCCGACTTTGATAAAGGTCGGATTGTAGCCCATGGCGATTGCAGTTTATCGTATCGCGACATTGCTGTTCGCGTTGGTCGAGATCCAATGACTGTTAGCAGAATATGGAATCGATGGGTTCAGGAGGGTAATAAGGAACGCCGTGCTGGATCCCAACGGCCTCGTATCACTAGTAGTCGAGATGACAGGCATCTTACCCGCACGGCTGTAACGGATCGTGCAGCCACGTCTTGATCCCTGAGTCAACAGATGGGGACGTTTGCAAGACAACAACCATCTGCACGAACAGTTCGACGAAGTTTGCAGCAGCACGGACTATCAGCTCGGAGACCGTGGCTGCGGTTACCGTTGACACTGCATCACAGACAGGAGCGCCTGCGATGGTGTACACGGCGGCGAACCTGGGTGCACGAACGGCAAAACGTCATTTTTTCGGATGAATCCAGGTTCTGTTTACAGCATCATGATGCTCGCATCCGTGTTTGGCGACATCGCGGTGAAGGCACATTGGAAGCGTGTACTCGTCATCGCCATACTGGCGTATAACTCGGCGTGATGGTATGGGGTGCCATTGGTCTCGGTCACCTCTTGTTCGCATTGACGGCACTTTCAAGAGTGGACGTTACATTTCAGATGTGTTACGACCCGTGGCTCTACCCTTCATTCGATTCCTGCGAAACCCTACATTTCAGCAGGATAATGCACGACCGCATGTTGCAGGTACTGTACGGGCCTTTCTGGTCACAGAAAATGTTAGACTGCTGCCCTGGCCAGCACATTCTCCAGATCTCCCACCAATTGAAAAATTCTGATCAATGGTGGCCGAGCAACTGGCTCGTCACGATACGCCAGTCACTACTCTCGATGAACTGTGGTATGGTGTTGAAGCTGCATGGGCAGATGTACCTGTACACGTCATCCGAGCTGTGTTTGACTCAATGCCCAGGCGTATCAAGGCCGTTATTACGGCCAGAGGTGGTTGTTCTGGGTACTGATTTCTCAGGATCTATGCACCCAAATTACGTAAAAATGTAATCACATGTCAGTTCTAGTATAATATATTTGTTCTAGTATAATATACCCGTTTATCATCTGCATTTCTTCTTGGTGTAGTAATTTTAATGGCCAGTAATGTACAATCATTTCAAAGGTGAAACACCATACAGGGAGATGGCTGCAAAATTTTGCCGACTCCACCACACCATCACATTGTTGCTTGCGGGGCAGCTGAGGATGCAACAACCAGCAATCAACGAAGAGATGTCACAATGGTTGAGGTTCCATGACTGGTCCAGTAATTACTCAACTCCAGTATGCAGGTGCAGTGGGCAACGAACTCAGCAGTTCTTGCAGCCAGTGCCACACAAGTCCGACCGTGCATGAATGCTGCCAGTGGACCCAGCCCGATCACACGCCGCAGGGACTTCGTCGCTGCTCCGCCGCAACCGACCAACAGCCCACACCCGGGAACGGTCAAAAGATGAAATACGCATCGGCCGATGATACGACCGACTGAACAGCCAACCAACGATCTTTCCCACTGCAGTCTTCTTGAGTCGGACAGTCCACGTGTGTTGCCAGCAGTCGGTAAGTACTGGCTGTCCACAGCTCACTATCGCTCCGTGCCCGATGCTCCCACTTCCCCGACTGCTGCTCTGTACCCGACTGACTTCCACACGCATGACGACCTGGAAATACTATCGGTCGCTCCAGAGATTGTTCAACAGAGCACTTATCGATAAGCGCTGCTGCTGCCACTCATGGGCTGGTAAGGCCGGAAGTTAGAGACGCCAGTAAATGAAATAAGAAAACGAGGTGGCAGCACGGTAAGAGAAGATGACAAACAATAAACGGAATGAAAGCTAGCCGCGCATGGCTCAGCTGGATGTGTCACATTTCATATTTGTGCTCTAAACAGTTTTCAAGCAGTAATTTTCAATAGCTCCTATGTTACACCACAGAGGTTCTGCGTACAAGCAATGTGATCTTTGGTTGCCACTGGAATTGTCACTGCGGCAGCCTTCTAAAGGAAGCTAGCGAGTCACAGAGTCGGAAAGCCTAACACACACATCATTGTGGTCCAGAACCACTCGGACTTGACGTCAAAATGACGTATACGCAAACGCGCTGCACACTTGTCGACTGATCGAGATCCGCGGTCAAATCGAGTTGGTGAAATTTTTCGGACCAGACTGGAATGTTTGTTAACCCGTCGGCGCATGTTTGCTGAATGATCTTGCAACGAGTGTGATCCGTTGATATGTGACCGTCATGTGAAAGAGATGTGGCTGTTATCGCATGTACACTGTAGTGGAGAAATGGAAATGTATTTATAAATTACGTACAAGTAAATAAATCGTACGGATTCTCACCTTATCGGATTTTATCTGTTTCTTGACCATGCTCTGATTGATCTCTTTATTCCGTCGAGGAATAGCATTAAAAGTGTGCGTCACGTATACACCTAAACAATAAATGCAGTATTTCCGTAACACATTCCATAAATCATGTATAACCGTAGAGAGAAGCTAAACATTGCCATTGCTTACGAGGAATAGCATTTGTTGTCGATTATGCAGTTCATATTTTACTAGGGATAAAAAACAAACTGCTAAGAATTGTGTTGTGCTAAGACCATTAACTTTTATTTCCTGGGATATGTAAGGTTGCAGTGCAGTTATAATGAAATATTGGTTTACCAAGAGCTGCTACTTGTGTTAAAAACAGATATGTTTTCTAGATTATGCCTCACAGGAAATTGATGCCTTTTGCAGTCTTCTCAGTTAATTATTAAACAATTTTTCAGAACAAGCAGCCTTATACATTTAAGTGGTGGTTGTTTGGCTACACACAAGACAGCTTCTAATCTTGTATATTAATAATGGTTTCTATGATCATACAAATGAATTTTGATCATGGAAAAACGGCTTTAAAAGATCATGAAAGAAACCTCCAAGAGCACCATAAAATTCTTTAAATAACTTCTTGCTATTGTAAGTAGGCTGTTTAGGTTTTTTTATTGGTAACGCCACCTCTGTATGAAAATCACTGGCTGTGCTGTGTGCAGTCTGTGGCTGCTTTGCATTGTTGTAATACTCGCCATTGTAGTGTTAAGCAGCTGGCTGTGAACAGCGCGTAGCGTTGCGCAGTTGGAGGTGAGCCGCCAGCAGTGGTGGATGTGGGGAGAGAGATGGCGGAGTTTGGAAATTTGTAAGATATACAATGATCTGTTATGTATATTATGAGTTTTCAACATTATTAAGGTAAATACATTGTTTGTTCTATATTAAAATCTTTCATTTGCTAACTATGCCTATCAGTAGTTAGTGCCTTCAGTAGTTTGAATCTTTTATTTAGCTGGCAGTAGTGGCGCTCGCTGTATTGCAGTAGCTTGAGTAGCGAAGATTTTTTGTGAGGTAAGTGATTTGTGAAAGGTATAGGTTAATGTTAGTCAGGGCCATTCTTTTGTAGGGATTTTTGAAAGTCAGATTGCGTTGCGCTAACAAACTATTGTGTGTCAGGATAAGCACAGTCTCGTGTATAATTGTTAAAAAGGGGACGTTTCACTATGTTTGTTCTACCACAGTGAAATTAGTAAGAATACTTGTGAGTTGTGCCTGAATAATGAAAAGCAGTGTCCTCAAACAAAAACTATTTATAGATTTAAGAAGAACAGGTAAATGACTTGACTGCACAAGCTAAAAGGCACTTTGCTATGGAGTTCAAGAGTAAATGACAAGCTGTGTTACAAAGAGTGTTATCTTTAAGCTTTCACATTATTTCCACTTTCCTGGCAATTTAACTATTCACACTTCACAGCTGAATGAAATATTTCATTTTGTACATGAATCCTGTTCATATGGACTTTCTTCTCATATGGCTGTGACTGTTCAGTTTTTGAAAATTTTACTAAAAATTTGCAAACAACAGAACACTATGAAGCTTTTGATAAAGCATTTTTGTAACCATTCTAACTGTGAGAGCATATAAAAATGTGTTCTGCAACATTCCAGTAGCATGGCACCTCTACAATTTGCATCACATAATGCAAAGAAAATCGTTTCTGCTTTCATCTGTGAAGTAAGTAGCAGTCTGACTTCCTATTGAGATAAAGCCGTGTGTTATTTAAACTTGTTGTTGATGCTGTAATACATACAGGTTCCACACTTTGAAAATTCCAGTAGCACTTCAAATTGAAATAAATGAGAAATCGGTAACAAATGCATGTAGTGTTGCAAACTTCTTAAACAGGTGCAGTACTTTGTTTCTGTTACTGACAGCTTGAGGTTATCAGGTTCAGTTAACACAGCAATTGAACATCTGAGACCACTCTCTGCAAATAACTTCAGTAAAATGGAAATGACACTCAATTCTCCCTAAGAAGTAGCATCCAGCATAAAATCCTTAAACTCTAAGTATTCTAGTGGTTATTCAAAGAGTGTTCATGTGAGTTGTACCTCAAGTTATTTGTGTAATCAGTCTCTTATCGGTGGAGCATTTCCAGACTGGCTAAAATATACTTAAGTTAAGCCTCTTTACAAGAAGGGGGTTAAAGAGATACTGTCAAATTTTTGATCATTTTCACTTTTGCTGGCTTCTACAAAACTATTTGAAAAGGTTGTGTCTAAGCATCTTCTTAACCATCCAACTGCAAACAACATATCCAAGTCACAGTTTGGGTTCCTTATGCTTACTAATATAGAGAAAGGTATTTACACATACATTGGGAATAATTCATAAGATAACAAATTAGAGACTACTGGCTTTTCCTGTGACCTGTCAAAAGCCTTTGACTCTGAATCACAGCTTTCTCTCAAGAGAATGAGAATATTGTGACGTCACTGGCAGTGCTGCAAAATGGTTGAGTCTGACTTAACTAACAGGAAACAAAGGATGTCACTGCAAATACATGCAGATTAAGCACATAGTCTTCATCTGATTGGGAAGTAATTACATGTGGTGCTCCTCAAGGTTCCATCTTGAATCTGTTGTATATTCCTGTCTACAGTAATGACTTCTCATATGTTAAATTGCCAGCTGCTAAGTTTGTTTTCTTTGCACATGACACAAACATTGCAATAAATAGAAAGTCAAGTACAGATTTAGAAATAGCTATTAATCAAATTTTCACTGACAGTAATAAATGGTTTAAAAGTGATTCACTGTCGTTAAACTTTGAAAAGACCCACTATATGCAGATAAGAACCTGTAAGAAACTTGTTTCCAGCATGTGTATAATGTCTGACGACATGCAAATAGAAGCAGTCGATAGTGTTAAATTTCTGGGGTTACAATTCAATAATAAAATCAGATAGGAAGATGCCACAAAATTGCTGAAGCATCTAAACAAGTTTGTTTTTGCAATGTGAATTATGTCAGATGTAGGATATATAAATAGAAAAAACTTGCTTACTTTGTTTACTTTCATATTTTGAGGTACCTCGTCAAACTGAGCAAAAGTTTTTAGACTGCAGTAATAAGATTAGATTAGATTTACTTTCATTCCAATTGATCTGTAGTGATGAGGCCCTCCCAGTTGTAGAATATGTCAGAAAAACAATAATACATGACAAACACTTACAACTGAAACAAATAGGCTGATGTACCTTCTACAGGTCCCAAGTGGAAGGATCATCATTTCTTTAATGAACACTGTATGAAATAATCATTTTACAAACACTCATTTACTAAGATCACATTAATGCACTGAATTTAAAATTTAAAGTTTTTATTTATAAGGTAATAAACATATAATATAACTACTACAATACTTATTTACAATGAACACATTACTGCAGAAATAGATTGTAATTTATATATAAATGATTTATTGGTGGCCAACTCCTCTAAATCCTTTAGGCTTCTCTTCAACTGAAATTCATTGGTTGTTAAGCTTTTTATGGCTACTGGCAAGTTATTGAAAATGTGTGTTCCTGAATAATACACACCTTTTTGTACAAGAGCAAGTGACTTTAAATCCTTGTGAAGATTATTCTTATTTCTAGTATTGATTCCATGAACTAAGCTGTTGGTTTGGAAAAGTGATATATTTGTAATGACAAATTTCATTAAGGAATAAATATATTGGGAAGCAGTAGATAGTATACCTAGTTCCCTAAACAGGCTTCTGCAGGATGTTCTTGAGTTTACACCACATGTAACTCTTATTGCACTTTTTTGTGCCTGGAAAACTTTAGCTTGGATTGATTAATTACTCCAAAAAAATCCCATATGTTATAATGGAATGAAAGTAAGCATAGTATGCTACCTTTTTCATTTTTTTATCCCCCATGTCTGATAATTTGCATTGCAAATAGAGATCTGTTAAGATGCTTCAGCAGTTCTGTGGTGTGCTCCACCCAGTTGAATCTATTATCAAGCTGTAATCCAAAGAATTTAACACTGACCACTTCTATCTGCTTGTCATCGTATGTTAGGAATATACTCATGGGACACCCTGTACAAGTACTGACCTGCATGTACTCGTAATGTGTTTTTTCAAAGCTTAGTGACAAGGAATTGGGTAGAGACCAGCGATTAATGTCCACAAATATTTTATTAGCTGATCTTTCTAAGACTACACTTGATTTGCTATTTATTGCAATATTTGCATCATTGGCAAACAAAGCAAACTTGGCATCTGGTAATGTTACTGATGAAAGGTCATTGATATACACAAGAAAAAGTAAGGGCCCTAAGATGGAACCTTGTGGGACCCCACATGTAATTAGTTCCCAGTTGGATGATGCCTGGTAGGTTACTTTTTCTATTTCCTAATAACACCCATTGTTTCCTTCCAGAGTTAAGATTTGAACCATTTTGCAGCATTTACTGTAACACCATTGTGATTTACACAGTCAAATGCCTTTTACAGATCTCAGTATATCAGTTACCTCGTTTGTGGTGTAAATTCCAGATAATCATGTACAAACCTGATCAAGGAAGTGGGTGTTCTGACTAATGCTTCTTAATATATTTATCACTTAAAGAAATTTGTTGCAAATAATGTGTGTGTATTTCCAAACAATAGCTCAGCATATAGTAAAATACTAGGACCAATAGGACCTAAAATTGCTTTCCTTGGTTCAAAGAGGGGTCCAGTATACAGGAACACACTTTTCAATCATTTGCCAGCAACCATTAAAAACTTTGTTTCAGAAACAGCACAGTTTAAAGAGTTTGTAAGATTTTTAGGCAGGCATATGCTACTCTATAGATGAATATCTTAACAGAGACTGTTATACCAGCTTAAGTAAAAATGTCTTAAATTTGGTTTCGCAGGAGTTGGTCACAACAGTCAAGATTAGGTGTTTTGTGTATGATAAATTTGTTAAAAGTGCACAATTGTTTCATTCAGAGTGTATTAATTCTGTAAATATTGGCAGTTCCAGTTTACTGTAATGTGTTCACATATCTTTACAGTCTCCTGACAAATGATCAGGGAAGTGTTATATTAAGATGTTCTTTGTTTTTTATGTTATCCTTTGACATATTCCACACCCGTAATTACTGTCGCATTTTTGGGTCTATAGAATGAGAATTGAATGTAATGTAGACAAATCCGAGGATGTTAAACATGGATTCAGTTATCAGCATAAATGTGTAGCCGTTTCAGTTGCTAAGATGAGTACTTAAAGATGCCACTGGAATGTATTGTGGGTTTATTATGTTGATCGTAGCTGTGTACACCCAGTTCAATCGATAAGTAATTCCTATGGCTATAATTTATATGTAAAATATTGTCCGGGTAGAACAATTGTCATATCCAATAGTGAATGATACTTTTATGTCAGGTCTTTCGTTCCACTGTTGAATCTTCGAATTATGTGCAATGAACTGGCTAGAGCTACAGACAGTGTCAATATGCAGCTAAGCATTTTAAATGCATGTTGAATCATCAGAGCTTGAAGATACTGACGAGATAAAAACCTTTGTTGAATTTTTATACCATGGCTTTAATATTTTCATTCCCATCAAAAGATTAGTAACACAAATCACAATAAGGACTGCACACAAAATTAAATCCTGTTGCGCAGGAACAACATCCCTTTAAACATACATACAGTAAATCATGGTTTCGCCTTCTACAATACTTCACTCCCCATCTCACTCCCTTCTCAAGTATTGCACACTTTTCATGTCTTTACATATTACTGTTTCATCAGAGTGCAAATTTTAGTCTTTGTATTTTATCCTTGCTACCTTCAGATTTTCCAAGTGTATTGTCCAGCCAACAGTGTCAAAAGCTTTCTCTATATCCAATTCTAAGATTTTTCATAGGATCAATACCGCCTCATGTGTTGCTACTTTTTTCCAGATACCAAAGCGATGTTTCCTGAGCTCAGTTGGCACATGGCAGTTTTTCCACTCTTCTGTAGTTAATTTGTGTCAAACTACCACCATGACTTGTCACACTGATAGTTCTGTAATATTCACAACTTTCAGTGCCTGCCTTTTTTGGGATAGAAATTATTACTTCCTTCTGAAATGTGAAGATATTTCACTTGTCTCTTGTACAGCACATGAAATACTTTGACTTCGCTGTCTCAAGGATCTCCACAAATGTAAGGGAATGTCTACTCCAGATGCCCTGTTTGGATGCAGGTCTTTCATCACCATGTGAAATTATTCTCTTAGTCTATCTCCCACCTAGTCTTCATCTGTCTCCTATAATATTGTATTCAAATTAATTTCTCTCATTATAGTAATTAGGTGAAGTAAGAGCTCATATTCCAACTCTACTGTTTTACATGAGTTTTATATACAATCTGTAATGTACCCATAAGGTAAGTTAAACAATCTCCATTCTTCCTGCTACAATAAAAATATTCAGATAGATGATGTACAATCTGAATGCCTTGACCCAAAGCATATTTTCTTGGAAAATGGTCCATAAACAAAGGTAGTTACTTACCAGTTCTTTGTGCATTTAGTATAGTTTTTTTCTATTCTTGTCATATAACACTAAGTTTTTGGTTAGTCTATTACACTTTGCTGTTATACAAACTGGATTCATGGCCAAGGCACTTGCTACAAGGTATTTGCCATATCTCTACAGCAGGATGCAAATGGCTGAAATCTCCAGAAAGGATATTGAAAGAATTATGGCACCCTTCATACTTTTGGGAACCCTGCCTCCTTTTCGTTAGTTTGTAAATGGCTTTTTTCTTAATCTTCCTTAATACGGGTACTATTTGGAGTAATGAATCTACTCTTCCATGGTAACAGTTACCAGCAACGACAGGGTGAAGCTGAAATAAGGTTGTGATATGTAAGGAATATCAGTCACATATGGTACATATGTGGATTGCTAGTGTTTGTAACAGAAGCCTCTTTAGGAAATTTAGTAAATCTAAACGGAAAACTTAGCAGCAGAGTGCAAAATTACATTACATTTAAGGCTGAGAGGTTCCTTCATTGCATGTGAAACATACGTTGATGAGTATTCTTTGCTCCTACTAAACAAAACCTGTTAAAAGGTTCAAGGTTTTTACAGAGGCATCACCATTATATAGTGCTACTACTGAAAGCAGCCTGTTTTGTCAGCTTTGGTGAATAATCGCCAGTAGAAACCTTACTAATTTATATGAAGCTGGTATCTGTACAGATACCAGTGGTCATCTTGCAGCTCTCAAAGAATGAAATTATAATGAAATCCAGACCTTTACCTGGTTACACTGCTGATAAATTAGGTGTGTTCTGTACAGAATTTCTGATATGTTGTTGCCTCACTTCCCATGAAATGAATATCTTATACACACAAATCAGGTCACCAAGCTATATGATTACTATACAGAAACAAAAAATATAGAAACCAGTCTATTTTATTGGGCATTTACATATGATTACACCTTACCACAATTAACATTAAAAATATTACATGAACATGAATCCATCTTCCACACAGCAAAGAATAAGATTAAATGGATATTTGAAAATTTAACTTATTTGACACAGAACACCCTTCAAAAATTGAAATTGTATCAAGTGTTATCAGTGAAGCACTAAACATTTTTAAGTGTTGACACATGGACTGCAATCCAACATAATGGATTACAAATACTCAGAATACTCAGTTTAAGAATGGAAAACATTTCTCCACCCACAGGTTTACTTGACTTGGCTCATACTGGAAGGAAATCCTAGGTTCATCACCTGACAGTGGATCAATGCTTTGTCTATGGCAATATCTTCCACAATCACCAACTGAGGAACGGTTTACGGTTTGTACAGAAAATTTTAAAACTGATTTTCATATCAGTCAGAACACTTATTCCTAAAGCAGCTCCTTTAACAGTCTCAAAGATAGGTGAAAAACACACACACATTCTAACGAAAGCTTGTAAAGGAAACACGAATTCAGGTGCACGATGGAATTACATCATATAGCCAATGCGTTGGCTCTAGATACATTTATTAATGATAATTTCACTGGGACACACATACCAGGTGGAATGAATATTACTTTTTATCCCACTGAAAAGAATTTAGTCGCACATATTGGATCTTGTAATGTAGAAATAAAGCATTGTTTGACGAGACTAGATTGCAGAATCAGGTTGATGAGTGGCACAAGGAATCAAGTAATCACATGATTTATTACAGACATGGTAAAGGTGCCAATGGAGGAGTGAAACCATTACATTTTTCTATCAGAGCTGTTAGCAAAGAGATCTTCTGTAGGAGTATGGGGAGAGTTATTTGTTATTTGCAACATACAAAACAACAACAACAACAGCATATGATATGCCTATAATATTTCTGGGCATGTGGCAAGAAATTTCAGAATCACCAACAGAATTTACAGATCATACACAAGAGATAATGAGGCTTCTCAGAGGAACGAAAATGCATCACTGTACGTTTAACAGCAGTGGCTGTTGGTACATGAAGAGAGGATGGTTGCTTATGAGGACAAGGGCAATTTTGACACCATTGACATTACAAATGGAGATGAGGCCATGAACAAGATTGTAAACATTTTTTTTCCTAAAATGGAATACAGATGCGACCTCGAAGAGGGTTACTGAGGATATAAGAAATCAGTTTCTTCCAAGCCTAATTAGAAAATACTGCCTGCAGAATTCTGCCATCAAATCATAACATGTTCCACTGTTTTTGCATTTAAAAAAAGCAAGTTTGTGAAACATGTCATGCAGTGATATGCATCAGTGAAAGTTAACTGCAAGATTAGTGAATGTGAGGTTGGACAGTCTGTTTTGTATAGAGAGTACTATGTTCAGAAATTGTAATTATGTTGTAAGATTTGCTCTACCGAATTGCATGTGTGAAGATTTTCAGCTATATAAATACCCATGCAAGCATTTCTGAGCAATCTTTATTTTCTATCCAGAGTGAGGTTTTGACTAAATACTAGAAAGCTGCAGGAATAGCCCATAAATCTGTCTTCATGAGATGCACAGGTTTGGCTTCAGAAGTGTCTCTGCAGTAATTTCACATGAAGACAGCAGCAATGAGTATACAGTTGAGGAAACAAATATAGAGCATCACATTGATACCTTAACCATTTCTTTGCAGCAGTTTGAAGTGAGGGAGTTTGTAAACAGGTTTACAATCTCACATACGACTATATCAACAGTGAAACATTGTGAAAAGTACTTTAATCACTCAGCGCCTGTGTGCAAGATTTGCAGTTAGCAAACCCTGAAGTTTGTGGCCTCCCCACACCTGTGGCATCAAATTCCCAACAATAATATTAAGTAAGATGCCACTAATTTTACAGGGCCAGACATAAGGACCCCTCTCATCGTATGTTCATATATTTGTGCCTTAATGGATAATTAACTACTAAGGAATAGATCACATGGAGGTCATAGCATTCCATTTAAAGGGTCAAACAATAAGAGCCATCTAAAATACAAATAAGGGAGATCCTTATGCCATGTTCTGTAAGTAATGTTTGTGACACATGTGACTTTTCAAGTAGCAGTTGTGAAAAATTTTTCTCTGTGAAAAGTCAATAAGGTAGTTTATTGACCCTAATTTGTATTTCCTTTACCCAAGTAACAATTTATACTTCTCATTACAAGAAATTCTTGGATTGCTGAGAAACTGTTCAAAAATTACAGTCAAGTTGCAAACATTTATGTGCCACAACAAAAGGCAATTTGATACACATGTGAAAGAATATATGGATTTTTTTCTTCAGCAATTCGACCAATCTTCCAAGTTATCTGTGGAGTAGAACAGTCTTGATGCAATCTGGTGTGAATTTTCTCATGGATTGACTGCCCAGAAATCCATCATAACTGAACCTAACAAATAAATTAACAACATTAAGACCAAGTCATTGAGTTATGTAAGAAAAAGATAACTGATACATATGAAGTTTTCCAGGTACAATTCCAAAACGGAGTACTCACTTCTTTTGGTGCTCGATGACATTGCTCACCAGCTGCAATGCCTAGAACTACTTTATAACGGCATCTAATAAACATTACTGGTATTCCAGTAACAAAATTTGCTTCTGTGCCTGATATCAGCAGTAACTCTGCAAAGTTATTAACAACATTAGAACCAAGGAGGTAGATATCCAATATGTATGTAACTGATATACATTAAGTTTCCAAAGCAATTAAAAAACTGAATTCTTACTTAATTTGGTCCCCAATGACATTGATGACCAGATACCATATCAAGGAAACACTATACTCTTCTGTCAGAGTGATATTGTGCAATCTCACTTGTTCATTAACAGGGCAGTCTTTATCTTTTTCTCTGTTTCAAGTGAATCACTAGACATGTATTGAAGCAAGTGAGAGCAACTTCGTTCCTACTTGGAAAGAGAAGTGCAAAATCTTTCCTACATCAGTCATATGATATCTCAATGCCACTAAGATATATCTAATTTTTTTCCTCCTTTTCAACTCTCAACATTGTCCCATATTTGAATTAACCTAACTTTACAGTTAAAATATTTCACTTCATATTTTATAAATTCGCAAGTTCTACACCATCATCTTGTTTAATTCCTCAGAAAAATCTTTTATCTAATGAACAATGAAAAATACAGGATGGAATGTAACAATATTACGAAATGATAGTTGTTGCTACTTAGTCAGAACATTATCTTTTGGGCAACAAGGCCAGTTTCAAAAGCGTACACACACAAGTATAGCAACTATCCTTTTGATAGTATTTTATCTACCGCTACTTCGAAATTCAAATGTGCAACAAAGTTTAAAATCAGAGACCAACATAAAGACCTCATAGTACTCCATCTTGAGGATCAGAAATGATGAAGTTTATTTGTATTTTCCATAGACAAAGAGCTATCTAAAATACAAATAGACTGTCATTTCTTACCCTTCAAATGGAAAGTTATAATGTGTTTAAGGCAGATCATGAATGGTTTTTGACATCTTTCTTCTCTATTGTTTGGAACTTGATGGCACTGCTAATGGGAGACCACCAACTTCAGGATTTGTTAATTGTAAATCTTGCACACAGTTGCTGAGTGATTTTGTAATGTTTCACTGTTGCTGCAGTCGCATGTGATATTGCAAATCTGTTTACACAACTCCCTTGCTGCAAACTGCTGCAAAGGAATATTTGGGTTTCAACAAGACCATCTGTATTTGCTGCCTTGACAGCCTTCTCAACCTTGACAGCCTCCTCAGCTGCTTCAACTGCCTCCTCAACTGCTTCGTCACTGCTACTGCCATTACACAAAATTACTGAAGAGCCACTTCTGAAGCCAACCCCATACACTTCATCCAGACAGATTAATGAGCTATTCTTATTTCTGGAATTTTATCAGAATATCACTCTGGGTAAAAATAAAGAGTACTCAGTAATGCTTGCATGGGTATTTATATCTCTGAAAATCTTCACGTGTGCAATCTGTTATATAAAAGTTTACAACATAATTATAGTTTTTGGACATTGCACTCTCCACACAAAATGAACCGTCCGATCTCCTACTCACTGATCTTGCAGTTAACTCAACTTTTGCTGATGCATATCGCTGCATGATATGTTTCACAAGCTTCTTTGTTTTTTTATGCAAAAACAGTGGAAAATGTAATTTGTAATTAGGCTTGGAAGAAGATGATTTATTATAACCTTAATAACCCCCCCTAAAGTGCTGTCTGCACTGCGTTTTAGGAAAAAATGTTTTACAACCTTGTTCATGGCTTCAACTCGATTTCTAATGTCGATGGTCGCAAATCTGACCTTGTCCTCATACACTGTCACCCATTTTTCACATACCAATAACCATTGCTGTTTAAGGTATGCCCATGCACGCTCGTTTTTCCGAGAAACCTCATGTCTTCGCAACTCTTCTACACGATCACTAAATTCTCTCTCTGTTGGTGATTTTGAAATTTCTTGACACATATCCAGAAATGTCTTCATGTTGTTTGGTACATGTAGATTATCTTTTTTTAACCATCTTCCCCATGCCTGTTTCCAATGGAAAAGGCAGAAGCAAACTTTTGTCTGAGTGAATGCTTGTTCAATTGCCTTTATCTCCGACTCTGAGAAATCAGTAACCCATTAGAGGGGATTCCAATCCTTGTTCCAGTCCTTGAAAATGTGTAGGGATTCATGAATGGATCTTGCACTTTCAACCTGAATGAGAAAAACAACAACCAAGTAGCCCACATTACTCTCCACAGCTATAAAAAGTAAAGTAATATCATATGTTCTTGTTTTGTATGTTGCGTCTAATAAACAACTATCCCCATAGTTCTTCAAAAGATCTTTCTGCCAACAGCTGTGATAGCAAAAAAGTAATGGTTTCACTTCTCCATTTGTATCGGTACAATGTCTATAATAAATCAAGTGATTACTCGATTCCTTGTGCCACTCATCAACCTGATTCTGGAGTCGAATCTCATCAAACAATACTTTATTTGTACCATACAGGGTTCAATAAATGTGACTGTAAATCGCTTTCTCCATGAGGTAAAAGGCAGTATTCATTCGATTTGGTGTGTGTGTCCCAGTGAAATTGTTATCAACAAATCTATCTAGAGCCAACTTAATGACTTAGAGATGTCGTTCCATTGAGTACTAAATTCTTTATTTCCTCTACAAGTGATGGATGTATGTACCCATTTGCAGCATGAGTGTGTGCTTGCTGGGGAAGCAGTCAATTTGTAATGCAGGTAACTATTAGACAGGTATGGCAATGCCAAATCCTTATGTATCCTTGCAAGAACCTGTAAGACAAAAATGTATCAATTATTTAATTAAGAGCATTACAAACAAGCGATTTTTAAGTATACTGTCAACTGATCACGTAAAATTTTCTCCAAGCAGAACCCAGACTGGATACTCACTTCGTATCCCTGTGTTCAGTCAAGATATACCCTTATACTTTTCATGTTTAAAGTAGCTGGGCAATTTCTTTTCCTTATATCCATGATCCTCAATCTCTTCTGAGTAGCCATATGGTCTTCCTAAAGACGGTAAAGGACTACTACAAAATTTATTTAATAAACTTTTCCTATAACAAACTTGTTTTATGGAAAGTAAGTATATCTTAACACAGCACGATATCACCAAGTGCTCAGATACACCAGACTCTACTTTCCTAATATTTTGGCTCCAAAACACAGTGCCTGGACCACACACACAACAGCAAATGCAGAACCAAAACAGGCGATAGGGACATGTCCCTGCATTTGCTTAAAGAAATACTTCGTTTTACCTGGAACACAAATATTGTTACTGTTAAATAATTAACAAATGTTATTGTTAATTAACTTAATTCAATATGAGAAAACATTTCATTAAGTTCACAGGTATTGTCAAATGAACTTCTCAACTGATGGAAGCAGATTGTCTACATATTTTACTTAATGCTGGAGCAAAATTTTACTGGATATCACACCTATTGTGTCTAGGAAAGAAATGGAACTGTCTATCTTGTGCCAGGATACCATACTGATTTCAGGCAAGTGAAGTGGTTTTTTGTGATTCCAATAAATGTGGAAATGATATTCGTTGTAAACAAAGGAGAGGTGAAGAACATTTATGTAGAAAAATCTAATTGCTGTAAATGTCAATTTACAAAAAATAAACTTTAATAGGAAGACAATTATGCTAAACATGCCCTGGCGATAGGTTCAATGAGCTGACTACTGTTTTACACATGAAAACCACAACTATCGAAAACCGTACAAACCATTTCAACATGAACACTGCAATATAGCTTCATTATAATTACTTGTTAGTTAGCATCTGTCACTTGTTGCTACAGTGTTGGCACACTGGCTGCTCCCATATTATAGACAACAAACAGAGCAGGTCACTCAGCAAGTGCTGTTCAATTTTATTTTGAAGTTAAAAAAGTAGGTTTATCTCAGTAGAGGCGGAGCACAGGTTGGGATTAGGAAAGGATGGGAGACGTATACATATAACTCTGTGCAGTGTTGGAAGTGGCCATTATGAAATGACAGGAATATGACATGCTATGCCAACAACTGGTTTTGGAGTGACCAATGGCATAACTGCGGCAGATATGACATTTGATAGCCCTGAATTTAATCACATTTGATAACCTAACCACAACGTCATGATGTGCAATATATCCTAGAAAATGGCTGTCAGCATTTTACAGAATAACTGTTAATCGTGCTCACTTTGTTCTCAACAATTAATACATTTAATGCCATGTGGCCACAGGCAGTCACAGCAGAACCTAACACCTTATGCCATTGCCTGACATGGCTTGATGGTGAAACATCCAACACTAAGCATGTGGCAGGAAACTAGCTGAAGTTATTTTCTATAAGCGAACTCAAGCCAAAAAAAATCTGATTTAGTGCTAAAAGCAAACTGATTTCTTCCTTTAATTAATTATGGCACCTGAAACTATCCTCACACAAGCTGCATGAATGACCAAGTTACCAACTGATGAGCAGTCCTGGTTTGCATTCGGTTACAGGTTACAAGTGACAACCTGATTCCAAACGAAAAAAGAATGATATGAAGAAGAAATAGAAGGAATCAAAACGTAAATACATTGTCGAAAATGACAACAAAGTGTTAGAAATAAAACTGCATCCAAACCTATTAACTGAATAAAAATAATGAAGTAATTCTGATAAAATTTTGATATAAAAAGTATCGAAGAATCTGACATGACTCAAATCCACAACTTCATATGCATCAGGAATGTTCTTTATCCATTATACTATGCCACCACTTTACGTTACACTCATTTAAGATTATTCGTTCACACCGATCATGTGCTGCCTTCAACCAGATTAGCCTTTCGCAATATGTTATGACCCTTAAGTTAGCTCTAGCATCATAAAGATATTGTATGGCTACGTAGCTATGCCTACTGTCTTAAGATGTTTTGTAAGGCTGATCTGGTTGAAGGCAGCAAATGACTGCATGGCGTTCAAACACATCAAGAAAGAAAGTCAGACAAGAAAATGGAAGTGGACTGATCAGCTATTGTGACAGTCTGGAAATGGCAAATAGAGATAGTTTGGACATGACACATTGAGCACTCTGACTGGAGGAAACCATCTCCGGCAGGAATTGTCAACCAACAAATAATCTTAATCCGACTATTATCAAATGCAAGTGTGTAAAAAATACTGAGTGCATGGATGTGAAAATTGATAACAAATGACAAACAAATCAACAACACAGAGGAAAATAATTAATACAATTCTGCTTTGCGTATCACAGCAGTTATTAACAATAACAAAAGAGTCATTTCCATAAATTGTTAATGTAGCTCAGAAAGAAATGTCCATTTAAAGTATATACACTATCCCTAATTCCACCAAACTAAGTTCTTCCTTCAAGTATACATATACCAACTAAAACAGTAAACCGCAGAAAGAAATTAATGCAGCAGTTCACTTATTTTTCATAACATCTGAAGATGTGTCTTTAAAACGACTACTTCTCACGCAGTATGAAAACCCCAAAGTTTTCAACTGATCGAGAAGTGAAACTTCCTGGCAGATTAAAACTGTGTGCCGGACCGAGACTCGAACTCGGGACCTTTGCCTTTCTCAGGCAAGTGCTCCACCAACTGAGCTACCCAAGCACGACTCACGCTCCGTCCTCACAGCTTTACTTCTGCCAGTACCTCGTCTCCTACCTTCCAAACTTTACAGAAGCTCTCCTGCTAACCTAGAAGTGTTTCCACCTGAGGATGGAGTAAGCAGTAGCGTAAACTAAATGGTAACTAGACTGAAGTTTAACTGGTATAAATGAATGAATAGGGAAATTTTAATCTTTACAAAATTCAGTTATTTAATGTACACAGCCATTCATCACATCTGACGTTTTTGACAGCTTAAGTAAGTGTTATGTTATGAACCATTGATGAGTTAACAAGATTTGGAGTTCAATTGTTTGCTTTTTTGCTTTTATTCTTCTGTCATTCACTGACCACGAATTATGTTACTGCTGACTTCAGTTAAAGTTGTGATCATAAAATGTTCTTTCAGTTGTGATTATGATGATGAAAAATATTTTCCAAGTGCACACGAAGTTAAGTGCCCTAGTTTTGGGGTTGACTGATCAGTGCTCCAGTGAGCCCTATTACAAGCATGCCTTGCCTTATGTCAACAAAAGCTTTACTAAGCATAATAATTAAGCATACTACGAACTGCAGGTTTTAGATACTAAGAATAAGACAATCACCAATTAACATTAACCACTACAACTGATGAAAATTGAAACTGGTTAATATGTCCATGAGTTTTTGTAGAAATTACAAAAAGATTTTTCCTCCTCCAATTGAAAATATCAGTTTTAGGCTGTCAAACTCATTACAAAAGTGGAAGAAAGACCTCTGTCTACATTACCTCTCAGCACAACATCCATTAAGCTTAATCACAACATTTGCAGGCATCTTGGCACATTAATTTGCAAAGGGATGAAAATCTGTAACAAAGGCCTGGGAAAGGGAACATGATAGGACTGGAATTGCTCACAGAATTCGTTAAATTTCCATTACATACATGAGACACTCTCATCAAGGACCACAACTTATGATTCTGCATCATTATCAAATGAAAAAAACAAAAACATAGCATATTTTTGAATACTCTGCCACATTATACAAGCCATAAGCTACAACTTATAGTCTTGAAGTCTTACTTAAGTTATGTATCATACAGGAAATTATCTAGTGACATGTAGAGCAAAATCAATCACGAATTGGGCTGGTTAGCACAGAATTCCTCCTTCTCATCACCAACAGTAATAATACAGCACTTTTAAGGCTTATTTGACAGACTCCAAAGTTAAAAATAATTTGCCATCTATTTCTACTATTAATGTGCCTGACAAGGTTATAGATGCAGACTTCAACATTCCTCCTCCTCATGAAGTCAACAACAGCCACTAGAAGAAGGCATTTTGCCCTATCCCAAGTCTTATGTTATAAGAGGAAAACTAAGAAAAATAAATCAATGATTTAATTACACACTCCGGTCAACATCTCAAGTAAAAGCCAGATTAATAGAAGAAATTGAAATAAAATCAAGCAGGGCAATAAGAAAAAAGTGTAGATGTAAAAGAACACCTCTAAGAGAATGTTAACTTTGAGGGCTTCGAAGTGTCTTAAGGTTCTGTACCCTATGACGACCCATATTCACCAAAGAGCATTTCTAAAGATTAAGACAGCTTACACCATCATCAAAATTTCAGTCTGGTGCCGAGAAAATTTTAGATCCTGATGGACTTCGTCTACTGATATGATCCAGTAATCGCAATACAGTTCCAGCATTATCCACACATACTTAAGCAGCCTCCTAAACAGTGGTAATAATTAAATCATCAGAACATGTATTAATTAAATGCACAGTTATTACTGAGCAACAGTACCCTGAACATAAAGTTCTCACTCAGCGTCTATTAATAATACATCTTTGCTCAGAATTCAGTAGGGAGGTCAAACATGGTCATGCTGCAACATTTGCATAAAGTGACATTCATTACAGTGCTATTGATGTAGTTGTTTCATAGTTGAAGATGTCATTGAACTTACTGAAACCATAGATGAGAAACTCAGATTCATACAGTCATTTGAATTTCAGAGGTCCATATCACTGCATAGACATTTTCTAGCTAATCTTTGAATCCAGTACCTCAATCAAAGTTAGCTCAGTAATGGATTTGTAAAATTATGCAACGGAACTGATACTGCAATTAGAAAGAACTATGTAAAATTCCTGGTAAAATACAGGGTACATTTATATGGAATATGGATGCCCACACTGTGGCAATCACATAGGTTTCAAATATATTTGCTTTTTATTTTCCTTTTGTACGACAGTTCCCGAGACCTAAGTTCCATTTTCATGCATGTGTCTTCTAAATTATGCCATTTACTCGAGACGATGTTTGTGTGGGAGCTGCTGCAATGTCCAGTTTCTTTTACTGTAATACATACATGATGAACACACAAAAGGTGAGTTTTGAAACAAAATTGCCATTAACTTCCTAAATAGCGATCATTAATTACAATATCCCACGTGGATATGTTACAGCAGGTAACTTAACAATGGAACAATGCAGCACCTCACATCGAAATCAAAGAAAAAACTGCATGATACACAAATATAAAATCACTTAAAAATTGGAATCAGATAAAAGTTATCAAAATTAAATCTGCACTGGCAGCAGGAAAAAGTTATTTTCTAAGACTTCCTAATGTCTCTACAGGTGCATACTTTTGCCAGCCAAATCTAACATGAAACAAAAAATAAAATTTTTATTACCTCCTCCAACGAATCACAATAGCCTGAAATCAGGCCATCCTCTGGAATCTTTCAGAGCGTCGTGGAAGATGGTTTCATACACCTGACACATTTCATTCGCTAGCTAACACTCAACCAAGCACGATACACGGTCAGTAATCAGTGAAGAACACAGCAGTCGGCCAGACGCTTTTCGCGCTAACTCGATTCGACCACAGATCTCGATCAGTCGACAAGTGCGCACCGCGTTTGCGTAAACGTCATTTTGACGTCACTTCCGAATTGTTCTGGACCATAACGATGTGTGTGTTAGGCTTCCCGAGTGAGTCATGTGTCGCCTATGCTACTGAGAAGATGGAAATAGCTTGCAAAGCAGAGAGATAAAGATACAGAGAAGGATTAATTTTGAAATATGGTTTGCTAAAGATTAATTTCGGAAGTTAAGGTGTCCAGGTACAGTTGTTGCTGCATTGCTAGCATGCGAGAAATTTTCATGAGTTCGAATAAGGGAAGGTTTTAGTGGAATTTCTGTTTATTGGTTTGGATTAATTGGTTTCATTGTTCAGACGAAAACAAGTAATCAATTCACATGGTTTTCACTCAGGGTTTACAAATTTTACCATTGCTTTACCATTTCAGTAGTTAATTTTATGGCAGAGAAATATTGGCGATGAAAGGTAATTTTTGTAAAGAGGTTTGTAATAGTCACACAGTGAGTTTCACTTTTTGCAATACAGATTTCTAAAGATCAACTTTCCTTTCTTCATTTAGCAAGTTAAAATTCCACCACTGTCTCCTTATGAAAGAATTTCACATTTTCTGATTATGTGAGCCGGGGCATTACACTCTGCAGAACGCAGTAAAACTGAACCATGAGATGCTTAGAGAAGTTGCATTTCAGTGAGTTGCACTGGGCAGGTCTTCTCTTCCCTTTTAGCTTTCTTGCTGCTCAGCTGCATATTTTACATTCATCACTTCGAGCAGTATCGAGGTTCACTTGCCACAGGTAAGCCACATAACATTTGTTAGGGCCAGTTACATTACATTTAGGTTCAGTTTAGGTAAGGATCAGTACAGATTTCATTTCACATACAGACAGTTATATTTCACAGTTCAGTGCTACCTTTGTGTGTGCAGTACTCATATTTGGTATTTGTTTAGTCAGACTGCATACATAAATTTACAATGATTTTTATAGAAACATTTTGTGTCATTTATTCATTCAAAATTTTATATAGCATTTTTATTCTGCTAACTTTGTGTGTTGCAGTTCTACTTGGTGTACTGTCATATTACACATTTTAGCACTGTTCACTCCTTCACAATACATAACTTCAAAAGACAGCATATTTAGTTTACAGTTTTGGATTTCTAATTCATTTCGTCCAAGTTCATCAAAATGCAGTTGCACAATTTCAGTTTTGGTGACGGACTGGGTCTCGAACACAGATTTTCCGCTTATCTCAAGCAGTCGCCTTACTACTTGACATGCATGTCCGAAAGAACATTGCACCATAACTCGGAATAACACAGGCACTGCAATATGACTTTCAAGTAAAACGTCTCCCCTCTATAGGAATATACATAATGGATGTATGAGTACAGGTTGTAGACACATGGTTGACAATATATGGAAGTTAGTATCTGGCGATGAGTCGTGCTTGGATAGCCAAACGATAAAGTTACTGCTCATGATAAGTGGGAAATCCCGATCTGAGCCCCAGACTGGCACAAATTTTCATTGTCGTCATTCTGCTACACAGCTGATGGTTGTCCACATTCACAGTTGTGAATAGTGAATACATCTAATGTACAGCACGGCATTATTGAATGAAAGTAAGAGAAGTGTAATAGCTTTTCTATATTTTTATATTATGTATGACAAAATTTGTAACATATATAATATAATATACAACATAAAACATATAATATAAAAATATGTTTGTAAGTGTAGTTGCATGAGTAGAACTAAAATAATAATGTTTTCATTAATGTTAAGTAAATATATATGTATACATAAAAAACTTGTTTTTAACTGCAGTTGCATATATTATATATACAAAACACCAAACACATCAGATACCTTGATTAAAGGAGCATCCACCATAAGAATAACAACGATCTGTCCACATCTGATTTCACATAGCTTTGTCACAATCTATTCACAACTACACATATGCCCTTTTCAATCAGATGCAATACCACAACCTGCAGTTCTCACAGTACTTCCAAGTTTGGGATTGTCCATACTAACTCTCCACATATTGGCTATTCCCACACTTTCTTAAAGTATAAGATTCATACTTTAGTTTTCTCAGGCTTTCTATACCGGTCCGACATTGTGAACATACTGACTTCTTCACTAACTTCCTCTGTGATGTATGCCCAAACTATTTAGATTAGGTACACTTTTTGTTCCATAGATCCGAACAGCATAGAACATATCATGAAACAAGCATACATAGTACATTTTTAATAAGAAAAAAATTATGATAATGTACCTCCCCCTTCCACAAATCACAAGTAAGAAAATTGCAACGAAACATGCAGATCCACAATGCAATGACGTGCATATGACGATTTTTACGCTGGTGCCGCCCGACATCATCAAAGTGAAAACTCTGTTTACAACATTTATTTACACTGATGACAGTACTGTGGTGCAAATCTACAGAGGCCAGATATTGCATAATATTCACATTATTTGATATAATTAATAATATAAACATATCGGTCGCTTGTATTAAGGAATCTATTATCAGAGCAGAAGGAGAGGGTCACCAATAAATCCTTTAGAAACAAATCAAACACACTGGGTGTAACACGAGGTGTGCCACAAGGATCCGTGCTTGGATCCTTGCTTTTCATAATTTATGTAAATGATTTGTCCAATATGATGCCTTGTAAGTCCATGCTATATGCAGACGAGACCACTTATGGTTTGGAGCAAATGAATTATAAATTAACCACTCTAAAACTGTAACCATTCTATTCAGCCTATGTAACAATGACAACTGTAGTTCCTCAGTTAAGCTTCTTGGCATTCATCTGGACCCAAAATTAACCTGGGAAACTCACACCAATTATGTATGCAAAAAGTTATCCTGAGTCACCTATCTGCTAACTAATCTCAGGACTTGTGTAATGGACGAGCTACTGCTAAATGCCTATTATGCCTTTTTTCATAGCCACCTCACGTATGCAGTGCTGTTATGGGGCAACGCCTCTGTGGCAAAAAGAATTTTTCTTTGGCAGAAAAAGGCCGTTAGGTGTATTGCTGAAGTGAGAAACCATGTATCATGTAGAGACTATTTCAAAGAGTTAAAAATACTGACACTTACGTCACTGTTTATTGTCAGTTGTTTAGTGCACACAAAGGAAAACCAAGAAACCTATAAACTGCGCGAGTCTGTACATAGCCATGACACACGCCAAAGGCACATGATGGACATCCCAGTTACTAGGCTTAAAAAACCCAAAAGAGTTACACATACACAGGGATACAATTATTTAACATGCTACCACCAACAGCACACAGTGTATCACTGAATGTCTTCAAAAATATTACAAAAAGGTGGCTTGGACAAAAAGCATTCTATACAATAGAAGAATTTAAAGTATGTAATAAAAATGATCTAATCTATTAAAACTGCTGTATGACATGACCAACATATTACATGAGCACTTCTGAAAATGTTATCATATCATGTGGTTGTGTTTTATTTATGTAATGTACTTTTACTCAATAGTTAAGTGCTGTATGACATGACCACCCTATTACATAAGTTCTTCTGAAAATGTTATTGTACCATGCTGTTGTGCTTTATTTACATAATGCATTTCCCCCAATGGTTAACATGTATTAAGCCTGTCTCATTTATAGTTGTTAAAATGTTTTTCTTAGCATGTGTATTGTGTTACACATACAGTATCTCCTTTTGTCATTCTGCACGACACATTTATGTTTAATGATTACTCAACATGTGGAATGTAAAACATATTTACTCATTCAGAATGTTAAAAATGTATGACTTATTTTGTAATTAAATAATGTATGTAAAATGACGACATCAATTGCATGAAAAATGCTTAAAAATGGATCAATAAATCAAATCAAATCCACCTTCTGTACTAAACCCAGAGAGACGAAAAGTTCCAAATGATGGCACTGAGGTTGCTAGGCCATGGCCAGCCCCAAGTCTAAACAGCGGGAAGCAGCGCCCGTCCCACACTGTGTGGCTCTGGCATAATATATTACGTTGGTGCGTAAGTTCTTAGCGTGTTCGTTTGGACGTTGGTATTTCTGTTGCTGTTCTGATAATAGATTCCTTAATACAAGCGACCGATATGTTTATATTATTAATTATATCAAATAATGTGAATATTATGCAATATCTGTTGCTGACTGAATAGCTGAATAAAAATGTGATGTTAATTATTTGTAAAATCAGCTTGGGAGATGTTAACCAAGTAGCACAAGGTATGTGACTCTCACCACTTCTTTCTTTATCATCCATTGTTCATTCATCACATGTGCAATGATTACACAGACTTACAAGTCAAGACTTCAGCCCTGAAATTTCAATAAATCTGGAAACGCTAAATCCAGTACAACTGTGCAGTGATGAAGTAATGCAATTAGTACTAGTGGGTATTCTTAGGAAGCAGCATGTAGTACTTGTCCAATCCATCAGACAGGGAGAAAAATTAATGTAGTTCGTCAACTGATGTAGCGTTCATCAATCTGACAATTTATTAACAAAGAATTAAGCAGCACACAGCATCAGCAACAATCTTATCATCAAACCTAACTGATTAAGTCGTGTAGTTACGTGTGGGCTTAGTGGATGAAGTCAGTTTGGATGACGATCAGCATTAAGGAGTCACTTTAGCTACAAGTCATCCACGAGCGATCAAGATCTAGTTAGACAGTGAATACTAATGAGGAAAACACTGACTGATAGGTGCGCGAATTTTTGGAAGACCTAGTGCAGACAGTAAACTTGATAAATTGGTGGGGCACAATTTTTCTGGTAACTCACTGCTCACTAATTACTAGGCTAACTATGACACACGATTGAACGGTAGGTGATCCATACGAGTAGGTGGAAGTCTGTAAATCATGTTGAAGACATCATACCAAATTTTACAAGAGAAAGCGGATTTCACAAGTGGAAATATCAACTGAAGAGATCAGTCACTCACTATGCCTGAAGAGGCTGATATCAGCGGTATTTTACACATCCTAACTCGTGAGACAAAACGCAACTTAAAATTACACCTCTGCACTGCAGCAGAGTATATGTACTCAACAGGTGCTGAAAAAAGGCAGCCCACCAAATCTCTTGGTTGGTCACCTGTTCCCTGGTCTCCCCAACATTAGGTCTCTGCATTATTTGGAGAGGGCGGCAGCGACCAGTCCACAAGGCGAGGTGCTGGCCCAGTCGACGTTTAAGGAAAAGCACAGTGGACACTGCACTCAATTTCTTTCATCACAGCATCAAGGTTATTCTTGAAGGTTCTACTATCAAGTCTAGAATGCCAATAACTTGACTGTAAAATAGGGACGAAGTTCCAGCTCCACCGTTGGTATTCAGACACGCCAGTCACGTTAAAGAAAACCAACAAATTTGCCGTCAGTTCCAAAGAAAGGATACAACTGTCTCTAACTTGCAGCGATCCGACACAGGCTGTCACTACCCGGTTAGATTCATGAGAAGTTATGGGGCTGCTGATCACATTTAACTACACAGCAAACTAAAACTAAGAAATGAAAACACAGGTCCCACACTTAATGGGCATGTTTCTTTGGGTAGGTGTGGGTGAGTGGTTCTGTGTTCGAGGTGGGTGGAGGTTCATCAAGTGAAGGCAGGGAATCCGTTGCTAAAATTCTGTATTAAAAATCATACATGGAAACAGAGTAGAGCATTTGCAGCAGGCCAACAGTAAACAGCGGTCAGCGACGAGTCAGGCTGCAGCTAGGGCCGAGCATGCAAGCCTAGCACGACTAGAGTAGTAGTGCAGCGATGGTACTGGCGCAGATAACGATCTAAATTCCAGGAACACACAACATAAGGGTTGTCATTAACAGCTGCAACAATTCATATCATATTTCGCTGACAGCAGCAACAGCACTTCATTATCTCCAAACTCATACCAGGAATCACGACACCCTGCCACCTGTCAACATGAAGGAGGGGAGGTCCCTACCCTTCTGCAAATTTTGAATGAAGCACCCCCCACCAGTTTCTCAAAAGCTCTCAAAACGTAAACAATATTAAGTCCACATTCACATCCTTCCTGCTCCTGTCACCAGCAGATGGCTCACTGAAAAATCGATATTTCTCTATAAATAATTAGAAATCAACATTTGCTTGGAAAATATAAAAAACGGAACTACGAATTTGTATTCACTGAACATGAGTCTTACCTCAAATACCATCCCACAAACCCAGAAAACGCGAAATAATAGCAAATCGCAGTTCCTGCTGAACCAGCATATAGCTGCACGGGGAACATCGACCATGGCTTATTCTTTGTATCACACCAATAGATAGCTTCAATAGGAATTAAAAAAAGCAACAGAGTCGTGAATTCATTATCTTCCACATCTAAGATTGTAAGTAGGCTGTTTATGTTTTCTTATTGGCAACGTTACGTAGCGCTCTGTATGAAAATCACTGGCTGTGCTGTGTGCAGTTTGTGGCCAGTTTGCATTGTTGTCTGCCATTGTAGTGTGGGGCAGCGGCAGCTGGATGTTAACAGCGCGTAGCGTTGCGCAGTTGGAGGTGAGCCGCCAGCAGTGGTGGATGTGGGGAGAGAGATGGCGGAGTTTTGAAATTTGTAATATGGTTCAAATGGCTCTGAGCACTATGGGACTCAACTGCTGAGGTCATTAGTCCCCTAGAACTTAGAACTGGTTAAACCTAACTACCCTAAGGACGTCACAAACATCCATGCCCAAGGCAGGATTCGAACCTGCGACCGTAGCGGTCTTGCGGTTCCAGACTGCAGCGCCGTTAACCACACGGCCACTTCGGCCGGCAAATTTGTAATACTGGATATCATGAACTGCTATGTATATTATGATTTTTCAACACTATTAAGGCAAAAACATTGTTTGTTCTCTATCAAAATCTTTCATTTGCTAACTATGCCTATCAGTAGTTAGTGCTTTCCGTAGTTCGAATCTTTTATTTAGCTGGTAGTAGTGGCGCTTGCTGTATTGCAGTAGTTCGAGTAACCAAGATTTTTGTGAGGTAAGTGTTTTGTGAAACGTATAGGTTAATGTTAGTCAGGGCCATTCTTTTGTAGGGATTTTTGAAAGTCAGATTGCGTTGCGATAAAAATATTGTGTATCAGTTTAAGCACAGTCATGTATAATTTTACAAAAGGGGACGTTTCAAGATGTTGCAAATACTACAAAATCTCAGTAAAATACGTCAGCACCGCGAAAAACGTGAAGTTTACATAGCTACTTGAAGGGAAGTTCAATTGAGTAGCCCAGATGCAAAAGCCAGTAAACGCATTTTTTGTCGATTTTTAGTTGAGCACACTACCGTATGGATTTCTTCAGCGACAACGCGATGGAATAGGTTTCAGGGTGCAAAATACGTTATAAACGGTTCAGTAACCGTTGGTTCTGGTAAGTCGTGTTCGGTAGCTAACGGCACCTTGTATTCGGGTGCAAAGCCCGCTAAATATCCAACGTTTGCAAACCCCAGATGCAAAGCACTCCAACTGATGTCAGACTTACGAATCTACACGTTCGCAGCTACCTTTCTGTTCGTTACGATTCAAAGTGATACTTTTCTGCTTCAGAGTTAGGCTGACTGCGCTGTAGCGAACGCATACACAACAATGAAGCTCCCGCTGCCGGTGAGTTGTCGAAATATGCGCCAGTAAGCACAGTTCAGCTGATCAGTAGGATGTTTGTTGACGTATTTGCGTGAGTATTTTGAAGAAAATAATTGATTATGTGGACTGTTCAAATTCAGAAGATGGTGCAAACGAAGTGGGACTAATTGAAATAGTATGAATTCTGCACGAAGCCGAACCCATCGTTGTAGCTGTAAGTGACCAGAACGACACAGAGGACGCCGGCCGGTGTGGCCGTACGGTTCTAGGCGCTTCAGTCTGGAACCGCGTGACCGCTACGGTCGCAGGTTCGAACCCTGCCTCGGGCTTGGATGTGTGTGATGTCCTTAGGTTAGTTAGGTTTAAGTAGTTCTAAGTTCTAGGGGACTCATGACCTCAGAAGTTAAGTCCCATAGTGCTGAGAGCCATTTGAACCATTTTTTTGAAACGGGAAGAGCATCCTAAAGAGGGGAAGAAATTCCAGCAAAAGGGAACGGCCCAACACCAATCACCTCCGGTGTAAAACTTTCAGAAGCCTAACTCGGAGAGAACTGGGTGACCAACGACGAACTCTTTTAAGTCGAGGCGAGCTGTTAGACCTTCCTGCGCGCTGCTCTAGCGCCTCCTGCTGCTGGCAGCCTTCTGAAGAAGCCGCAGGCGATTCTGAGTTGATGAGCAGTGTTGAGGTCGATGTCACTTAAAGCAATTTTCAGCCAATTTCATTTTCTAGAATTTTTTTATCGCTGTTGAAACTAAGATGCAACTTTCCGACAGTTTTATTATTTTCCAAAATTTTATCCGTCTTTTTTTTTTACTAACAAGGGAACCTCCCCATCGCACCCCCCTCAGATTTAGTTACAAGTTAGCACAGTGGATAGGCCTTGATAAACTGAACACAGATCAATTGAGAAAACAGGAAGAAGTAGTGTGGAACTGTGAAAAAATAAGCAAAATATACAAACTGAGTAGTCCATGGGCCACATAGGCAACATCATGGAGAATGTAAGCTCAGGAGCGCCGTGGTCCCGTGGTAGAGTGAGCAGCTGCAGAACGAGAGGTCCTTGGTTCAAGTCTTCTCTCGAGTGAAAATTTTACTTTCTTTATTTTTGCATAGTTATTATCTGTCCGTTCGTTCATTGACGTCTCTGTTCACTGTAATAAGTTTAGTGTCTGTGTTTTGCGACCGCACTGCAAAACCGTGCGATTAGCACACGAAAGGACGTGCCTCTCCAATGGGAACCGAAAACATTTGATCGCAAGGTCATAGGTCAACCGATTCCTCCACAGGAAAACACATCTGATATATTCTATACGACACTGGTGACGGCATGTGCGTCACATGACATGAATATGTTGTCGACCCACCTAACTTGTACACTTGGCGAATGGGTAAAAAGATTCTTCTACCTTGCCCGATTTAGGTTTTCTTGTGGATGTGATAATCACTCCCGAAAAAGTGATGAAAACATAAGAGTTTGTCACATAAACTGAAAATAAAAAATTAAACTTTTCACTCGATGGAAGTTTTGAACCCAGGACCTTTCGCTCCGCAGCTGCTCACGTTACCACGAGACCACGGCTCTCCTGCGTTTCCATCATACTTAAAGTTGCTTATCTTCCCATGGACTACTCAGTTTGTATATTTTGCTTATTTTTTCATAGTCCCACACAACTTCTTCCTGTTTTCTCAATTGATGTGTGTTCAGTTTTTCAAGGCCTATCCACTGTGCCAACTTATAACTAAATCTGAGGGGGGTGCGATGGGGAGGTTCCCTTGTAAGATGTAGTTTGGATCTTATTTTATTTTCTACAATATCTTATGTTGTCAAAAATGCGATGATGTATTTAAAAGAAACTCTAACGTTGAACATTCATATCTGTTCTGACATTAAGTAAGTCATTTTTTCCTGATAAAATAATGTCAACTCCGTATTTTTATACGTCAATTTCGCAGAATTTTCAGACTTCTCTTTGAAATAAAACGTATTCTGTTTATATTTGCAATAATTAAATACCACCTTTCTGTCATTCCTAACATAAGCACATAACACCGACTAGCGGATTTTGCAACCGATTGTTTGTTTTGTAATTGGATCAATATGTTTGCAAAACCCGCTAACTGCATAAATCAGGTGCAAAAACTGCCAAGTCAGAAATTGAGTTAGGATTTTAACGTATAAAATATAATCGCAGATTTCAGCCATTAATACTGTGCAAATAATTATTTTTTACTTATTTTTAGAGAAGAAATGAGGTGTTTATTAGTTTGTATGGGACGAGTGTTTCTAGATTATCTCAATGTCCCTTGTCATGCAGTTAGCGGCATTTGGATCTGGGCTACTCAGTTAGTAGGGCAAGATATCGTGCTGCACGGTTAACAAAACGCAACAGAATCGTAAATTAATTATTCCGCACATCTAGGATGTTGAAACAATTCTAAAATATCCGCAAAATACAGCAGCACTCTGAAAAAGTGACAGATTAATGAAAAAACAGAGTTTGGTCACAACATTGTAAAGAAAAGAAAAAATCGTCTGCAATGTAAAAGAAAAAAAAAGAGTCAGTTTCCACATATACACATATTTGTCAAATTACTGTCCAGAATTCTGACATATGTACCTCACATGGTAGATTTCAACAGCTGACATTTTAGGAATTAAGCCCAAAAATTCTATGTTGTAAAACTACCCTGACCAGGCCTATAGCTGCAGAAAAATGTTACCAAAGCAGACAAAGAGTTCAATGTAACTACTCACAGCACAGCGTTAAACAAAATATTTCTGGAAGACACTGAGCCATGCACCTCTAAACCTACCTGTACCTGCGTTAAAGGATAACAGACAGTGCATGGGATGATCGCTTGAGATGGAGCCGTAATGAATTAATGACGCTTTAATGGTAGACTGGTGATACATTCTAGAGAGGGTGAAGTTGCTACAGGTCAATTTTTTCACAGTTCTGTGAGGATTCATCAGTGACATGATAGACGTAGCCTGTGTTCGACTCGTATACAGCCACATGTTCTCTATGTGATTTAGAGCACTACCTACTTGCGGTCG
Source organism: Schistocerca nitens (assembly GCF_023898315.1). Classification (NCBI taxonomy): domain Eukaryota; kingdom Metazoa; phylum Arthropoda; class Insecta; order Orthoptera; family Acrididae; genus Schistocerca; species Schistocerca nitens. The sequence continues at coordinate 179,068,733 of NC_064624.1, read as the reverse complement.
TTAACAGTAAACCTATCGGTCATCAGACGACTTCCACCTCATGTGTGATGAAACGTGACGCATTCCTCTAAATGGACTTTCATTTATGCAATGTACTTCATCCCCCTGTCGCATCTTTGGTGTAAAATCAAGACCTCAGCTTCATAACTAAGTCAGGGATAGGTGCTTGTGAGGCACTGCAATCCCCGTTTATACATCTGCCAGACAGATGTGCTGTTTAAAGAGTCAGTGACGGAATGACATGTAATTTTCACAAGTCGGACGCTGCTGCTATGTGTTTACCTGTTTCCTTGTGAGAGGTATTCACCGTTACCAGCACCATAGGGCTGATCAACGCATAGTATAATTTCCGAACCGTGATCGGATGTGAACAGTGGGCGCTATGCATCTCCAGAAAGATATATTGTGCCCGTATCACACAGAGCCAATGCTTTAAGGAAGTAGTTTTTTCGTTTTATGGTTCGATAACATAGGTTATGTATTTCATCCGCCTGAAGTATATTTCTTACTTTGGAATATTAACAGTGATACATTTCATATGACTGATAGGACGGAAACACAAGCCATCTAGTATTATAGCCCGTTTGAAATGCCGAACGTTGTAGCCTTAGGTACCAATACCTTCGAGGTACTAATCCTAGACTCTAGAACAATAGAGTTGACAGCTTGGTTGATTTACGTAAAAATGCGTCGAACTCCATCCGTCTGGAACTCCGTCGTGCATAAAAATCATTCGTTTCTTGTTCTTCTTAACCGTCTGCTATTACATCAAAACACTTTGAAATTCGTTACTATACATCGATAAGGAGTGCTAACCTCCTCGGCTTGAGCGCTTCTTGAGAAATCTTGTGCTCTTGGATGGGTGAGGACTCGGAAAGCTCCATTCATTCACGAGACATGGAGTGTAGCGGTCTACTTCTGCTCGGTTGCAGATTAATTCGGTAACGCTGCTGCAGGGCGGGTTGGTAAATTGCAGTGTGAGGAGCGTCTTTCACTCGCTAATTTTACACATAGATATCGAGAACTCTCTGTGACTCCCATTCGCAGAGAGATAGATCGTAAATTGAGCACTACGCTCGAGCTGTTAAAAATATGTAGAGCGCTGTCTGATATACTTTGATGACGTATGTGTTCGAAAATTAACAATGATTGGACATACTGCACAGTCATCTACCACGTCCTCAATGATACTCTCAAATTGGAGAAGGGGTGGTTTAGCTATGATGCTGAAATTGGGAAACATGCTGTCGCATCATTGGTCGGTGTTAAAATTACTGTAAAATTGCTAAAATTGTTCGCACTATTAGAGTACATCGATGGTGTCTTTTCCATCCCAACCGCCCACTGGCGCGCTGTTGGTTACGACGTAATGACTGACTGACATCGCTTGTTTGAGTTGGAGAAAGTGTTGTGGTGGATGGATAACACCTTCTGGGGTTGATAGCACCGAAACAGTGATTGCGTAGATGACTGCAATATCATGAATCGGTCGAAACGGGACGTAGAGTCATCAGCTATTCCATGACTATTACATGTGAGTTCAAGTGTAGGGCTCGTGAATCACCTTCAGGCTGTAGTTTGGAAACTCTCCACAACGCGACCAAACTCTTCCAGTTTCTTTTATTTACAGGGTGTTTCAAAAATGACCGGTATATTTGAAACGGCAATACAAACTAAACGAGCAGCGATAGAAATACACCGTTTGTTGCAAAATGCTTGGGACAACAGTACATTTTCAGGCAGACAAACTTTCGAAATTACAGTAGTTACAATTGTCAACAACAGATGGCGCTGCGGTCTGGGAAACTCTATAGTACGATATTTTCCACATATCCGCCATGCGTAGCAATAATATGGCGTAGTCTCTGAATGAAATTACCCGAAACCTTTGACAACGCGTCTGGCGGAATGGCTTCACATGCAGATGAGATGTACTGCTTCGGCTGTTCAATTGTTTCTGGATTCTGACGGTACACCTGGTCTTTCAAGTCCCCCCACAGAAAGAAGTCACAGGGGTTCATGTCTGGCGAATAGGGAGGCCAATCCACGCCGCCTCCTGTATGTTTCGGATAGCCCAAAGCAATCACACGATCATCGAAATATTCATTCAGGAAATTAAAGACGTCGGCCGTGCGATGTGGCCGGGCACCATCTTGCATAAACCACGAGGTGTTCGCAGTGTCGTCTAAGGCAGTTTGTACCGCCACAAATTCACGAAGAATGTCCAGATAGCGTGATGCAGTAATCGTTTCGGATCTGAAAAATGGGCCAATGATTCCTTTGGAAGAAATGGCGGCCCAGACCAGTACTTTTTGAGGATGCAGGGACGATGGGACTGGAACATGGGGCTTTTCGGTTCCCCATATGCGCCAGTTGTGTTTATTGACGAAGCCGTCCAGGTAAAAATAAGCTTCGTCAGTAAACCAAATGCTGCCCACATGCATATCGCCGTCATCAATCCTGTGCACTATATCGTTAGCGAATGTCTCTCGTGCAGCAATGGTAGCGGCGCTGAGGGGTTGCCGCGTTTGAATTTTGTACGGATAGAGGTGTAAACTCTGGCGCATGAGACGATACGTGGACGTTGGCGTCATTTGGACCGCAGCTGCAACACGGCGAACGGAAACCCGAGGCCGCTGTCGGATCACCTGCTGCACTAGCTGCGCGTTGCCCTCTGTGGTTGCCGTACGCAGTCGCCCTACCTTTCCAGCACGTTCATCCGTCACGTTCCCAGTCCGTTGAAATTTTTCAAACAGATCCTTTATTGTATCGCTTTTCGGTCCTTTGGTTACATTAAACCTCCGTTGAAAACTTCGTCTTGTTGCAACAACACTGTGTTCTAGGCGGTGGAATTCCAACACCAGAAAAATCCTCTGTTCTAAGGAATAAACCATGTTGTCTACAGCACACTTGCACGTTGTGAACAGCACACGCTTACAGCAGAAAGACGACGTACAGAATGGCGCACCCACAGACTGCGTTGTCTTCTATATCTTTCACTTCACTTGCAGCGCCATCTGTTGTTGAAAATTGTAACTACTGTAATTTCGAAAGTTTGTCCGCCTGAAAATGTACTGTTGTCCCAAGCATATTGCAACAAACGGTGTATTTCTATCGCTGCTCGTTTAGTTTTTATTGCCGTTTCCAGTATACCGGTCATTTTTGAAACACCCTGTAAAATCATCTAGTGTGTGTGCGGTGTTGTGGTACCTGCAGCAGCAACATGATTTACACTGTGCAATGTCTAGTTTTCTGCGAGAGACCGTGGATCAGAATGTCTTAACGTCAGTTTAGAACCTGACACAGACCTCAAAGTCGTGGCAGGAAAACAAAATGTATAGTAGGTTACAAAGCGTGCCACAACAGAAAAAAATAATGTTTCAAACAACAAGATCCGGCCACAGGGAGCGTCTCTTGCGACTTGCAGTGTAGTCTGTGGGACACGATCAGCCTCCTACAGTTCGGGTGGTGACATGACACTGTAAACTGGCCTCTGCAGTGGATCAACACCTGAATATTCAATAGGACCGCCCCACTCAGGCAGCGGCGGCAGCAGTTTGACGGGTGAATTCAGCGACAGACAGGCTGTTTCGTTAGGAATGCGCCTTATGCTACTCTGGGGAGCATTGCGACATCTCTCTCTCTCTGCGCTGGATCCCCGTCGCAGTTACGCGTCATCGTGCCAGCAACTTTGCCTCGGTGAGTTCCATATTGGATGAAGTTAGTGGAGCTTTTATAGTTCGTCATTTTTCTCTGATGGATGGTACAGAATAACGATGATAGCATGTTGGGCTCATAGTTGTGAATGGACGCCGATCTGCTTCAGACCGGAGTATCTGTATCTGGTTGGGAAATGCACCACAAGGCGCTCATTTTCACCGAATGGTCAAAATACGGTCCTGTTGCACTAACTGTGGTCGCTCTGTTTCTACGTCGGTTGCAGAAGGTGATGGTTATGGCTTTCTCTGACTTCTGCTCAGTTCCAACTTAAATTGGACCAATCATATGTGCAAGGCTGTAGAAATGGGAGCACCTGCAAGATGTGTAGGGGCTGACTAAAACCACGTTGGAATTTTACTGTAGCAGACAGGTTCGAGAAAGGTGACTGGCTTCGAGATATGAGAGTGCCAGGAACACGACTGAGTAGTGGATGTAATCATTAAGGGACTTGTCGGTAGGATCCACCGCAGGTATGTGCTTGAATGGAAGGACCTGATTCCAAATCATAGACATCATTTCTAGTGGACAGCGTAACACTAGAGATCTGAAAAGCTAGTGAACATTTTATTACGACCTCAATCGGCACACCATCTACTACTGTTTGTGATCCTTCTCAATCAGTCTACGCCTATAACACAGTGGATATATCGCAGAACCTCTGACATGGTATCAAGACAGAATACGTTACAAAGACTACAGAAACATCTAGCTGAGGCGGTGTGAGGGAGTCGCAAATACCGCTTACATACCACCTCCCTTAGCCGAATCACTTTCAAAATTCAGCGATTTTATTATGGGGTTCCATCGCGTGCTACGTGAAACCGGACTGCTGGTCTGCTAATACACACTCCTACGATCACCGTCTCGATATTTGTCTGGAAAAACCACCTCATTCAGAGGTAATGTCATACCTCGATTTATAAAGCCAGTATACCTTTCAACATGGATACTTGTGTGCACCCCGAGACCGCTTGTGACAGTAACATGCAGTAGTTGTTGCGATTGGGTTTTTTAACATCTGGCCTATAACGTCTCTCTTTCTAAGACACAGTGGTAACACTGCAAGAAAAACTTATGAGACATGTCTACCCACTGCTGATTTTCTCTCAGTATTATTTCGTATCGCAGGCAATCAGTTATTGACAAAGTATTATACTTAGTAATAGTAGGGGATGCGCAATAGGTTCACCTTGAGCATCAGGCTTATAAAGTATGTGTTTGTGTTCCAACATGTGGAAAGGAGATGACTGTAGAATACTGTGATAGCAGAGCAAAGAGTATGTCAAGTCATAAGAATGGTATAGATATTTCTGTTTCAGAGCCACAGCCGTCAGCAGGATGTATTTACGATACTTTGCTCATTGTCAAATGTCATTCAACTGAACCCGCAATCGCAACGTTTAATTGTAAGTACAGCTATCAAATATATATGTGACCGATTTCGCAGGATGATTCCGTGTATGCGTGGCCTTTGGTGGGAATGATTCACGTTTTCAGCTAACGACAGAGGCCGTCCAAATCGAGAGGGCTGTTGGAGTGTAGGAAAGTAGATAATTTAACCGTGTTGTCCTCAAGACGACCGAATAGCGAACTAATACTTAGTATGTATTGGACGGCTTTCGTAATCATGTGGATATTTGAGAAGAGTGAATATGAACGTGTGTTTGCGCTGGACCGCTATTTCTTCCCATGTAAATTGTCAGATTGACGGTTTCTTCACATTTCCCGTCAATATTTAGTTAGAATATCGATTGTGGTGTGTCCATCTAGCAGGTGGAAGACACGTTGGCCGGTCCTCTAGACTTTGACTTTGTAAATCATAAGGATGATTTGAATCTGTTACATCACAGACAGCAGTATTCACGTGCGGAAATATCAGTTTCCTCTATTTGTTTTGAGTTCACCTGCTCGCTCCTGGCAGCTGCGGCAGCGGCAGTGGCGGTCGCAGCTGAGGGCTTGTGGACGATGCGGGGGCTGTACTGCGGCGGGGGGCGGTTGCGGGGTAGGCAGCTGCTGGTAGCCTCCTGTGCAGTCCTGTGAACAGGGGGTGGCGGGCGGTGCTTCTGCACGTCGTAAGTGTGTCTGTTGAATTACTTTGCGAGCAGGTCTGTAGGCTGTGATATGCATTATTTGGACAGTTTAAGAGTTGATTTCGTGTCTGCACATCAGTGTACTGCATTATTTAGGAGGAGTTTGCACGTCTGTACTGAAATTTAGGAGTTGTCTGTGCATCTACAGAATGTTATTTAGCACCAGTCTGTGGGCTTTGTGGTGTGAAACCAAGCTTGGCAGAGTGTGTGTTTTGTATCATTGTGATAAATATACTATCTTTCAAAATCCATCCCTAAATAAATTGTTCCAAAATAAATAAAGTCCACTCCTTTCTCCCTCCAGCAGCCCAGCGCAGGCTGAGTCATTTTCCCCTCCAGACAGTCATCTTGGGTTATGTCACGGACCTGACAGCATCCTCAGGTAGTGGTACTGTGTACTAGGTCAGTTGGACTCCTGATCCCATGGAGACCACACTGTTTCCCGCCATTTTCCCCATCCTGGACCATCATCTTGGACTACATCACAGATGAGAGCGCCCTCTGGTGGCAGTACTGTGTACTAGGTCAGTTGGAGTCTGGAACCCATGGCGACTACACTTGATGGTGGTATTGTTTAAATAAAGACTGGTGCATGCAAAATAATAAACACTTATGTTCATCAGAGGTCGAGTCCATTTTCCACCAATCTCTAGGAATAGGTGGCGGTCGGGTGACTTAGGGTAACAGAGGTAGCCCAAGTGCCCTTTCTTGCGCGGCATTTTCTTAGGTTGGTAGATATATGCGAATTGACCTATCTTCTGGTCAAAATTTAAACCTCCAGCCAAAATCTGCCATCTTGAAGGACATCATCGCCGCCATCTTGGATGACGTCATCAGCTGAGGTCATGCTACCATCTTGGATAATGGTACATTAGGGTCGTGCCTGCCTTGTGCCAATACTAGCCAGCCACTGTGATCGTTTCTAGGTGATTCAGCCTGGAAACATGCTGCTGCTACAGTCGCAGGTTCGAATCCTGCCTCAGGCATGGATGTGTGTGATGTCCTTAGGTTAGGTAGGAGACTGATGACCTCAGATGTTAAGAGCCATAGTGCTCAGAGCCATTTGAACCCAATATTAACGACGATGAAGACGCCCCAGGAGTGAGGGAGAGAGGGTGTGGGAGGTCCCAGCTTGGGGATCCAATGCACGAAATACCAGAACTGTGCTTTGATATGTGTGTGTTTACAACAAAATAATGTTATCATTTACGTGCATGTGTGTGCATTTACGTGTATGTGTGTTTTTGCGATAGTTTGTCAACACTATAACTGGGTTGGGAGCTATGTATCGGACTATAATTGTGCAAACTGAAATAGCAAGTCACATCTTGTGGGCAGTAAGTGAACATACATAGGGATACATATCGAAAGTATGGAAAAAAATCACAAAATCTGTACAATTATGATACGACATGTTCTTGCTGGATATCTGTATTTATACTTAGAGTGTAGTGGAAATGCTTCAGTTTACAGAATAACTGCTTGGGAGTTTACCTTTCGTGCTGCATCTATGTGCCTGTGATCTCTATACATCCAGAGGCGTATCATAGACCTGTATAAAGTTTTGTCACTTGTACTGGAGAAAAGTCAAGTCAATATGGGAGTTCTTGTAGAGGTGATGGAGCTGAGAGTTGTGATGATGAATGTTGTAATATTGGAAACAGTTTATTGCAGTTTGGATTTATTTTGATGTGATTTTGGAGCGCTTTGATACAATGTCAACTTCCCAGACACTCAAGAACGAGAAAAGCTTATAAATTACGCTCAGTCTGCATTCAGTTTGAATTATCCATCTGGAAACTACATGTGGATTCGTAACACCGATTCAGACAAAGATGATGTAAGTATTACAAGAAGAGCTATATTAAAGCAGGCTAATTATATAATATCTTATATAGATATTACTGAAGTAGAGCTGATTCTTGCAAACAGTATTTTTCCGACAACTATTAAGGAGAGAAACCAATGTATCAAACAGACCTAAACCGTTGCCTATTAAGGAAATTATTCCTCTAAGTACCGTTAATGTGCTATGTGTACGAAAAAAGCTGGATCTACACGTTATTGAAGTCATAAAACTAGAACTGGGGTATATGATGCAGACAACTGTAACTGAAAAAAAAGAGACCACTGTAGACGTATGTGCAGGATTTACATGAGGCTTTGAACATCATGAATGCGGAAATCTGGTTATGATGAGGAGACTATTAGCATTTACAGCAGACAGTAATGGAAACTGGACACATGTTGCAGTACTGGCCGAAATCAATACAACTGCAAGTTCTGGGGGCCTTGTGGGAGGGGGGAGGGGGCAGTGGAGGTGTGGGGGGAATGGACTGATGGTACATATATATGTCTTAATGGTAGAAGGAAGGTGCATCTTAAAGATATGGTGTCAAGACGAAGCTGGCATATCACCCTGTGCAACAGCAATACTACTTAACATCAGACCATGACTGGTGTTGTACCAAGAGCTCCCCTCCCCCCACAAGCGGTTATGCATTGTAAGCCACAGAAAGATGCAGAGTGTTGTAGTAATGTTGACTGTGTCCAAAGATTTTGGGGCCAGGAAACTCAATGAAGCTATTATTTATGATCGCCCTGAATGACATTTAAGTGCCAGATCTTTCAAAAAAAGCTACTGATGTCACCGCCGCATGTTTGCATGCAGAAGCAGGTTTGAGATGAAGTCTGACTTTTCAATATACATGCATCTTTAGGATCACACACATACAGAACGTCTTCACATTTAGCAGTTTGTATGAGGGATATTGCTCGTTGTAATATTTCGATCGACGTCACACGCATGTTAATAATAGAGGGGTGGTTTATCAATGATACAGAACCTGATGAGGACAATATAACAAAAATGAGGATACTTACATGTTCGCCAGGATGTATGAAAATTATTCCATTCCTCCACTGATGTGATATACAGCTGATGGAGTGTACTATCTGTGCTCTATGGGTTTAAGTCCTGCAGAATACCTCCTGTTCCACTGGTGGGTATGACTTGCAAGCCATAGAAGTTTTAGTAAAATGCATTGAAATTACGGGAAACCTAGTAAAATTACAAAAATTTATAAAAATACTTAAAACTGAGGAAAATACGACGAAAATGAGTGTATTTACGTGGCAGGCTGGGTATAGGAAATCATTCCATTCGTTCACTGGTGCAACTGACAACTGATGGTGCATATTATCCCTAGTCTATGGGTTTAATTCTTGTAGAAAACACCCAGTTCCATGTGTGATTATGCATTGTAAGCCATTAAAATTAAAGATGCAGTGCCTAAAGATTTGGGGGTCAGGATGACCAACACCTAGCACACTAAAAAAGTGATCATGTATCTGGGGGCAATATGAGGAATCAATGCTCTTGGTCTCTTCAAAAATGGAACACTGAGACATCTGCTACTTATCAGTGTGGCGAACATGAGATTAAATATAGAGCCCATCACCTTCAGACAGCTGTACGGAAACACTCCACAATGCTGCAAACTTTTCCAGTTTCCATATGTTGCAATGTTTTGCAGATTTTTGTCAATAAGAAGCACAGCCTCCATCTTTTATTCCCACCAGACTGTGTATGTTGTGGGAGCAGCACATCCTCGACATGTGATATCCAGCTTTCTATGAGATCCAATGGATCGAAATGTGTTAACGTCAGTTACCACCTCAAAGACGTGGTTTGAAAAGAGTAAATAGGACACGGTTCAGGGTTGTAGCCACACACTGCTTGGAACTGTTACAGCAAAGAAACAATGTACCAAACTTCCAGAATAAGATTTTCACTCTGCAGTTTTAATCTTCCAGGAAGTTTCAATGTATCAAACCACTTACAAAACTACAACACAGGAGCACTCTATTCTGGTTCATAGTCTGTAGGATATGGTCTTCTTCCAGTACAGGTGACAAAACTTTACCCATATCTGTGGAAGTGACTTCGATCACTGGCCACCTGTTCCAGTGGACAAATATATGTATATTAGATTGGATTGCTACATATACTCGGTGTGAACTCGCAGGCGCTATTCGTTTTCGACATACGAGGATTGGAACTTAAATAGTGGCAACTATTTATTCACAACCGATACAAAAGAGTTACGTGTTTTCACCTGTTACTATCCTTCAATTTGGTCACCAGCGTTGTGTAGAACGCATTTCCAGTGGTGTGGAAGGCGTACTATAGCGTTAGCAGAGCCTGTGCTGCTGATGGTGCAAATGGAGCAGTCTACTGCCTGTCGAATCTCTGGAACAGTTCTGAAGCGAATGCCATGAAGTTGTTCCTTCATCCTCGCAATCAAATCGAAGTCACGAGTACTTAAGATTGGGGAGTATGGTGGATGGTACAGTACTTCCCAGTCCCATGGACCGAACAGAGCAGCCACAGCTTGCGATGTATGCGCCCGCACATTGTCGTACAAAATAATGGGTGGGTTGCACATGAAGTGTTGCCACTTCTTTCGCAAAGCTGGCCACATGTGATGCTCTAAAAGCGAACAGTAATAGTGTGCATTGACGGTCTGCCGTGGAGGAACGTAATGGGTTAGGATAACACTGTCACAGCCGTACACGAGAATCGCCATAACTTTCACCATACTGGCGCTCTGACGCACTTTCGACTTATGCGGTGACCCATAATCACACGTTTCGCTGGATTGGCGTTTCAGTTGTGGCTCGTACGACGTGGCCCACGTCTCATCCAGTATTACGATATGGTGAAGAAAGCCTCTCCTTCACACTCATAGAGCTCCAAGTGCGTCTGAGGAGCGTCGCGACGCATCCATTTCTGCATTTCCGTCAAGTCATTCCGAACCCATCGTGATGCTTGATTTTATTCCGAAAATGAAGGAACCACTTTGTGGCATTCGCTTCAGAACTGTTCCAGAGATTCGATTCGACTGGCAGTATACCACTCCATTTGCACCATCAACAGAACGGGCTGTGCTAACAGTGTTCTACGCCTTCCACATCGCTGACAACGGGTTCTACACAACGCTGGTGACTGCTTAGAAGGACAGTAACAGGTGCAAACATGTAACTCTTTTGTATCGGTTGTGAATAAATAGTTGCCACTATTTAAGTTCCAACCCTTGTATCAGAAGAAGAGAGAGAACACGATAAAAACCTTACCCAGTTCTCTACCAGGTGACGTTAGCAATTTTTTATAGTTTGTATGTTTATTGCGTTGGGTGTGTATAAAACTAACGAGGAAAGAGAGAGATGTGAGTTGTAGCTTGCTGTTGAACACAAAAATGACTGTGGCTTTTTTTCTCACATGTGAATAGATAGAGTGAAAGATTCTGTTCTGCACTAAGACTTCATGCGTTTAAAATTCATTTAATAGATAAATTCATTTGATAGATAAAATACAGTTAACTATGTATCTACTCTGTGAAGTCCATAATCATCTTTGTAATTACATTGTTTATAAACGTTGACATTTAAACATTCTCATATAGCTTTGTAGTAGTGGGTTTTCTGTTTTTACGTCTTTACCAAGGTATCTTTCACTTCATATGGTCCAAGATTAGGTAGTAAATTTATCTCAGTATAACCAGTTTTATTACATAGTGCATGATGGCGGTCTGTATGATCTGGTATGAGGATGTGGCTGGTTCCTCCTGTGGATTCTCAATATAGATTTGTCTCTCAAAAGGCACTCACTGGACTCTGATAGAGAATGCTGTTCATCCTGTATGCATATGGAGATGTCTTGCAACTGTGGCCTTAGGCAGTGACTGTTAGATTTTATATAAAAGTAGTTTTCTGGGTGGCCTACAGACAGCAAAGGATAAGGAGAAATATCTAATTGTGTGTTCAATATGCGTATAATGGTTTCATAAGAAGTGCCCACATTTATAGCTGTTGGCCTGTGTGGATACTTGTGGTGACAAATCAGCAATCTTTTAATATTTTGCTGCTGATGGTTGTGATTGACCGCCTTAGGAGCAGTTGTAATTCGTATATTGGACTGAGCTGCTTCTCAATTGTGTAATGAGTCATTTCTGTATGTTGTAAGCAGAGTGATTTTAAACATTCGCATTAGAAGGAAAAACGTTCAGATATAGCAATAGATGTGATTCTTGAAGTTTTCCCGGCGGACATAATGTTCCATCATCTTTCGGGCGTGCACTCGGGACAGCGACAATTCTTCTTGCGATATTTCGGCTGGAAACCTCCCAGCCATCTTCAAGGCGAGTCGGAGACTCAGTTCACAGCGTTTGCGCGTGCCTATTTATACGGAGAGTCACGTGATACAAAGCTGCTGAGGATTGAAAGCTCATGCGTCAAAGATATCAGAGTCGCCACCACTGCGCTAGTCATAGATAAGATGTATATAGCAAAGATAAACATATAAGCGCAGAGTGCAAACAAAATAGTGCTGCTGCGAATCCACCGTGCTTGTAAATAAATAATTAATCTTTAAAAGTGGTAACATCTGTCGGAAGTGAAAGTTCTTTCCGAACGAAGGTGTGAAATAAGCGGTTTCCAAGCATTGTCAGGATGGAATACTTCGTCTCGGTTTAGCAGGTTGTCGGCTAGTTGTATTTCTACAGCTTCCTTAACAACTGAGTCCCAGAAAGATGAAGCAGTAGCTATAATCTTAACATCTTTATAATCCATGGCATGGCCAGTATAAATGCAATGTTCGGCAACTGCTGATTTGTTGGACTGAAGAAGACGTGTGTACCGCTGGTGTTCGACGCATCGTTCCTGTACAATGTGCGTGGTTTGCCCTATGTAACGTTTGCCACACTCACAAGGGATTTCATAAACTCCCGCCTTTCGCAAGAGCAGATCATCCTTAACGGATCCCAACAACGCTGCAGTCTTAGCTGGTGGGCGGAATATCGCATCCACTTTATGTTTCTTCAAGATTCTAGCGATTTTAGAAGAAACATTACCCACGTATGGGAGAAAGGCTGTAGATTTCACTTCCCTTTCCACTTCCTATTCCTGTGATTTTTCTGCAGTTTTTATTTGCAGGGCTTTCTTAATCTGCTGTTGCGAATAGCTATTTCTTCTAAAAACTGCCTCCAGATGTACAAGCTCGTCCTGCAGGCTGTCAACATCAGACATTACATGAGCCCTGTGGACCAAAGTTTTCAGAACACTCATAATTTCCGACGGATGGAGGCAGCTAGACGCCTGCAAATACAGGTCTGTGTGTGTGGGCTTACGGTATACGCAGTGACCTAGGGATCCATCTTCTTTCCGACGAACCAGCACACCCAGAAACGGTAAACAGCCATTCTTCTCTCGCTCCATAGTGAACTTGATGTTTCCGTGAATGGAACTGAGATGTTCCAAAAACTCTATCAGTTTATCCTCTCCGTGGGGCCACACTATGAAAGTGTCATCCACGTATCTCCAGAAGACCGTCGGTTTTAATACTGCTGAGTTGAGGGCTTTCTCTTCAAAATCCTCCATAAACAAATTAGCCACAAGGGGAGAGAGAGGGCTCCCCATAGCGACACCGTCAATTTGTTCGTAATATTGTTCATCAAATAAAAAATAAGTGGAGGTTAATGCATGCTTAAACAAAGCTGTTATATCATCCTCAAACTTGCTGCTAATGAGATACAGGGAGTCAGCCAGAGGTACTTTGGTGAACAACGAGACGACGTCAAAACTAACTAATAAATCTGTGCTATTGAGCTTCAGACCTTTCAACCTAGTGATAAAATCCGACGAGTTGCGGATATGATGTTCACATCTCCCCACAAACGGTCTCAACAGAGAGGCTAAATATTTCTGGGACTCAGTTGTGAAGGAAGCTGTAGAAATACAACTAGCCGACAACCTGCTAAACCGTGACGAAGGATTCCATCTTGACAATGCTTGGAAACCGCTTATTTCACACCTTCGTTCGGAAAGAACTTTTGCATTTTCACTTCCGACAGATGTTACCACTTTTAAAGATTAATTATGTATTTACAAGCACGTTGGATTCGCAGCAGCACTATTTTGTTTGCACTCTGCGCTTATATGTTTATCTTTGCTATATACATCTTATCTATGACTATCGCAGTGGTGGCGACTCTGATATCTTTGACGCATGCGCTTTCAATCCTCAGCAGCTTTGTATCACGTGACTCTCCGTATAAATAGGCACGCGCAAACGCTATGAACTCAGTCTCCGACTCGCCTTGAAGATGGCTGGGAGGTTTCCAGCCGAAATATCGCAAGAAGAATTGTCGCTGTCCCGAGTGCACGCCCGAAAGATGATGGAACATAGAAATAGATATCCACAGATGTTCAGAAAAACAGATCATCTTGAACGACTAGAGATAGGACGTTCATGTCATCAGGACATGTACATTAGTATGTTCTGCAGAAATGATTAGCAGTTGAATCACGCCAACCTGCAGGTTCAAGATCAACATAGATATCGCTGCGCAACACCACCTACCGCTTCAGCTCTCGTTGTCCCTACAAACAGAAGGTAATGGGTCAGTGTGACTTGAGCAGACACGCAGGATGCCTCGCAGACGTACTGTCAAGTCACTGACACTGGCACAATAGTGGGACGCATCATACACCAACAGGGCTGACCGTCCATGGCCATCTACTAGGGCATGGGTTACATGTGCGTCGTCCACTTCTTCACGTACCTTTGACGAATTTGCAGAAACATGCTAGACGGCAATGGTGTATGGAACGATGTCACTGGGTACAGGAATGGGATCAAATAGAGTTTTCGGACGAATCCAGGTTCTGTTTGTTTGAAAATGATGGCCGCATTTTGGTTCGTCTTAAACAGGGGGCGTGGCGTCACAATGACTTCATTCTCACAAGAAATATAGCACCAAACTCAAGGCCTTATGGTGTGGGGTGCTATTCGGTACAACCAAAAATCATAGTTGGTGCATGTCCAGGGCACTGACACCAATGTGACGCACGTGAATGACATCCTGCGACCTGTAGCCACAGCCTTTCTACGCAACATACCAGACGTCATTCAGCAAGACAGTGCACGACCACATGTTGCTGCTTGATTACGGGCCTTCCTGGTGTCACAGAACGTCAGGTTCTCACTCTGGCCACGCCAGATCACCTCACTTGTCGCCAGTCGAAAGCGTGTGGGGATATGGTGAAACGGTGAGTACAGCGCTGTGATCCAATGTCGGTCACCACAGAGGAACTTTAGAACCAGGTGGATGCAGCTTGGATGGCTATACCGCAGGACACATTCACACCTTACATGCGTCAATGTCATTGGGACTCATGGCGAACCCTGTGCCTACTAGGCAACAAGACGCATGCTGAATGGAGGTTACTGAAATGCTAATCATAGCTGCAGAACATACTACCGTACACAGATCAAGAAAAGTTTTCCATCACCTCAGTTCTGATAGTTCGTGAACCTGTACAGAAAATTGGAATCGTGATCAACATAAACATCATTTCCGCCCTCTTTATTGCTTATGAAAACCACGCATTGCATGTTGTTGCACCATAAAGCGAGCCCTTCAGAGGTGGTCGTCCAGATCGCTGTACACACCAGTACTTCTTATAACCAGTAGCACGTCCTCTTGCATTGATGCATGCCTGTATTCGTCGTAGCATACTATCCACAATTTCATCAAGACACTGTTGATCCAGATTGTCCCACTCCTCAAAGGTGATTCGGTGTAGATCCCTCACAGTGGTTGATGGGTCTCGTCGTCCATAAACAGTACTTTTCAATCTATCCCAGGCATGTTCGATAGGGTCCATGTCTGGAGAACATGCTGCCCACTCTAGTCGAGCTGTGTCGTTATCCTGAAGGAAGTCATTCACAAGATGTGCACGATGGGGCGCCAATTGTCGTCCATGAAGACGAATGCTCCGCCAATATGCTGCCGATATGGTTTCACTATCGGTCGGAGGATTGCATTCACGTTTAGTACAGCCGTTACAGCGCCTTCAATGACCACCAGTGGCGTACGTCGGCCCCACATAATGCTACCCCAAAAATAACAGGGAAGCTCCACCTTGCTGCACTCGCTGGACAGTGTGTCTAAGGTGTTCAGCCTGACCGGGTTGGCTCAAAAACCACGTCTCTGACGATTGTCCAGTGGAAGGCATATGCGACACTCATTGGTGAAGAGAACGTAATGCCAATCCTGAGTGGTCTAGTCGGCATCTTTTTGGTCCCATCTGTACCGCGCTGCATGGTGTCGTCGTTGCAAAGATGGACCTCGCCGTGGACGTCGAGAGTGAGTTGCGCATCATGCAGCATACTGCGCACAGTCTGAGTCGTAACACGACGTCCTGTGGCTGCACGAAAAGCATTATTCAACATGGTGGCGTTGCTGCCAGGGTTCCTCCCAACCATAATCCGTAGGTAGCGGTCATCCACCGCAGTAGTAGCCCAATGCGGCCTGAGCGAGACATGTCATCGACAGTTCCTGTCTCTCTGTATCTCCTGCATGTTCGAACAACTTCACTTTGGTTCACTCCAACACGCCTGGACACTTCCATTGTTGAAAGCCATTCCTGGCAGAAAGTAACAATACGGACGCGATCGAACCGCTGTATTGACCGTCTAGGCATGGTTGAACTACAGACAACACGAGCCGTGTACCTCCTTCCTGGTGGAATGACTGGAACTGGCTGGCGAACACCCTCCGTCTAATAGGCGCTGCTCATGCACAGTTGTTTACATCTTTGGGCGGGTTTAGTGACATCTCTGAAGAGTCAAAGGGACTGTGTCTGTGATACAATATCCAAAGTCTTCCTTCAGGAGTTCTGGGAACCAGGATGCTGCAAAACTTTTTTTGATGTGTATATGTGTCCTATCAATACAAACATCCTATCACTAGTCTTTCAAGGTGTTCTGTTTTTGCTGAACATGAATGTACTATCTCGTATTTATGTATCCTTCTAACTGAAGGAAAAAATTGGGGGAGGGGGCGTTGGTTGTTTTTGTAATGCTATTAGCTCACAATGTTAAACTAATTTTGTGGCCAGCACTGAGACTTGTATAAAGTTCAAGTCAGTTCCAGTGCTATATGATTGACAAAATTATAGCGTGTGACCGCCGTAACCGTTAAAAAATTTTACCTGGGCGAGATTAGTGTTTCAGTGCTGTGACTGTCATTTTCTCGTAACCTGCTAAAATCCTGCGGGTATCTGCCCTGAGCGATAATGGTTACCAGGAACTAATTATGGTTGTTTTCAGCTTAACTGATGAAATGTCTGATGTAACGTATCGTTCGTGGATTTCCAGTGAATATGATCAGCAGTACTAGTCCGGCGCCATTTGCCACAGTATGCTGTGTGGCGGTTGTCTATATAGAGGGTCGAAGCTACTGGGGTACCTGGGGTCCCAATCAAGCTGTGATCAAAAGAAATTTACTAATCCTTCTGTAGTATTAGTAATTTAATGCAACTTTCAGGCTTGTTACCTCATTGTGACAGTATGTCAGATGCTTTCATTTCCTGGTGTGCTAGGTGTGGACATAAATTTGTAAAAATTCTTTAAACGCTGTTCTGTAGTTAATTGAAAATCGTGCCTGTTATACTGAGTTGTGTAAACAATTATTATGATTTTTACAGTTTTTTGGTCAAGCAACTTCAAACATATTTTAATTGTGTAAATGGTCATTACACTTTTATGGTTTTCTTGGTTAAGTAATTTCAAATAAATTAAATTTTTAAAGGAAATTAGTTCCATTTAGTTGCGAGTTTCCATGAATTATTTAATTGAAAGTTATTTGTTAAATATCCACTGGGACACACAATCTACAGGAAGTATGCCCATAAAGCAAGATTGTGGTTAATGATTGAATAATTTGTGTGAATGTTTGGTTTTAATGAAAATCCTCGCTCCATTTTACCTTCTGGCACAAGTGTTTTAGGTCGATCTTCCAGTGCTACTTTTGATTGGTGGAATACACACTTCGTAGATCCATTGTGGTAAAATGATGCTTTGCCTGAGGTGTTTAAGGTTTCTGACATATTCAGTATGGGAAATGCGTCAGTTGTTGTCTGATGGTTTAAATATCTATTAGCACAGCAGAATCTTTATCATCTTACAATCTGAACATTTCTTTGGCACGCTAACTACCAGTGCTGATCAGGGAGTGGCGCTTACTTATACAATTCCGTCTGGAGCTGTTGATCAATAAGTTCCTGCATCGTAGGCTGTAGGTGGTGGGCAACTCGACACAGTTTTTGTATACAGGTGGCTCGTTCGTAGTGTGAATTCTGTGCTGTTCTAGTGGAACAGCCAGCATTGGTCCAGGTGGGCTAAGTAATTCCACGTATTTCCCCAATAATCTCTCCATGTTCACAATTATATCTGTTCAGATGCGACACCTTTCTCCTTAGGGCATTTGAATCTACTAACTTTCCGAATCCAATGCATTCTACACCAAAATTCGCGTTGAGTCGTGTTCTTATAACACATCTAAGCACGTTTCTACAGCCTCACCTCTTCTCAACCGAAATGATCTACACTGACGGGGACTACCCAGCTTCTGTCTATTTACTATACAAAAGGTAAACTGTGATATAGGAAACATTGTGCCTGATGCAGCTCTTTGAGCTCTAGCAAGGTCTCTACCACACATGAAGTATTACTCGGCAGATGAGCTCCTATTTTCATGAGCACTTTCCGAGATATCCCAGCTGGTAGAACTGGTAGAAATGTGTCAAGTGCCGATTATTCTACTTCCTACACAAAAACCTTATTGATGCAATCATCAACCGCATCAGCCATAATAATACTGATTTCCTTGATACACTCTACAGAAGCTACTACCATTTCTCCTTGTTTTTGCACTGTAACATTGAGCTGCTGACGATAATAACTAGAAGTACTTATTTTTCTGCAATTGCCTATTAACCCTTCCCAAAAATCTATTTTGAGTAGATCTGGAAAGGTTAAGGATGGAGAAGGGAAAAGAGAGGTGGGAAGTGACAACAGGTTATAGAAGAAACAGGAATAGGACGTTCTCAGACAGTGTGGTTGTGAATGTGGAAAACAGGCTTGATCTGTTGTCACAGCTGGAAACTGATGAGCCACAAATAGATGTAGGAGTAGACAGGACACAACAAACTTTCGAAAAGTGTTTTGAAAAGTAAGAAGTCAGCAAAAGCTGTGAAGAAGAAGAAAGTTTTGTTGTTAGGTAGTTCATATGGCAGAGGTGTTGGCCAACTGTTGCAGGATGAATTAGGGTCAAGTTATCAGGTCACAAGTTTTTTTAAACCTAGTGCATGTCTGGATCAGGTGATAGAGGATGTAGGTTCACTTTGTAAAGACCTCACAAAGGTAGAAACCGTGGAAATAGTGGGTGGAGCGGGCAACAGCATAGATAGGAACTCAAATTATTCAGTAGAGAGTGACCTCGTGAAGCTAGCTTTAGCAACAAGACATACTGGTGCTGCACTTGCGTCTGTTCTGAGGCGCCATGACTGGCCTCGTTTAAAATCTTCTGTTAGGAGAGTTAATTTAGGGCTGCTTGGATCAGGTATGGGCTCTCGTATTGGTGTGGTTCCTGTTGCAACAGGTGGGACTATACTAGTCATGGCCTTCACCTCAACGGGAAAGGGAAGGCAAAACTGTCTGGGCTAATGGCAAATAACTTAAGGGGGGGTACTGTCACAAGTGGTAAAGAACCAGTGGTTACAAGTGACAGAAAAGCGGTATTTTAGGGTAGGGAGTGCAGAAACAAAAAATGTTCTGAGACAGGCTGATAATGACATTCACATTGATAAAACAGGCAGCCAGAAAGCAAATTTTAATGTACACAATTCATGCAGACAGCTTCTGATTGAAACCAGAGATACTCAAAAATTGACAGGAAAATTAGGTTCATCCAGTTGTAGTTCAGCCAGGGCACAAAATCAGTTATCACTATTGTATCAGAATATCCAAGGACTTAATGAGTTGTATATTTGTGTCGAAGAATTAGGCTTGAGCAAACCAATTGGTATAATCTGCCTCACCGAACATCATGTGACCATTAGTATAGATATGTTAAAGATTACAGGATTCTAGCTAGCTTCTTATTTCTGTAGAGAAAGTATGGAGGAAGGAGGAGTTGCCATATTTGTCAGAAACCATTTTGATTTCAAGAATATTGATATTAATAAATTTTGCTCAGAGCAGCACTTAGAAGCTTGTGCAACAGAAGTAGTATTCCATAACAAGTCCTTTATAATAGTAGGTATACATAGATCACCTTCAGGAAATTTTAATCTCTTCATAAAAAATTTGGAAGCTCTGTTTTCCCATCTCATAGTAAAAAACAAGGAAACAGTGGTTGCTGGGGACTTTAATGTTGATTTATTGGAAAGCTCTGTCAGTGAACAATTATTGCAGTCAGTAACACTATCATTCAATTTAGTTCCTACTGTGAACTTTGCTACTACTGTATCTAAATGCTCTGAGACTGCTATTGATAATATCTTTGTAGACAAATTTAGGGAAAAAAGTCATATCACAAAACCAGTAGTAAATGGACTATCTGACATTACATGCAGCATCTTGTGTTTAACATTGAAACTTGTCAGGGTAAAAAATCTATTAAATCTGAGTACAGAAGGGTAATAGATAAGTCAAAAATTGAGAAATTCAAGAAATTGCTCAGAGACATGAACTGGATAGATGTTTACAATATGTCTGACTCAAATGGAAAATACAAAGCATTCATTAAAAAAGTTGCCTCCGCTTTTGAAAATTGTTTTCCCCTAAAGGTAGCTCAAATCACATAGAAGTCAAAAAATATAGATTACACAAGGAATAAAGGTATCAGGTAAGACAAAAAGGAGACTGTATATACTATCTAGGAACAGCTCTGATGTTAGAATTGTAATGTAATACAAAGAATACTGCAAAACATTGAAGCAAGTAATCCGGAAATCGAAGCTGCTTTATTATGAGAAAAAGATAATTACATCAGGTAACAAAATAAAAACTTTATGGGATATTGTGAAGACAGAGACAGGTGGAACCAAAAAGGAAGTGGAATAGATAGTTCTAAAAATAAATGGGATTTCGGTAACAAGTGCATGTAGTGTTGCAAACCTCTTAAGCAAGTACTTGATTTCTGTTACTGAGAGCTTGTGGTTATCAGTTTGGTGAACAGTGCAATGGAGTACCTGAGACCAGTCTTTAAAAATAACTTCAGTAAAATGGGAATGACAATTGCGTCTCCCAAAGAGGTAGTATCCATCATAACATCTTTAAAATCTAAGTATTCCAGTGGGTATGGTAACATATCAACAAAGTTAATCAAAGCATTCTCATACGAGTCGAGTTCTATCTTAAGTTATTTGTGTAATCAATGTCTTATCAGTGGAACATTTCCAGCCTGGCTAAAATATGCTGAAGTTAAGCCTCTTTACAAGAAGGAGGATAAAGAGATACCATCACACTATCGACCAATTTTACTTTTGCCAGCTTTCTCAAAAATATTTGAAAAGGTTGTGTTCAAGTGTCTCCTTAAGCATCTGACTGCAAATTATATATTTTCCAATTCACAGTTTGGATTTCTTAAGGGTTCTGATGTAGAGAAAACTATTTACACTTACAGTGAGAATGTATTTAATTCATTTGATAATGAATTAGAGGCTACTGGCATTTTCTGTGACCTGTCAAAAGCCTTTGACTGTGTGCACTACACATTCTCTTAAGTAAATTAGAATATTACAGTGTCACTGGAAATGCTATGAAATGGTTTGAGTCTTATCTGTCTAACAGGAAACAAAGGGTGTCACTGCGAAATACCTGTGCAGTAAGCAGTCTGTCTTCACCTGACTGGGAATTAATTATGTGTGGTGTTTCTCAAGGTTCCATCTTGGGTCCATTGCTATTTCTTGTGTACATTAATGACCACTCATCTGTTACATTAGCAAATGCTAAGTTCGTTTTGTTTGCAGATGATACAAACATTGCAGTATGTAGCAAGTCAAGTACAGATTTAGAAATTTTCACTGACATTAATAAGTGGTTTAAGCTAATTCACTGTCATTAAACTTTGAGAAGACCCACTATATGCAGTTAAGAATCTGTAAGAGATTCCCTTTCAGCATAACATATGAATACATGCAGATCGAAGAGTCTGACAGTGTTACATTTCTGGGATTACAACTCAATAATAAATTCGGTTGGGAAGGGCATACCACAGAATTGCTTAAGTGTCTTAACAAGTCTATATTTTCCGTGAGAATTATATCAGATGTAGGAGACATAAGTATAAAAAACTTGCATACTTTCATTCTATTATGTCATATGGGATCATATTCTGGGGCAACTCATCGAAATAAGCAAAAGTTTTTATGGTGCAAAGCGTGTGACAAGAATCATTTGTGGTGTAAGTTCAAGAACATCTTGTAGCAACCTGTTCAAGGAATTTTGTATTCTAACCACTATTTCTCAGTATATTTTTTCCTTAATGAAAGTTGTTGCAAGTAATACATCTCTATTTCGCACCAATAGTTCAATACATAGTATCAGTACTAGGAATAAGAACAGTCTATATAAAAACCTAAAATCACTTACCTTTGCCCTAAAAAGCGTCCAATATTCAGGAACACACATTTTTAATAAATTGACAGCGACCATTAAAAACTTGGTTTCAAATAAAGCATGGTATAAACAGTGTTTGAAAGACTTTTTGATAGGCAGCTCCTTCTACTCCATGGATGAATATTTTAAGAGACTTTTAAGCCAGCTTAAATAAAATTTATCGGTTAGATTTCAGTTTTGACAACACTTGGTCACAACAGTCAAGATTAAGGTATTTTGTGTAAGATAAATTTATTAATAGTTCAGAACCGTGTTTCATTCTGACAGTGTGTTAATTCTGTAAATATTAGCTGTCCTAGTTTACTGCATTATATTGACCTATTTCGACTATCTCCTGACAAATAATCAGAGTAGTAAGTATTATATTCAAATGTTTTATGTTTTTATGATATACTTTCTGACATGTTCCACAAACAAGAGAATCATCTCATTTTTTGGGTCTATGGACCAAACACATTCATAAGGATGTAGGTTGCAGTAGATACTAGGAGATGAAGCAGCTTGCACAGGATAGAGTAGCATGGAGAGCTGCATCAAACCAGTCTCTGGACTGAAGACCACAACAACAACATGGAACTAATCTAATCTACGAAGGAGTGAGTGTCCCACAGCTTCTTGTTGAAAGTGACATACGTTCTAACATCCCCTACAAATTTTAAACGAGCCTCACTTAACAGCTGCTCACTCCTCTTGTTCCCTAATGTTTCAGCAAATGTAAGCTATCAAAAAACACCAAAAAATTTCCCTGAACTTACCCAAAAACAAGGTCACTAATGAGGCAATACTAGCATCAAGGATGGGTAGAAACAGGCTCGGAGTTAACCGTTCCTTTCTTTCGCCTTTAAACTATCTCCTTAAGCAAAGCTTCCTTATCAGCTCAAACTATTGCTGTCTCGTCCAGGAAGTGCTGAATCGTCTCCTGGGTTGAGAGTTTTCGACCAACAGATGATTTTGCTTACTACCACCACCACCTCAAGCATACAATAAACCAACTAGAAAAGAAAGAAATGGAGAAAACACAAACTTATAGTCTCAAAAAACTTAAAGTCGGTACTGACTTGAAATCTGGCACTGATGGTCACTGCTGCTTCATCCTCTTCGCTTCTGCCCTCTTCTGGTCTGGTCCAGCTATTGTTCCAAGTGCAATGAGCTATTACTTTGGGCTTGCTGAAGAAGTACATTCCACGTTTGTAAATGTAAATAAACTGATTTCATCCACAAAGAAAGCGTTTCTAAAGGTTTCTGCTCGCATCAAGACCTACAAAGAAAAACTACCAAATGTGCCTTTACTTCCCAAACCAGCGGTAACTCGTTGGGGTACGAGGTCGAAGGCTGTGTTGTTTTACAGTGAATATTTCGAGGCCAATAGAAGAGTAGTAAACGACTTCGATAGCGCAGAGGCTTTCGCAGCTTGAGAGTGCAAGGAAGCTTTTAATGATTCCAGTATTAAAAAGACATTGCTGTGATGGGCACTCATTTTTCCCATCTACCTGCAAGTATAAAACAGCTTCAAACTCAAGGTTTGGTGTTGAATGAATCTATTCAGGTAATGAATAAAATTAATCTAGTGAACGCCTGAGTGCTGGAGGTATTCCCAAGAAAACTTAAAGAAAAGTTTGAAAACATTTTAAGCAATAACTCAGGCTTTGAAGCTTTGTGCCAAATAGTTTTGTTAATGGGGTGGGAGAACGTTTACCAGGGTAGTAAACATAGCACCGAAATTCAGATACTGCCGAGTTACCTCAGTTGACGTAGAACGATCCTTTTCTGCTTATAAAAATATTTTGAGTGATCTAAGACATAATCTTATTACCAAACAATTGGAACAGTAGTTGGCCGCTTATGTTTACAATAGTAGAAAAATTTAAAATAAACTGTAAATGATGCTTTGGTCCAGTAGTATCAATTAAAAGTTAATGCTGTTCATAAAAATTCAAGATTGTATATTGTTTTTTAAATAAAATCTTACAGAGTTTCTGAGGGTGCCTCTTTGTGCATGATGTATCTCGAAGTTGGTCCTGTCCATATCGATTATTTTGCTGTGACTCACTTGCATCGTGTCCACTTGTTACCAACAACAATAGCAAAGAATGATCAATTCTTGAAACACAGTATGTGTCCCATATTGCAAATTTTTATTAAATATCCCAGAAAGGCCCACTTCCTAACTTCTACCAGAAAGTATTCAGTAAATGACATCAGCTTTCTAAATGTCCTATTTTCCCTCGTGGCCTGCGCTCTTCCTCGTAATTGATGAGCACAGTTTCGACTTTTGAGATGTGATGCACGCAGTAACTACGAAGATTTTTATTATTTGATCTTGCATATTTATTTGTTATGAACTGCAAATTAAAACTGAAGAAACTCCAAATAGGAAGGAATATAAGGAGATGGAAAAACTGAAAGAACCAGAGGTTGTGGAGAGTTTCAGAGGGAGCATTGTGGAACGATCGAGAACAGAGAAAGAATACAGTAGTAGAAGAATGGGTCGCTTTGAGAGCTGAAATAGTGAAGGAAGAAGAGGATCAAGTAGGTAAAAAGATGAGTGCTAGTAGAAATCTTTGGATAACACAAGAGATATTGAATTTAAGCGATGAAAGGAGAAAATATAAAAATGTAATAAATGAAGCAGGCAAAAGGGAAGACAAAGATCTAAAAAATGAGTTCGACAGGAATTGCAAAATGGCTAAGCAGGAATGGCTAGAGAACACATGTAATGATGTAGAAGCCTATTTCACTAGAGGTAAGGTAGATGCTGCTTACAGGAAAACTAGAAAGACTTTTGGATAAAAGAGAACCACCTGTCTGAATGTCAAGAGCTCAGGTGGAAAACCAGTCTTAACCAAAGAAGGGAAAGCAGAAAGGTGGGAGGAGTATGTAGAGGGTCTATACAAGGGAGGCAATATTATAGAAACGGAACAGGATGTAGAGGAAGATGAGAAGGGAGACATGATACTTCGTGAAGAATTTGACAAAGCACTGGAAGACTTAAGTCGAAACAAGGTTCTGGGAGTAGACAACATTCTATTAGAACTGATGATAGCTTTGGGAGAGCCAGCCATGACAAAACTTTTTCATTTGGTGAGCAAGACGTATGAGACAGCCGAAATACCCTCAGATTTCAAGAAGAGTATAATAATAGGAATGCCAAAGAAAGGAGTTGCTGACAGGTATAAAAATTACCAAACTATCAGTTTAATAAACTGCAGTTGCAAAATACTAACTCGAATCCTTTAGACAAAAATGGAAAAACTGTTAGAAGCTGACCTCGAGGAAAATCAGTTTTCATTACAGAGAAAAATGTAGGAACCTGTGAGGCAATACTGACACTAAGACGTCTCACAGAAGATAAGTTAAAGAAAGGCAAACCCACCTTCCTGGAAGAAGGGATTGGTTGGTAGGACACATTCTGAAGCATGAAGGAATCACCAATGTAGACAAAGAGAAAGCTTTTGATAATGTTGAAGTTAAAGAAAGGCAAACCCACCTTCCTGGAAGAAGGGATTGGTTGGTAGGACACATTCTGAAGCATGAAGGAATCACCAATGTAGACAAAGAGAAAGCTTTTGATAATGTTGAAGTTAAAGAAAGGCAAACCCACCTTCCTGGAAGAAGGGATTGGTTGGTAGGGCACATTCTGAAGCATGAAGGAATCACCAATGTAGACAAAGAGAAAGCTTTTGATAATGTTGAAGTTAAAGAAAGGCAAACCCACCTTCCTGGAAGAAGGGATTGGTTGGTAGGACACATTCTGAAGCATGAAGGAATCACCAATGTAGACAAAGAGAAAGCTTTTGATAATGTTGAAGTTAAAGAAAGGCAAACCCACCTTCCTGGAAGAAGGGATTGGTTGGTAGGACACATTCTGAAGCATGAAGGAATCACCAATGTAGACAAAGAGAAAGCTTTTGATAATGTTGAAGTTAAAGAAAGGCAAACCCACCTTCCTGGAAGAAGGGATTGGTTGGTAGGACACATTCTGAGGCATCAAGGAATCACCAATTTCGTACTGGAGTGATGCATAGGGGGGTAAAAATTGTAGAGGGAGACCTAGAGATGAATACACCAAGCAGATTCAGAGGGCTGTGGACTGCAGTAGTTACTCAGAGCTGAAGAGGCTTGCACAGAATAGAGTAGTGTAGAGAGCTGTATCGAACCTGTCTTTGGACTTAAGCTCACAACAAAAACAACAAGTTGTGCCTGTTGCTAGGGGGTCTGTTGGTTTTGTGCTATGTGCTGTTGTGATAGGTTGCAATTCAGTTATGGATACGTTTGTAACAAGAACGAAGAGAAAAACCAATTTTGATTCTCTACTACCACCGTGTTAAGTTAAAAGCATGTATGCTCTACCATAATAGCCTGATTATGTATCTATGGCCATTTAATGTTAGCACTGGGGTTGTTATTTGAAGAGTGGTAGAATACTGGCGTTGAAGTATTTCAGTATCTCAGAAGGCAGAAAAGTGGTAAACATAATAAAAAATAACATTAAATTAAAGTCAGTGTATAAAAATACATTTGGACTTTCCTGTGTCGCCCGAAAATCGCTTTAATCAACAAAAATATAGCCCAAAATCGATGGTTGCATTTCTTTAAAAAATTTGCTCAAAATAATGTTAAGAAAATATATCATAGTTTTTTTAAGAAAAGCTTTTCTTGCTCAGTTATATATACTATTCCTATGATAGCCTCTCAATATCAAATATATGTCCAATTCGAACTGCCACCCCTTTTGACAAAATCCTGGCTACGTCCTTGTGTCGGGTCGTCCCTCAAGTGTAGCTGAAGGGCTTATTTCAGTAGTGATACAAGTCCATTACCTCCACATTTCTGCCTAAACTGCTTCTGAAATTAATGATCCAAACAAACAAATAGAAAGGTTCATCTCTAACAAGAAGCCATATGTTTGAATATTTCTGGTATCTCAACTGCAGATTTTTCAGCGCTCATTTAACTTTAGGACTCTGTATCTCAAAACGAACAAAAATGGACTTGTGCCACTATTGAAATTAGCCCTTCAGATGTGAACATGGACTCTTGCATTAATTTACGTCATACGTTTCTCTTATGTTTCCCATTTCCAACATAGGAAATAATGAAATACCAAAATCATCAGAATCATAGCTGCAAGGACCTTTAACAACAGTTTGTTAAACTATAACACATGACATAACACACCAAACGGCTACACAGCAGCCGCACCCAAACATAGTAATCACCGCACAAAGCTCTGTTACGTTTTCAACACCCTCCGAGCGGCTGAGTCTACTCACTTGATGGTGCAGTGGGCGGCGGTGAGGACTGCTGTTGGGGTGATGAGCGACCCGCCGCATACAGCGCTTCCATCGCCGATGACGAGGGCCTGGTATGGGAACTGGCCGACACCTGCCCGGTGGCCAACGATGGAGTGAGATCCTTCCCTTTTAGTTCGGCTGCACAACTCTGAAAGAAGACGTGACGTTGCGATGAAAGTCTGCTCAATTCTGTGCTCTTTTCATTACTTCGGCATCTACTGCTGACACTCTATCAATGTCTAACCGAATCCTTCAGACAGAAGACTGCTTATCGTTTTTTTTTAAAAAAAGGAAGATGGGGTTTAATGTCCCCTCCACATCAAGGTCAGTGGAGATGGAGTGCAAGCTTGAATTGTGTCAAGGACGGGGAAGGAAGTCCATTGTGCCCTTTCATGGAACCATCCTGACATTTGCCTTGAGCGACTTAGGGAAATCACAGAGAACCTAAATCTGGATGGCCGAACGCGGATTTGAACTATCGTCCTGCCAAATTCGTCTTTTTTCACATGTCAGACTTCCAGACAGCAGATGTTGGTGGTGGTGTTGCACAGCAGACGCTCTTGGTTACACCAGGAAATTACCTGAATTATCTACACCTTATTACAGATTTACTCTGTTTGTCTTTACTCTGTCAGCCCTTACAGTATGATTCCAGTCTTTGTTTTACGTACCGTTTTTAGAAACTATGTCTAAGAAAAAAGATGTTTATTAAAAGATAACATCGCCTTCTCCTCGCTATCACATAACAGATTTCGTGGGTGACCACTCCCAATAACTAATCCCAATAACTAACACGCAACAAGCACTGTTCAACTTATTTTACACACACACACACACACACACACACACACACACACACACAGATATCACTTCTTCAGTGAAACAAGGGTATCTCAGTTGAAGTACATCGCAAAACTCCAATTCACATATCTATGTGGCTGCACCTAAAAGATTATCTTTTAAATAAAATGAGATAAAATGCCTTCCCTTGGCAAAATCTGATTTTTGACTCGTACTCACCTAATCAAATCATACATATAAGAACAACAACCTGTTCAACGTTATTTGGGTGTTTTTAATTGATTTTTGTTCTGTCATGCTTTTAGCCACTGTGACCACTAGTACTGCACATCAAATCAATATCCTGTAAACACTAGTTCTAGACAAATAAAATTTTCAGTCTTAAAAGAGTTGTAGTGTTTATTATGTTGCACTGCATCTTCCATAAAACTTACCTTCAGCGTAATTTGCAATTATGTTAATGGATAGTTTTTTGTCTGACAGCAAGTATGTTAATTGAGATGGGACTCAATTGCCGTTTTGTATAATGATATGCTGGTAAACCTGATGACAGCTGTGCTGATATTCAAGCATTTCAGATATATGGTTTGTTTGTACTGGAACATTCTGTAAGGCTTTTGCTAGTAACTGAAACCTACCTTAACCTATAACATCAAAACGATGCCATGAATCTGTAACTATGGACACAACGATAATAAATGCTGCAACTATATCCACAAAAACTGTCGATTTCAGTATCCACTAACTGACCTCGATTAAATAGCAGAAAATCAACATTGCTCTACAACAACATTACCCCACAACCATACCATTCCAGCTATAAAGCTATGGGCACTGTACAGGCTACATTTCATCAAAATCAGATCACAGAGAAGAAATCGTGATTTAAAGTTTTGCTGAAACTTTCTTGTTTGTCTGTCTTTGAACACACTAATCTCCAAATCCAGTAGATAAATTTTCGTGGGGTTTTCACAAGTAACATGTATATAGCTTTGGGCACATTTTTGTATTAATTTAATTAAAAATCAGATCAACGAGAAAAACATAATCATAGATACTATAAAAAAATGTGTATGTTTCACAAGTCTGTTGAAATTACATATCAGTTACTGTATGAAAGGAATTTCTGTGAAGATAAGAACCACTTATTTGCCACAGGGGTGGGTATGAAAAAGAAGTGTAGCCCATGATGCACGAAAATCCAGATTTCATTTATGAAGTATTTGAGAATGAGAACACTTAGTGACTTGCAACAAACTTTATACATAATTTCAAATTGTTAAGAACTTTTCCTTGCTGACCTGTCCCCCCCCCCCCACTCACCCCCATTACACACACTATGATGAATCGAAGAAAGTTTATCACTTACTACATTTTTGCCATTCATATTCGGCATCAGGTAAGACATTTTAGATTATTACTCTTTACTACTAACTATGATGGCAGCACTTTTTGTAAACAGTATCACATTTGCCACTGAAAGTACCTACAAAATTTTAGTTCAGTATATATCATCTTGTAACACTGAGATGCATGAAAAACTGCTGCATCATGTTTAAATTTATTGTTGCTAATCTGCTGAACCGATTTCAATGAATTCTGGAAAGAGAAAGCTTGAACCCTGAGAGAACATAGGAAACTTAAGAAATTGTGTAGTACAAGAACATTACACCAGATAAAGCTCTTTGAAAAAGTTATTTTGCCTTTGACATTGTGAAAATGCTTTTCTTGGTTCATGTGTGCTATGTGATATGATTGAAAGTAATGAAAACACTCTATGTACAAACTTCAATATGTTCAAGGACTGACACAGGGCAAAATGTATGCACATGCTTCAATGCACAGATGCCCAAAAATATTACAGCTAAAATAATAATACTTGAGACTGCTATGTACAACATAACGTTTGATATTCTGTCCAATTTTTGTTTGAAAATGTGCATCGACATACATTTTATAAGAATTTGAATTACCATTGTTTCTATAATGTACCTTTTCTCTTAAACTAATCAAGCAAGAAAATTGGAATTTCGCAGTTTATGTAGAACAGATTTTTGTTTAAGGTCATAGTTGCTTTGAAATTAATTTTACAGTTTTGTGTTACCTAGAGTTGCTCTATTATTTCTCAAATTTTAAAAAAGAACTTTAATCAAAGAAAACATAATGGAAAAGTGCTGTACAAGATTTTCCAGTAAATAATTCCTAAGAACTACGCCATATTTAAGAATGCTAGCTTTTATAGTTTCTGAGAGAGATTATAGCTTGGAAAAGTCAGTTTACAGGAATTTTCTTTTGAAGTACACTCCTGGAAATGGAAAAAAGAACACATTGACACCGGTGTGTCAGACCCACCATACTTGCTCCGGACACTGCGAGAGGGCTGTACAAGCAATGATCACACGCACGGCACAGCGGACACACCAGGAACCGCGGTGTTGGCCGTCGAATGGCGCTAGCTGCGCAGCATTTGTGCACCGCTGCCGTCAGTGTCAGCCAGTTTGCCGTGGCATACGGAGCTCCATCGCAGTCTTTAACACTGGTAGCATGCCGCGACAGCGTGGACGTGAACCGTATGTGCAGTTGACGGACTTTGAGCGAGGGCGTATAGTAGGCATGCGGGAGGCCGGGTGGACGTACCGCCGAATTGCTCAACACGTGGGGCGTGAGGTCTCCACAGTACATCGATGTTGTCGCCAGTGGTCGGCGGAAGGTGCACGTGCCCGTCGACCTGGGACCGGACCGCAGCGACGCACGGATGCACGCCAAGACCGTAGGATCCTACGCAGTGCCGTAGGGGACCGCACCGCCACTTCCCAGCAAATTAGGGACACTGTTGCTCCTGGGGTATCGGCGAGGACCATTCGCAACCGTTTCCATGAAGCTGGGCTACGGTCCCGCACACCGTTAGGCCGTCTTCCGCTCACGCCCCAACATCGTGCAGCCCGCCTCCAGTGGTGTCGCGACAGGCGTGAATGGAGGGACGAATGGAGACGTGTCGTCTTCAGCGATGAGAGTCGCTTCTGCCTTGGTGCCAATGATGGTCGTATGCGTGTTTGGCGCCGTGCAGGTGAGCGCCACAATCAGGACTGCATACGACCGAGGCACACAGGGCCAACACCCGGCATCATGGTGTGGGGAGCGATCTCCTACACTGGCCGTACACCACTGGTGATCGTCGAGGGGACACTGAATAGTGCACGGTACATCCAAACCGTCATCGAACCCATCGTTCTACCATTCCTAGACCGGCAAGGGAACTTGCTGTTCCAACAGGACAATGCACGTCCGCATGTATCCTGTGCCACCCAACGTGCTCTAGAAGGTGTAAGTCAACTACCCTGGCCAGCAAGATCTCCGGATCTGTCCCCCATTGAGCATGTTTGGGACTGGATGAAGCGCCGTCTCACGCGGTCTGCACGTCCAGCACGAACGCTGGTCCAACTGAGGCGCCAGGTGGAAATGGCATGGCAAGCCGCTCCACAGGACTACATCCAGCATCTCTACGATCGTCTCCATGGGAGAATAGCAGCCTGCATTGCTGCGAAAGGTGGATATACACTGTACTAGTGCCGACATTGTGCATGCTCTGTTGCCTGTGTCTATGTGCCTGTGGTTCTGTCAGTGTGATCATGTGATGTATCTGACCCCAGGAATGTGTCAATAAAGTTTCCCCTTCCTGGGACAATGAATTCACGGTGTTCTTATTTCAATTTCCAGGAGTGTATTTATTTCAATTTTTGACGATATTGATATACCTCTCGTGACTAATGCTGTCCATATCCATAATCTTTATTCTCTTCCTCCTCTTCCTAGAGTGCCTCCTGCGGTGGCCATGCAGTTCTAGGCGCTTCAGTCTGGAACTGCTGGACTGCTACGGTCGCAGGTTGTAATCTCCCCCTCACTTATCAATCTTAATGACAGTGAAAAATTAAACTGTGTGCACCTAATGGAAATTTGGGAAAAGCAATCGTCACCGAAGTTAATTTGTCGATAAAGAGGGAGGAAAGGGTTACATCTAAATGCAAGGAAAAATGCAAATGAAATTGATGGAAATTAATTTTGAAAGGGGGTAAAGTTAATAAAGAAAGTAAATGTGCGGTCATTACATTAACAATTAAATGGCGTTAATTAGATACTTGAGATTTGGGGAAAATTACGGACGCCAGTCCCATGGACAACTACTATAACAACTGAAAATGAAAGATTAATGCAAATATATTTAACACTAAAAGCGTGGCAACTGAAGGTTGACACGTGTTGTGTGAAAACTGATTATTTGTCAGAAGTAATAAATTTCGCTACACTCTGACTTAATTTAGCAAGATTATTAATAAAACTGGAAAATTGAAAGTTATTTTAGTGACTGAAATTAATAGTGAACTTTTTTTCTGAAGCACTACGAAATTCAATAAAATAAGGTTAGTCTTGGGCTACCTCGACAATCATTTCAAAAGCTACTTGAATCTACGCAAAATAGAAATAAGAGATTTAACTTTGAACTTGAATTAAATGATTCTGAACAATTAACAATAGTAAAATTAATATGTACCAAGCTGAGCTGCAGTCACCGGTAAGCTAAAATATGGTAACAAAACTCGCACTCTTAATTTTTGCTTGTGTAATCTAAATATTGTAGCCAGCTATGAATACTTTAACTGAACTCTGAAAATAAAGCAGTGAAATGGAATGATATTACTTTAGTGCTGGCGTTTGAATTTCAGCGACACTCAGGTTCATTCCAGAAAAGGAAGGGACCCTGCTTGGTAATGCAATTGGGACAATGAGCTACAAAGGTTCATGTTAATTTGCTGTAATTTTGTGAGGGAGGCAAGTGGGACAATTTTAAAATCTGAGGTCTGCCATACAGTTCTAAAACTTTACGTGCTTCCAGTCTTCCTTGTTGGTTGATAGCATAGTTTTCCCAGACCCAGCGTAAAAATATAAATAATATTTACAAAACGAACCAATTATACATCGACATAAATGCATATATATATATATATATATATATATATATATATATATATATATATATATATATATAGTAAAACAATTACAATATATAAAGACACAGAAATCTTCAGGTAACAAATGAAGGAAAAGAATTTATAGTACAATAGATGGAAATAGGAGGATATGAATTTCCGGCGTTACACGGTTCGAGTCCTGCCTCGGGCATGGATGTGTGTGATGTCCTTAGGTTAGTTAGGTTTAAGTAGTTCTAAGTTCTAGGGGATTGATGACCTAAGATGTTAAGTCCCATAGTGCTCAGAGGCATTTGAACCATTTTGAACCTCTTCCTGGAGTAATCTATTTCTCTACCTCCATTGCCTATCTAACTTCTGAATTTCTTCTTCTGCTGCCTGAGCTTTGTCCAGTCTGAGTATCTTCAGTGTGAATGCACCTGGATGGAAGCCTAGTCACTGCAGGCACTTAATCGTAGCTATATTTCCACTACTGAACGGTAGACAAGCATCACATGCATCTTCACAACAAATGAGGACACAAATACTGTTGTTGGACAAGTCTACGGCACTTTGACCCACTTTTTCCATGTGGACATGAAACATTAATCATATGGGCATGCATTTCTAAGTCAATTAAACTAAATCCACTGGAAAACTCGTCTTTGGCACTGTACATAGTATCTTCACCTCCTGCACCAATTTTCATTATCAATGAAGTCAGTGACTTTGTCGAAGATTGTTCTTCACTCTTACAAGCAGCATCTGTAACACTCTTATTAAAACTTCTCATACCTTTTACACGTGAAATTCAACATTTCCTCACTTTTTCTTAATATGTGTCCACTATTATGACCCATTCAAAACAAAACAGATTGATGTAGGCAAAACGAAAAAATGAAATAAGCTTGTAGCATGTATGTACTATTTATAAGATCCACGTTGTAAGGAAAGGAGCAAGCAAAGATAATCGTTCTCACATCCTTCTAAAAACTGGAATAGGTTTGTAGCATGTACTATTCATAAAAACAACGTTATAAAGAAAGGAAGAAGCAAAGATGATCTTTCACATGGCCTTCTAGGCTCATCTGTAGTTCGTTTCTATTGAGTGAGCGAAAAATTAACACACAAAAAATTTATAGCGTGGAGAAGATGTGGGTCACACCATAGAAAGAGAGGGCATGGCAGGTGCAGACGCTAATATATAAATTTTTAAAACATACTTCTAGCCAGAATTCGAATATGAAACTTTGTATTCTTCATGAATCACCCTAATTATTTATGCAATAAAAACTCGTATTTTTTCTCAGTTTTGCCCTATATCTGCCCATAATTCATACATCCACACTATTGTTGGATTATGTGTAGCTTGTACCATGTAACACACAAATAATTTTTGCTACGATTCTTTCGTTTCGCGTTACATAATAGAGCTGACTCAACTTAGTCTCGACAAGAAAATGGATGTTTAAAATTTGTAAAACATACTTTTTAATGTATATTCCTTTGACATGTTATAGTATCTAAAGACCGAGAGAAAAAGCTGAAAAAAACCAGATCGCACTCAGAGATGCGCCACCACCAGGGAGAGTGGGTAGCAGCGAGAGTCGGTGACGCTAAAACTCCTGTAGTTGGCCACCAGAAACGTTACCAAAGACCACGAAGAATAAAATTAACATGTACAAGTGATAACCGCCCTTCAGAGATTGTTCGAAAAACGGTTCTTAGTTCGATCCTATAGGAAGGGAGCGGGAGTGGTCACTGTCATTACACAGACGTCAAACCACCAGTCATGGTCGTATATAACAGGACATTGACGTGTCTTAGTTTTATTCTGAGTTCTCATTCGTGATTAGTAATAATTTACTCTGACAAGTTAATTCAAATTTGGATTACTACTGAGAGGTGTTGGTGTCTGCAGAGCAGCCCAATGTGATTGCTATTTGAGCGCATCATAATTTAGATTCGGAAGTTAGGTAGGTGGGAGTCCATGTAATGCTACACGCTGTGGATTATAAGTATAGAAATACCACACGCAACTATATGGTAGATCTGTTGATGAATTTTGAAGAATAGTTGGGTGTACCAGTTATTAGACGTTGTGGAGGTTTCTTTTCTTTGGTAAGGGATTTATGTGAATATTGGAGGACTCAGCTGTTAATCATCCAAGATTTCGGATAGTTTGGAGAGTTGATCACATGCACAATAGAAGGTGACATAGCTGATATAATAGTGGGTGTAAAGGAATATGGAGTGAGTATCAGCCAGTTAGGATAATTATTATTGCGTGTACTAAGGTATATGAATAATGCTTGAGAGCCCACAATCACCTACTGGGTTGAGACTTGTAGTTTTGAGGTCTGGATGGCGGAACGTCACGTCATTGTAGGTTTATATAGTGTACCATATAACGCGATTGTCTGTGGAAAAAATTATCTTCCTATACTTTGATAGAGTTAGAGCAGAAAACGTTCCAATCAAGAACCATTTAAAGAGATTACCTTTTATGATTCAAGTGCTGTAATTGATTTAGTAACTTCAAGGTGTAGTGGGGTAAGCGAATGTCAACACTTGACTAGGTCTGAATTTTTCTAAAATCTTAAAATAGAATATCAAGAGGCGGTGATACTTAGGTTTGTTGTTTGTGTTATTTTTTTAGTTTATTTTCCGATTCGAAGGGGAATAGTTTATAAACAGAATTGTTCCAACCACTACAAACTGTGACCATTGAGATTTTCAAGATAAAAATAAAGTGGTTTAATTAAGTGAAACTTTAAAACGGTGTTCTATGTACATCAATTGTAGTACAGAGAAAGTGCTAAAGAAAGTTTTCATTATTTTAGTAAAGAGAAAGACCGAGACAAAGAGACTAGGATAAAGAAAGAAAGAGAGAGAGAAGGTGACTTTTTTCAGAGTTGCTTTAGGGAAAGTTAATTAAAATAAAGTTAATCCTATTTTATTGGAGTTGGCAAGGGCCAAGAATATAATATTATGTAAATGTAGAAAACGAAGATTTAGCTATAAGTTATTTGAGAAATATATAATAATAACTATATTGTCGGACTTGGGCAAAAGAGAAATCTTTGGAAAGCAAAAGATAGTATAAATACTTAAAGAGAAGCAGCATTACGAAAGGATGCATTCGCAACAGATTTAGAGTATTGGAACAAAATTATGAATTCTCAGGCTGCTAATAATGTAAATAAGATGTAATAATATCGTTGCTTCATCAGAAACTAACTTACAAATACATAATATTTCATAAAAGTTTAATACGCCTGTAGGATTATTAAACAAGGTTGTGTATGCTCACATTGGTGTTTGTCAATTTGGTTTCGTACTAGAAGGACGACGTTTTATTTCTGCGAGTGCCTATGCTGCACGTAAGTTAAAGCAAATTACAGCTTTGTATTGGAATCAGCCACAGTGAAAGTTAGATTTTGTTACCACTAGTAGTAAAAGTAGGTTAGTGGCAGTGGTGCATACTAAATCTCAGAAGTGCTAGATAATAGAATATTAAATAATGATGTAGCTTCTATTGATCATACATTACACTGTTGTCAGAATGTTGATTGATGGCTTTTTTTTAAGTGAATAGGGCTGTTGGTTAATTTCCTATCAAACTATCGCAATTAGCCTGTGTTACATCAAAATACTGGGAGAGTGATGTTGATATGTTGTGGCTACACGTGACGTTAGTTGTTATTTTCTGGATTAGGAAAAGTTGCGTGCTAGTGAGGAGAGCGTACTCACGTCTCAACGTTCTTGTGTTTATTTAATGCCTGCCAAGCTAGTCTCATAGGTGTTGGTTATCGTAGGAACTCTGAAATTCTTCTTGTTAATTAATGTCAGATGCGTTATCCTAAAACTATTTCTACTATGATATCTAACATCGACCATCTAGCCCAAAATTAGTATTGTGACAAGGTACAAATTGGTATTGTGTTTGTCAGAGGCACTCTTCCTTCGAAGATCAGCCATTAGTTACGTCGTTGGTGAATCCTTCGTTGTAAACGAAATAACCACAGTTCACTTTTGGACACTATATTACAAAAGTGGCTCGTCTAACAAATCGTAAATGATCTTCCGATAAGTTCCATCACAAGCAGTGCAGTGTACCATCCATTG
Organism: Schistocerca nitens; assembly: GCF_023898315.1. Classification (NCBI taxonomy): domain Eukaryota; kingdom Metazoa; phylum Arthropoda; class Insecta; order Orthoptera; family Acrididae; genus Schistocerca; species Schistocerca nitens. Next base: position 179,031,208 of record NC_064624.1, on the reverse strand, counting down.
TTAGTTGTCAATTGGGCTGGGTATACCAGGACTGAAATGGTGGATTTTTTTCTAATCTGTATGCTGCGACAAGAAATGTCACTCTTATCTGGACAGCTCATTACAACCGTATAATGTGTGATGACATTAATATTTCGCACACAAGGAAGTGGGACTAGTGTGTTGCAGTGTCCAGGAATTTGTCTATTTTGTGAACAGTTTTGTTGTTTATGCCCTGGTTTAGTAGGTTACTGTTGTTACTAGTGAGAGTTAAATGAAGAGAAAGCAACATTATCCAATGTTTGTGTTATTCGGAGTTTATCGTAAATGGAGGAGAGGACCTAACAAAGTAGTGATCCCGACGTGATTCGTCGTAAACGAAGATCCTGTTTTCGCGGGAATGATGGACGCCACTACACCAGCGACAGCGACGGAAGTCTAAACGGAAAAACCTGCAGTACCAATTACGTTGCAACCAAAGAGGTGGAGCACCATAGAGAGACAACCCAGCGATCAGAATGAAGCGAATTGTATAGCCATGTTTGTGGAAGTCAAAACAAAGGGTCATGGTACATGATAGTTGTAAGGAAATTACGAAACGTAGTGTTAAATAATAATTTCACATATTCACGTAAAGTTAAGCTCATGAAAGTTTTTTCCATGCTAGTGTATAATACAAATGAACAAAATCATCAGCAGATGATTCGGCAATTACGTATTTTACAAGTTTGCACACATTCTATCTCTTTAAACAAGCACAGAATGACGAATGACTAAACTGAGGAAGCCTCAACCGCTTTCGACTGGCGTTCGTCTGAAAACGGAAATCGGTCACGTGACGTCCCATGCTCGTCAAATTTGGGAGGATTCACCACATTGTTTCCTTACCTTTTTTTAACTTTTGTCATTAATCTTCTGACTGCTTTGATGTGGTCTGCCACCAATTCCTCTCCTGTGCCAACCTCTTCATCTCCATGTAGCACTTGCAACCTATGTCCTCAATTATTTGCTGGATGTATTCCAATATCTATCTTCCTCTACAGTTTTTGCTCTCTCTAGCATCATGGAAGTCATTTTTTGAAGTCCCAACAGATGTCCTATCATCCTGTCCCTTCTCCTTATCAGTGTTTTCCACAAGTTCCTTTCCTCTCTGATCCTGCACAGAACCTCCTCATTCCTTACCTTATCAGTCCACCTAATTTTCAACATTCGCCTGTAGTACCACACCTTAAATGCTTCTGTTCTCTTCCGCTCAGGTTTTCGCACATGCCCATGTTTCACTACCATACAATGCTCTACTGCAGATGCACATTCTGACAAATTTCTTCCTCAAATGAAGGCCGATATTTGATATTAGTAGACTTCTCTTCGCCTGGAATGCCATTTTTGCCATTGTTAGTCTGCTTTTTATGTCCTCCTTGCTCCGTTTGTCATTGCTTATTTTAATGCCTAGGTAGCAGAATTCCTTAACTTTATCTACTTCGTGACCATCAATCCTGATGTTTAGCTTCTAGCTCTTCTCATTTCTACTACTGCTCATTCCCTTCGCCTCTCTTTGACTTATTATAAAATGCGTATTATGACAGTATGCTGTTTCAGAGCAAAGGCACATTAAAGATTTATCACAAATGACCCACTCTCGGTACGATTTGTTGTAATTGTCATTTAAAGACACATCAACTGCAAAAGTCCTTAGGAGAGCCTGAGACGAATGATAACACTTTTCGAGGCTGTAACCGATCGCTGCATCATGGGGGCAGAGACTCTGGGACTTTCTTATTCATGTAACAGAATTATGTTCTGCGACGTTCGATGTTATCTGTATATTAGAGCATGCCCTATCAGGAATGAGTTTCTTCTACTTTGTGACTTCATTCAGATTAGAAAACGAAAGATGACACTGCTGCCAGTGAAACAATAAGTAATGACACTTATATTGTTTCTTGTCACAAATATTTGACCAGTTTTTTATCAGAATATTTCGCGGTTTGAAAATGTATCGTTAGGTTGAAATGTAATCTGACTGCTGATTGCTGAGAGTGAAATGAACAAGCATAATCCGTATTACATTAGGCAGGGGGGCTACTTTCATAGTCTTGGATGTTATTGAATTTAGCATGTGTTGAAATTGAGGAGTAAGTAAGAAACATATTTTTTTGTTTTCTCAAAAAAAAAAAAAATTCCTTCCCTGAGATACAGGCCTCCAAGGATGACACTGCAAACACCATTCTGAAGGTGCGAATTTAGGAATTTTTTTAAAATGCTGTATGTTTGTAACAGTTCTATATATTTTGTTAGAGTTTTTTATTTGAAAGATAATTGCTTTATGATTACAGTACTATCATCCATTTGGACATATCTGTCAAAGTTCTTTTACCGTCGCCTTTTGAACTTTTTTTATAACTTACAGAAATTTTTGTTTTCAAATTTGCCAATCCAGAAAAGTTAGATTTTTTTTCTGTTGATTAGTACTAAGGTTTTTATCTTTCAAGGGTAATGCATGTTTTCACTGAAGTTGTTTCTTACTAATTTCTTTCTTATAATGTTTATTTCCATTGTATTTGTTTCAGTTATTTCTTGTCACTTTCTTTGCTGCAGCTATTTTTTCACCTTCATTGTTGCAGATATTTTGTACACTTAATCATAGTTTCTTGTCAGTTTCTTTGTCATGATTGTTCATTGCGGGTTTCTGTATTGTAGTTGTTCAGTGCTAATTTGTTTACTGAAGAGGCTTGTAAGTAATCTGAGACCATCCAGTGAGTTCTGTGCTTTCATGAGGTATTCGCCAGTTGACACAGTTGCAGTGTGTTTTGTGAAAAGGATAGTATGAAAGGTCTTCTGACTGGGGCCACAGGAGAGTGAAGTGTGCTGACTATTTGCATATCTACAAAAGAGTGATATATAAGACAAACAAAAAAACAGACTTTGTTCTGGTTGGGAATAAGTGGTCTCATTTGAAGACTCTGTTTCAGAGTGAAGATGTTTCCAGTAACCACTTTCTGTGTTCTAAATGTTTTGACAGAATAACAACAATGATAGCATCTGAACTAGGTGAAGCCTCCCATGGTGCAGAAGATGCAGATTTTGCATCAATAGTGGAAGAATTAAATACCCTGACTCAGTCAAGTACAGAGGTAGGTGTTAGTCCTGTTAGGAACCCACAGTCATTGAAATCGAGTCCTAAGCTCTAAGCATGAAGAAAGTGCAGAGAAATCACTGAAGCTATGGGTGAATACACAATAGCAAAACTGACCACACTCTTCAAAGTAGAAATTCCATCTTCATTCAGAAGGAAATGAACCAAAGCACTCTGTCAAGTCTTGCCAGGAATTTTTCACAAATATTAAATCAGCTGTTGAATGTTGTGCCTTGTACAGTGAAAAGAAACGATTTTGAGCCACATTCCATGGTAGACAAATCAAGAAATGTGAGGTCTGTAAAAGAAGTCTTTGAAAGACCAGATCCTTATTATGGCCATCCTATAGAAGCAGCTCAAGTTCAAATAGTGCAGTCATTTTATTTGGAAGATGAATGGGACTGTTTTCGCTAGAGTACCAACGAAAAAGATACTATAAGTGTAACAGTTGCATGTCAAAAAGTTGTTAAAGTAAAGAGGTACGTGACTCCCAGTTTGATGCACTATGACCTAAGTGGGTAGTTCCACACCCACCTAGAGATGTCTGTTTGTGTGTGTACTGCACGAAATTTGAAATTTCTGTGGTAACCTTGAAGAACTTACTGGAACACGTGACATATGACACCTTGGTTGGGTGTGTGAAATCATTTGTAGCCTGTGACATAAAGCGAGAGACTTGTTTGTTTCAAGAATGTGGTGAATGTCCTGGAAAGGGAGAACTGTCCATAAAGACAGAGAAATCAATTGGCCTGGTAGACATAGCAGGAAACTCTTCAGAAATTACATATGTGACATGGGAGGAAAATAAACTAATTAAGGAAACTGTTGCCTTTGACAGTTCATTGACGAACTTGGTAAATGGTCATTGAACGCAGTAACAAAGCAGCATCTGAAGAAATTGCAACAAAAACACATTGCAGAAGTGAAAAGGTGTGTACAGGATGAAGAACTATGTTTAGTGCTTTACTGTGACTTTTCTGAGAACTGCTCTGTATTTCTCCCACAAAAAGTACAAGGGTATCATTGGAGTAATGACCAGGTTTCAATTTTTACAGGAGTGACATATTTTCAAAACAAGATCACAAGTGTTGCAGTTATTAGTGACGACACAGGACATGAATCAGCAGATGGCTTGCCAGGAATGCGCAAAAGTCTTTAACTGAAAACAGGGGCAGAAAAGATCATCATCATTTCTGATGGCGCTACTAGTCATTTTAAAAATCGTTACCAGCTGTTTGAATTGAGTAAGTCGCTTGTGACAACTGACTGAGTGTGCTGTGCTACTGGTCACGGGAAGGAACGTTGTGATGGTGTAGGAGGCCCACTGAAGCACCATGCTACAAGACATAATCTTTCCATACCAAGTACAGCTGCAATTTAGAATGCTGAGGGTCTTACGGAAGTCGTTAAATCTTACACATCTACAGCTCTCACTCTATTGACCAAAGAGGAAATCGAAGAATTGCGTGAGCAGAAAAAAGAAGAATGGTCTAGACAAACTACTCCTGTGAACGAATTCAGAAGACATTTTTGGACTCAAAGTTATGGGCAAACTCATATTGCACGCACTTTAAAGAGCAAGAAAGAAGAAATTTCGCTAGGCCAACCCCTCAGAAACAGAAGGATAATATTCAGATTCACAGCCTGAGAAGGGGGATGTTTGTGGCGTGTGGGTATGACTGACTGGTGGATTGGAGAGATGATGGACACCATTTATGAGTTAAACGAAATTGTAGTGAACTTTATGCTGCCACATGGACGAGCTGCTGGACATAGGTTTCCAACTGAAGAACAGCAATAACGACACCAGTGCTCACTTACTGATCACAATGTTTTGAAGACTCTAAGTGCTCCTGTCCGTATTGATTCAACAGGAAGGCAACACTCTTATATCAAAGGAAGATACTGAAGCAGTGGAACACATTTTTAGTCCATTGACTGGATAATTTCAGTACAAAACAATAAGCACAGAACTTGTATAAATTGAAATCTTTAAGTCTTTGGACCTTTCACATACATTCTGGAACCGTTTAAAATGCTTGAAAATTGAGTCTCTCTTTCAAAACTACAGTTATGTTAAATAAGGCTTGTTTCGATTTTTATGAGCCTGTCGTGTGATAATGTGGCAATAAAGCAGGTTCTATGTATGGCAAAAATTTCAGTTGTTCATAGAACCAGGAAGAAGGAAGCTCTCTTTTTCACGGATTGTAGAACTATATGGTACTAATCACCAGAAAAAAATTAAAATATTATGGATTAGCATTTTTTTAAAATTTGTCCATACATTTTAAAAACGTTCAGAACACTACAGTAAAAGAACTTTGACAGATAAGTCCAAATGGAGGATTTCATTGTAATCATAAAGCAATTATCTTTCAAATAAAAAAGAAAAACAACAAAATATTCAAAACTGTCCCAAAGATTTAAAATTTTTTCCAAAATTCGCATCTTCAAAATGGTATGCATAGTGTCATATTTGGAGGGCTGTATTTCGAAGCAGAAAATTTTTTTCGGGGAAAACAAAAATCATGTGTTCATTATTTAGTCTTTCATTTTTACGTATGCTAAATTCAGTAACATCTGAGACTATGAAGGTAAGAATTTTTCCTAGCCTTCCTGAATTGATATGGACTATGCCAACAGCAACAACATTTATGTTCTTGCATGTCACAAATACTTGGCTGTCTATTTCCCTGTATGTCGCCATTTCCGACAGTGTGAATAGGAAGGAACCTAAGAGCACAGATTGAATTGCTGCGAATGAAACGAGCAGCAGTCATATCTATAGTCTTGTTAGTCACAAATATTTGGCTGGCATCGAATCCTTAACAACGCTTTCGTGAGTCTGGCAGTCAAGACAAAGAGGTCACCATACAGTAAGCAACTGACGTGACCAAGTTCTGAGCGCCAGGTGGATGCAGCAGTACTTCATCGTTTTAGTCACTCGTACACAACGATTTGCGAAATTAAGGTGGATAACAGTACAGAATGGCACCGCAGTTTGAATCATGTGTCACAGCCTCTCTGGGTATACTCTATGTTGCAATACGCAGACACCGACTTCATCTGTCAAGAAGCATGTTCGATGGATCATCTGGTGTGTTTCGAGCTTCCGTTGGTTTGGCCCACCCACCCAGTGACTTGGTTTCCACATGTTGACGGTATTTTTCAACAGCACGGCGTACTCTCGTACAAACGGAAATATGTACATTATCAAGGTGGCAGAGTTAGAAGGCGCTATGATAAAAGAAATATGTGATGTCCTACCACAACATTGTTACATCACATTAAAGGAGGCACTTAGGCAACGATATGCCTGGTTGCAGGAAGACTACAGATGGGTAACAGATCCAAGTCTCAAGTGATGACAGCCCTGCATGCTTTGCGAGGACGAGCTTTGTTGCTGGAACAGAAACTGCACATGACATGACTGCACGACTTGGCTGCAGGTAAGAGGCAGATTCCGTATTTCTAGATTACCAGAAGGCATTTGATATGGTGCCCAATTGCATGCTGTTAACGACAGTACGAGCTTATAGAATAAATTCACAGATATATGAGTGGCTTGAAGACTTCTTAAGTAATAGAACCCAGTATGGTGTCATCGATGGTGAATGTTCGACAGAGACAAGGGTATCGTCAGAAATGCCCAAGGGAAGTGTCATAGGACCACTGCTTTTCTCTATTGGCGGACAGGGTGGGCAGCAGTCTGCAGTTTTTTGCTGACGATGCTGTGGTGAACTGTAAGCCATTGAAGTTGTCGGGATTTACAAGATGACATAGATAAAACTTCTAGTTGGTGTGATGGATGTCAGCTAACTCTAAATGTAGAAAAATATGAGTTGATGTTGATGAGTAGGAAGGAAAAGTCTGTAATGTTCAGATATAGCACTGCCACTGTCCTGCTGACACAGTCACGTCCTTTCAATATCTGGGTGTAAAACTGCAAAGCAATATAAAATGGAACAAGCATGTGAGAATCGTGGTAGGGAAGGCAAATGGTCAATTTTGGTTTACTGTGAGAATTATAGGAAAGTGTGGTTCATCTGTACAGGACACTGCATATAGGGCGCTAGTGTGACCTATTCTCCAGTAGTGGTCGAGTGTTTGGGACCCATACAAGATAGTATTAAGGGAAGGCAGCGAAGCAATTCAGAAGCAGCAGCTAGAATTGTTACTGGTAGGTTCAAACAATACACAGCCGTTACAGATCTGCTTTGGGCACTCAAATAGGAATTCCTGGAGACAATGTGACATTATTTTCGAAGAACACTATTGGCACAATGAATGAGGTATAACAGGGTCTACAATTTCTCTACTGTTACATGTCCAATATGCTCGCATATTTCTTTTAAGAACAGATGACATATCACTCAAATGGACAAGTCATTTATATTAAAATAATCTAAATAACCGAAAGACTGTGAACCAAAAATAAGAATTCCAGAAGACAAATTACAAAATAAACAGGCAAACTTTTACTGAATTCTAAATGATGTTCGATAATAGGACCAATTGGTTGTGTTATATGTCAATGATTGATAATTACATTGTAGCACCTGAATGATTAAATTGGATTAAAATAGATCATTTGTGTGTTTATTCTAAAAGCTTAGATGAACCGAAAGATCAAGATTTATAAAAAGATGGGAAAAATGAGGGTAAAATTAATTACAAATTACTACTTTTATTGAAAACAATGATGCAATTATTCTGTTAGATGAATGTAAAAATAACACAGTTTTAGTTTTCCACAATTTTGTTCTTGTAAATCGAGATATAGTTAGAGAATATTTTCTAGATGTAGACATAAAGGAATAGATCGTTTTTATTTAATTTAAACATATTCAAAAACACGAAAACAATTACTCTGATACCATCTTAACTTTTTGAATATTTGCAGACAAGACGACACAAAATTAAATTATATTACAAATATTGGAGATGACTTCAAGTTTGACAATTTTTAAAAATTGTGTAGTAAATATTGGAATAAAAATGAATTCGGTTTTATTATGATAAATGTGACAAGAACATTTACTAACGGTAAATACAGAGAAAAGACTAAAAATATTTTTAACCAGTGAACATAAATTTTGAACATAAACTAGGAATGTAAACAACAAATGTAATGTGTAATTCATTACTGTTGTTTATACATGTGAAATGTTTCCTAACTATGACCCAAATTTTTAGAAAAGATAGATGAAATAGAAAAATAAAAGAACAATTAAAAGAAGAATATAAAAATAGAGAAAACAACTAGGAATAGAATAGGAAAAATGTAAGCAAGATCAACCACTGAACGATGCAATTGAACAAGTTAAGCAGGAAGTCTGAATTTAGGTGACAATGCGTTAAACGCGATTAAAAAACTGCTGTTCAACTGTACTTTAGAATACATAATAAGGGAACGGTACAAGATTAACCCAAAGAACATCCAAATTGGAAGAGCCAAAGACAACAAAAGTTTAAATTGTCTAGGATTTGCTGATGACCTTGCTCTCTTTTCCAACAGTATTCAGGAAACCAAACAACAAATTATCTCACTTCAGGAAGTAGCATAGAAAATTGGTCATGGAATATCCTTTGAGAAAACAGTCATCATGTTAACCAAACCACCACTCATAAACAAAATTGCCATAGGAAAAAATAAATGAAAATTGTAGATAAATTTAAGTATCTGGGAGAAATCATAACATATAAACACAATGAAAAGCCAACATGGCATAAGAGAATAAACAAATTGACTAGAGCACAATATATCACCAAAATAACCAACAACAATAAGTGTCTGTCAATAACAACAAAATTAAAATACTATGAAAAAGTCACACAACCAGAAATAACATATGCAAGTGAAACCATCTTCAAAATAACTAACTATGCACAAATAGACAAAATACTCAAAACAGAGAGAAGAAACATCAGAATGTGCATCAGCACAGTCACGAAAAGAATGCATTTTATTTTTCGGACATCTAATCAGAACACCAGAGAACAGGATCATCAAGAGAATAATAGAAAATTGTGGAATACTAACATGAAGTGGATTACAGAAATCAAGGAAGATGTGGATGAGCTACAGATTACATTTGAAGACTTAAGAAACAAAGCTGACAAAATCAGGAAACTAACAGGCAAACAAACCAGACTTCAAATGAGAATCAACAAACAGACAATAGGAAGGGTGATTTCCAATTAAGGATAAGATCTGAGAGAATGAAGAAGTACTTTGCTGACAGAAAACTGAAAAATACTTTACATAAAGTTGGCTAGGGTGGTCCAATGAAAGCCATAAAATATGCTGATGTAGACTGATATAAAAATCATTAGGAATGATAAATAATTTCGAATATGATGAAAACAATTAACAATTGCGTTTCATTTGTTACAAAACGTTTGGAAGATTAATTATATCATCAGTCAGTTCTTCTTGTAAATAATAATTGAAAACAATGAGATAATTTCTATAACAAACAATATACAATCTTTCTTTCACACTTTGGTGTAAACTTATTGAATTAGATACACAATTAATTCTTAAAAGTTTTCACAATGTGGATGACTGTTTCTGATAACATTTAATCGTTTTTGAACATTTTTAATTTGTGTTCAAATAACATAATAATAACAATGAAAATTATACTCATTTAATATTAAAATAACGAAAGAAGATCTTAAATTGTCATCAATTAATTAAGGCTGAATATGTGGTAATGATTTACATATTTGTTCATCTCTTTCACATAAAACTTCTGTAGCTCTATCAAATTTTTCATAAGGTTTTGTGCCAGCTGGAGTGGTCGAGCGGTGATAGGCCCCTACAGTCTGGAGCCACGCGATCGCTGTGGCCGCAGGTTCGAATCCTGCCTTGGGCATGGATGTGTGTGATGTCCTTATGTTTATTAGGTTTGAGTAATTCTATGTTCTAGGGGACTGATGACCTCATAAGTTACATCCCATAGTGCTCAGAGCCATCAGGTTTTGTATGTAATTATTCTTAATTTCATTTAGAACTTTTTTTGGTTTATTTGGTTTCTGTATAAATATGTCGTATCTTTTGTATCTTATATTCGCAAATAGATAGTAAAATTTCTTCATAAATCCAGTACTGAAAGTTTTCAGTTGGTTTCATTTTTGATTTTATAATTAAAGAATATTAACCTGGTTCACTAATAGAACTGCTTCTGAATGTGTGTATGTTGTTTACCATTTATATCTTTATATATTTACTTTTAACATTATCATCTAATGATTTCCTAGAATTCGAATAACTCAAAATATCACAAATATCTTTAGCTTTAAACCACAGATTATTATTTTCATGAACAATTAATAAAATCTGTTCATCATTATATATAAATTCGCTATTTTTGAAAACTAAAAACAAATCCATTTATACACAGTTAAATTATCAAATTTTTATTTATTTAATTTTATTAAATATTTTGCTTTACAAATTGAAAGTGCAGTTTTAGTTGATTGCACATTGTGCAAATATGCAAGAGAAATTAATAATGAAATAAAAATAATAAAACAGAATATGTCTTGAAAAATAGGTTATACTGAATGTATGAAAAGAAATGAAAAGATTATCTACAAAATAATTTAGAACATATAAAAGAACTTATTACTAACATTTACTTCTGAAATTTGTAAGAAAAGAGTTCAAATATTTCTGAATGTATTCATAAATTTGCCTACAATCCGTCAAAAAAAGAGAAAAAATATTTCCATTAACAAAATCATTACGATATTTATTATTAAAAAGTTGAATTTTTTATGGATATTGTGTTTGTAAAATACATATGAAAATACATCAAATTTACCATATCTTGTAAAAACATTAAAATCTGATTAATTTTTATTTCATTATCCCCCTTTGATTGATTTTCTCGGCAACATTTTAATTCATGTAGAAATTCATTGTGGCCATCATTCGTGACTGTTTCCTATATTTTATAATGACCATATGGTAATGTACTGACTGTGTCTTGTTTTATAATCTTTTTACCATCATTGGAATGTAAGAGAATTGTACTGCATTCAGTGCTTTATAATTCATGTGTAAATGATCTACTCAAATTCTTTTTACTATATGGCTTCATTTTGTTATCTAAACTACTTTCATAAGCAACAAAAGTATTTTGTGGTGTTTGCAACAGATTTTTAACTCCTTTAAATTTTTGATAGTTTTTATCTTCCACTTCACAACCCTACATCATCCATCATAGACTAATGGGTTGTCACATTTTTTTACCTCCATTTTCCTACCTCATTTTTCCAAATCATTCCTGTTTATTTCTACAATTTTATAAATTTTGCCTTTTGGATAATCACGTTTGGCAAATTCGTTTATCACTGATTGTATTTGTTGTAGAAATCTTCACTTTTCTAGTCGTAAATAAAAGAATCTGTATCTATATAACATAAATCAACATTTTTGACATATTTTGTTTCATTACATTATTATAAACATCATACATATTTGTTTTTGAAATATCTAAAATTCTCATTCCAATACAAATTGGTTTATTGAGTTTTGGTATTTGTTTTCATATGTCCAGCTTCTAGATTTTTTTGAAAGTAAAGTATTATGTTCATAATTTGGTTTGAAATATAAGAAATGTATTGTTTTGGGTTTGTCACTATTTTAATAAACTGTCTATTTATAATATTTGCCATCGTTTTCTCATAAATGGAGATCTTCATTAGTTTATAAATATCTTTTTCCAATTCCTTAGTTGCATACTTTCTCATTTCCATATTATAATCAATGTCTTTTTTAACCAATCTAACTGTTCCAATGACAAGATTCTATGGACTTTCATTAATTTTTTCCAAGTTGAAACACTGTTTAAGGCTTCTATAATGTAAAATATTTTTGTGATTTTTATTTAATCTTGTTAATAGTTTATTTCCTCCTTAAGGTGCTAATTGTAAATCCTTTTGTAAAATATGTAATTTTGTTGAATATTTAAAATCCACTTCAGAAATATAACCATATTTATAATAATCTCGTGTCTCAAGTATTTTTCAACATTAAATTCTTTCGAATTTAACGATTTGAAATTTTTAAATGGTAAAAATTGAGATATTCCCTAAGTACATGAAATATTTGTGTCAAAAAGTGCAATATAATGTGATTCTTTTGCAAGTTCGAAGTTTTTCATTTATTTATAATTTGATTTACCATGTCTTAAAGATTTGTGAAATTCCTTAGTCAATAAATAAAATGATATCATTATTTTTAATAAATATAATTCAATTTATGTCATTTTTAACCAAGAATCCAAAGTTAAACGTGTTGTAGTAGACACTAAGTTGGAGCAAGTTTATTAAATTTACTTTTCAAAAATTTCTGCTATAATATTAAAACATCAGATTTATTATATAATCTCATATATTCATCTAAATCTTTTGTATGAAATGTTTTCTACAATTGTAATCTTCATTAGAAAAGTTCTTTTTTTATATCTTGAATAAACCATTGGTTTTTTATGTAATTTCTTTCTTTTCATTTTTCTTCACAATTCATATACTTGTAATGTAAAACGCCTTTTTTAATTATTAAATGTAACAGTTCACATATGAAAAATTTGAAGTTTCTTTAAACTGATGTTTTTGTGATTGGAAAACTTTTCTGTTGCATCTTGCCAGCATACATTACAGGTGATTCACAGTCGTCATTAGAGTATTTGACAAAATAACTAAACGAAATTGGTAAATGTTTTTGTTATTTATTAATATAAGCTTTTCAGGATTTGGTTGACAGTTGTTTTCATCTTTTAAAGGACATTCGAAATTAGCAAAAATTACAAAAGGTGCATGTAATGAATGATTAAAATTTTTTAATTTAATTTTTTACCTGTTTCCAGCATATCTATTTTTACTTCTTTATGTTCTTTAAAGTCGTTTATCCATTGTCTAATTTTTCTAGTGTATGAAGATATCTTAATCATCTATCAAAAGGATAACGCTTGAATTGTGTTTGGCTGTTTGCAACTTATTTATCTACATAAATTTCTTAACCAAAAATAATGTAAATTATTTTCCTTTCGAATTGGAAAAGGGTTAACATGTTCTCATTGTTTATTTTTTTATGATAAATGAAATATACAATACATTTTTCATCATAAGTTAAACATCAATGAAAATATTAGAATTCTTTTCATGTTTTCGAATATTTGGTACTAGAACAGGAAGATTAATCTTTCTCCTTTTCAATAATTTGATCTAATGCTAACCCAACTTTTTTATAATTATTAACCCTTCCTACATGATCTTTTTTTCTGGAAATAAAGCAGATTTTACTGCATAAAGAAAACATTAATTACAGCATTCCTATCTTTAATTTCTTTTGGTAAATCGGTGTAAGAGGAACTAGTAATTGCAATGTGTCTATTAACATTTAATTCTAAATTATTTATAAAAGTAAATCCCATAAGATTTTAACTTTTGTATTTCTTCCATTTCAGTTAATAATTTATTTCTTGATTTTTCTAATAATCATCTATTTCAGTTGTTCTTAATAAAACATCTTGTCTTTTTAAACTACAATAAAATTTCGAGTTGACTTAAATCGAAATTTTTCTAAATAAAATATTTTTAAATTTATTGATTACATCTTCTTTAATTTGATTAAAAATTCATATCGTTCAACCAGCTTATCGACACTATAAATTTCGTAAGTTATCTTTCTTGAATGTAAAGCAGGAGCTTTTCTATGAATTCATTTAGTGGATTTAAAAACATCATCATCATCATGTAATAAGTTATAACCCTGAAACGTTTGCTGATACGATTTTTGTTTAATTTCTTGATATTTGTCAACTAGAAGGTTTTGAAAATAATTTTCATTCATTACCCTCAGATCTTTATGTAAGATCAATTATTTGTTCTTCATTAAGTTTAGAATAATTTTTTAATTTTTCGATATACAGACTTCATGAAGTCCTTTCAAAGATATTTTCATAAAATGGTTATAGTGATTATTAATATTGTCCTCAGAGTTTTTGGTAAGAGCGATTAATTGTTGTTTATTAATTTTAAAATATTTTTAATTTTTTCATTTTACTGATTTCATTAAGTTCTCTTAAAGATGTTTTATTCAGTTCCTTATCATAATTGTTAATATTGTCTACAGGATTCACAATAAGATCGATTAATTGTTCTTTATCAGGTTTAGAATAATTATTCAAATTTTTAGTTTTAGAAATTATTTGAAGTTCTTTTATTTTGATAGCTTACTTCTCTCTTTTTCATTTCTTTTTATTAAATAATCAATAAATTCTAAAAGAACTGGTCTAGAAACTGGTCTAGACACAGTCAAATTACCTTTCGTTTACAATAATTTTCTAAATTGGTAACTTGAGACATAACTTTTTCACAATATTGTTCTAAGTCTTGAAATATTTCAGATTTGGAATTAATATTTTATCTTTATTTTCATAATGAGATTATATTTTCAATTTTTAAAATGATTGCAGTTCAAATGTACCTTTAAGTAATTAAATGAAAGTTTGAATCGTTGGTATGGATAAATGTGGTTTCATAAAATATTTTTAAACATATTATTAGATTTTTGTATTCTTAATTAAATGAAACTTTCTTTCGTTGGTAGAAATAAATAAAGTTTGGTGGATCTTACTTATAAGGAAAAAAATTATTATATTTTTATTGTATTTCTCAAATGAATATTTCGCTCATACTATTATTAGTATTACTAATTACTAGTTATTGTGAAACAGATAAAAGATAGATCATAAGTACAGAATTTTCTTTATGATGAGAAAGACTGCAAAAAGCTTAGTGTCATGAACCGAAATGCGCCACTCTCATGGATACAACCAAAGTTCCATAAAGATAGCTGTCTGTTTAGGCTGACTGTCAACTATATAGGAAGCCCAGCAAATAAGCTGAGAATTAGGTTGAATGAATTTTTGACCAAGTGCCATATGTTTAATAGACAAAATAAAAGGCATTATGATCTAAATAGGATACTGATTGATAACATAACGAATTATTGTATAAATATCTCAGTAAAAAAGGTATTAGGACTTGTGAAGGTGAACTTCGTAAGAAGTAGAGGCATGGCTTTAGGTGAAAGGGATGAATTTTTAAGGTTACTGAAATTATTACTAATGTACAATTAACTTTTGTACAATGAGGAGAATTTACGTGATATTTTACATGTATTCAATAATTTGCACCACAAAATGGAACAACAAAGTAGAATTAATTTTTGGATGTCACTATAATTAATAGGGAAGGGGTTTATTACTTTGACATTTACAGAAAACTGACGACTTCAGATTCCAGTTTTCCATATAACTCCACACATTGTAATAAATGTAAAAAATATTTTTCTTCAGTGTAATGCGTATGGCCCAGAGACTGTAACCAGATGTACATGATTGTTATGAATAAGTGGGCAGATCTGCAGAAATAAATTACCTTAGTGGGTGAAATCCAAAAGAAAGTAGTATACTCCAGTATAGGTTACCAGGGTGAGATCTCCACTAAAGTGGTGGAAATCTTGGGGAAGTGGAATAAATGTTTTGGTTTCCAACAAAGATAACCTGTCTAATGTACTTATACACTCTGCTGATAAGTATGACAAATCTGTAAAAGTGGTTGTGTATAGCAGTTGTGTATATGCTGTTAAGTTCTCATACTTCAAACATCACTTATGGACCGAGAACCATACAGTGACCAGCACTCAAAGGAATTTCGAGATCTCGGATGTTCTAAAGGAGGAACTGTCAACATCCTCAAAAAATTGAAAATCTATCTTAGAACCTTCCAAAGTCCAGAAAAGTTGTTAAATGAGAATACAGAATTTAAGAATAAGATATTTTCGATCAGATTAGACAAATGCTGTGAAATGTATGTAGGTATATATTATCTGAGATAGGGGTTTGTGATTTTCATACATATTATTGTCTACATAAACCATTATGTCAGTCATCTATTGGGGTTCACTAGCGATATAATATCTCGATGTAAGGTGATTGTTATATGTTTGGACAGCTGTGTACTGATTCCTTGTGCTGAACTTTACCATATATTGGCTGCTATTCCGTTATGTTAGACAGTCGTTTTATGTGTACATATTTTTTTTATTTTTTCATGGATGTATTACACATCATGTCTGACTCGTGAGCACTTAACACCAGTTTGATGTTCACTTAGTTCTGAATTTCATACAGCACAATCTTCTATAGATGTGTTTCTATACTGGCAAATTTAGTTACACACATATTGACCCTATGTCTGACTACTTAATGTCGATATGAAGCTGATACCTGTACAGACATCATTGTGATCTTGCAGCTCTCGAAGAATGAAATTATAACGAAGTCCAGACCTTTAGCTGCTTACAGGCGTTGATAAATATCACACGGGACAGTTGAAAAATGTGTGCCCCAACCGGGACTCGATCCCAGGACCTCATGCTCAGATGGCAGATGCCCTAACTGACTTTTATTTATTTTTTTATGATTATTGGTTGTGTCAGGATGTGAACCACTGCCCCAACAAAAAAACTCTTCACTGGACAGTGATGCTATTGATTACGCTTTTTTTACTTTTTTATTTTGCCAGGAATGAGGGTTTTATATTATTTTTTTTTATTAAGGAAGGTAGCAGAAACAGAAACCCTTATTATTCACAAAATAAACATAGTACACCCTGACACATGATAACTGTCCTGGTGTAACGTCGCTGCCATCCTACCATGCAGCATGAAATAACAACAAAATCAAAGTGGGGCCACCTCCGGCACCCTAAAGAAAAGTATTTCTAGATATGAAAACAAAATTTGAAGTACATCCATTTGCTAACTGTGCAAGCGTTAGTTTTTCCTAGGTCGCATACTCGCATAGTGTCCTTAGCTGATCACTTTACTTGGTCAGTTTCACAACTGAGCCACCGAGGACACAGACAGGAGTGCAACTGCAGAGACGTATCTCTGGCAAGCTCCCCATGAGACCCACATTCTCAACTTCCTGGCACTCACTACATTTGTAGCGTCCCTTCCTACTATACTCATTACTCGTGGCAGTCCATCTACTGATTCCTGTAAGAGATCGGGCAATGAGAGATTATTATTCGTCAGTTAGCCTAACCTATATGGAGACGGTATCTGTTCATTTGGACATGTCTGATACCATCTTCATGTAGATAAGGCTAACTGGCCAATTACCTTCTTCAGTGTGGATGCACTCATATCGCTTGAACTCTTATGGGAATCAGTAGATTGACTGCTGTGAGTAATGAGTATAGTGGACAGGGGCACTACAACTGTAGTGTGTGGACAGTAAGTTGGGAATTTGGGTCTCACAGGGAGTGTGTCAGAGATAAGTCCCTGCTGTTGCACAATCCTCTGTGTTCTCCATGCCTCAGATGAGAAGAATGTCTGCCATGTAAGCAGGAGATCCCGGGTTCGAGACCCGATTGGGGCACACATTTTGGCACACATGTTTCAACAATCTCCGTTGATATTTATCAACTCCTGTAAGCAGTAAAGGTCTGGACTTCATTGTAATTTCAAGTATATGTCGATGTCTTAGGAGAAGCTGTTTACTTGTCTGACATTCTAGTTTGCTCTACTTCTGTTTGTTGTCTAACTACATGTGATTGCTTACTACAAGTGCTGGTATGATCAGTACAGGACGTAAGTAGTAATTACTTATGGGTATGATGTTATGACATCTTCTGACTTGTTTCAGCTAGATGCAGGTACTGTATATTTTCGGGTGAGACTTCGTGATTGACATCTTTTGGAAAAATTCTGCCACTATGTTTTCTGAGATGAGTTTTCCCTTTTGTGTTACGGTTCTGTACAGTTACATGCTTACATTATACCACAGTGTTCACTTGGATGATATAACTGTGACAGGTCGCTGTAGTTAGGTTACTGTGTTCTTACAGCTAATCAGCTTCTCTTACTTTGTTGATCCACTACATACACATGATTTTAGATATTAGTGGGCCCATATTGTGGTTTCGTTCTCGTGGTTAGTTTACATTATATTTATGTTTCATTTGTGTAATGAGTCTTCTCCCCCCCCCCCAGCCTCCTCTCTTCCAGGTAAGTGCCAATATGCTGCATTTATGTTCTCCATCCTAGCCTCTCTTCTCCCATCTTTTCAAATAAATGTTTTTATTTTTCTATGTTTTCCTAGTTTAGATGTGGGTGGTTATTCCATGTATTCACATGCACCCCAGTTATAAGTTCTTGTGCTTCCTTATATCTAGATTAAAGTTATCTATTATGTTGACCCAATACATATCGATGTTGTGTCACATATTAGTGGCTTAGGTGGTAGTTTTGTAATAATGATTATTTTAAATTACTTTTAGGTTTTATTTTACGTAATGGTTTCCCCCTTCCTACCCCCTAATTCTTCCCTCTTCGCTAATTTTGATACAGGCTGATATTTTCTTTATTTGTATCCTCTGATGTCATGAGAAGCTTTGTCCACTCAGTTGAGAAAATTTTCCAAAATAAGTCATGACAGTTAGGTTTCAGTGTTCAAAAGTCATGTAGTTAGGTTTCAGTGTTCTTATACTTCACGACTTCCACTTATTATCTTAATTTTCTACATGTACATTAAATCATATATTAATAGCCGATATTCTATATATGTATTGGTTCCACCCCCTTTACCAATTTTATGTAGGCAGTTTTTCCCCATACTCTCACCCACCGAAATTAGTTGCTTTGCTTCAGCACATTTGCTTTCTGCCATAATCAGTGTGGTAGTCTCACCTATTTCGGTACATGTCTAATAATCCCAGTATATGAATGTGCAGACAGTAATTTTTCCATTGTGTGTGATGTGCAACATAGATGCAGCCTATTCTCTTGCCACTTACTGTTGCCTTCTGTTAGTAGGCATATTACACTGCTTTCATTTGATGCTTCTGGTCCACAGGGCCTTTTCAGGTATTCTGAACTATTAGTAATGAACATCGACACTTAGTCCACGTTACTGGCTAATCCTTGGACTATCTAGTCCACTATTCTCATGTATGACTTCAATCTTGAGATGGGATTACACTATTCAGCCGTTTCACAGAGCTTATGTTTTAATTACTTAATATGTCTAAGCAATATTCATATGTCCTTCTTTCTTGGTAAATTTATGATAAGACCTATGATGTAAGTTGTCCTGTTAACACTTTATACACTTTATACATCACATAATATACTTGTATAAAAACCCTCTTTTTTGTTTTATGTAGTGTTACTTGATCAGATCCCCTCCCATTTTGTGACTTGTATATTTTGTATAGTCATATATGTTTTTTATTGTTTTACCTGATCAGATCCCATTCAATTTTATGACTTGTATATTTTGAATACCAATATATGTTTTCCTTAATGCATCGTAATGTGCATTTTAACATTGTAGAGTTCATATATTACTATCTTCCAGTATCTGACACTTTAGTATTGTGATCATGCCTATATGATCCTTTTATATCTCATAACCCAACAGAGTGACAGTGTTGAGGAATGGTTCTTTTATCCTTTTCTTATCATCATATGAGTTTGTATAGGCTTGTGATTGGTTTTGTCCTCTATATCTGCTTAATTCTTTAAGTATTTTATTTTAGCTTCTGTACTGTATATGGACATACATTTTCATTTTCATTGTTAGCTGTGAGGTAGAGCAGTTGTACAGATGTATGATCATGTCTGTTGAATCCAGCCTAGTTGTCGAATATAGGTTGTCTAGGAAAGCCACTTCCCCGGATCTCTAGACAATAACTCAAGCAAATCATATTACTGAGTTTTATTACAAATGGAAAAAATACAATACATAACTTTGTGTTAAAAAGATGTGTCGCAAGCGACAGACAAAATAAGAAATCTCTTCTGCTTAATATTTGAAGTTTGAGTTATGTAGGACGTACAAGGAAAGTAATGAGCTTTGACGCCTCTATTCAGGTCACTGGTCTCGAAGCTTCTCGTAGAACTGGGCCGCATCCACAACAAACGACACCTATTTAGACCAATACAGCAATCATTCAACAAGAGGAACCGATTGAGTGGCACTTTATGCAGTACAAGCTAATTTAAAAGGCATCAAAACAGTATCAATAAAAGAGACAATTGAGTAAGTGGATGGATGCAGTGCTGTGTAAGACTGAATCAGAAATCTGGTCATCAATAACAAGTGCTGTGGTAGAGGCAGGTTGAACAGTAGGTAGAGGCCGGTTCTGCAGGAGAGATGAACACTAATGCTATGTTTAGTAACTTACTTAGTTTAACTGGTCAAATAAAAACTGAACTAAAAGCAGTGCAATGTGAAATGAAAGCAAGTCAGAACAAAACGAAAAATGATGTAAACGTAAGTGACACCAAATTGGAAAAGCTAGAACCAGAAATCAAAATTTGTCAAACCAAAATACAAAATAATGGCGTGGCAAATCGTCGAGAAACGAGAGGATACATATAGTCCAGTCAACGAAGGAAAACTTTTGTGCTCCTAAATTTTTGTAAAGTGGTAGTAGGAGTGTCATCAACAACATAGTGTGAGCGTTGGGTTGGGTAGGGAGGGGTTTTGTGTGTAAAGGTCACTTTTTACGTTTTTCTTGAATAACTCGAAAACCGCGGCCTCTAGTGACAATATTTCACTGAAAACAATGAAACTGCATCAAATTTCCTAAAAAAAGCTCCGTGTTTTAATGGTATGAAACTAGGTTAGATATAAATATTAAATGCCTGTACCTCGTCTAAATGCAGTAGAGCGAAACTTCATTCTAGGGATGTGCCTGGGTGGTGTAGGTTGTGGTGGGGGGAGTGGCGGCTAAAAGTGTGAGGGAAAGTAGATTGTCAGAATGTGATCATCAAGTTCCCTCCATCATAGGTCTGCATACTAAAGAGGAAGCAGGCGATTCCCCACTCTATCTACACCACCACGTTCCAAGAAGCAACGACGGAGTGTTTCAGAAAGTTAACACCGACCCTCTCTAGCAGGCATTATGATATGAATAACTGGTGACGCAGTGTACACACATGCCAGACGGGGGGGGGGGGGGGAGGGGGGCTATGCGCTGAAACTACATCGAATCGAAGCACATTGCTCTGCATTTCTAGAAGGGAAACTGATTCTCAGTCATACTGTGCAGCGGCTGTGGCATTCTTCTGGTAAAGACTGCCTTTCCATCCATGAGTGCTGGTGGCTTTTCAGCTTACAGACGGACTGTACCTCCCTAGCATTTTCACTAGGCTCATGTTTATGTGATGGAGTTGTTTTCAGTTCATTAAATGAATACTTATCTGCAGTTGTTAAGTGAGCTTTTACTTAAAATAGGTTTCTACAAACAAAGGTTGAGAAGTGCGTTATTTGTAAGTGCTTTGATGAGAGTGACTTTTGTAGTGTTGGTGGGAAATGAGTTGGACTGGCAAACATAGAAGCTTGCTGCTGTCTGTCATTGACAGGATAGTGTAAAGCCATGTAACTGTGTTGTACTAACTTGATGGTGTATTAATGAATGAGCAAAAAGTTACTGCACTTCTCTCACCATTAATTTTATTACTGGTAGACTGCATAAACCTCCTCCATTCACTAATTGCTGACACACGCAGAGAGGATTGCACTGCGTGCAGCCATTGTCAATGACCGTGCCGAGGTGGATACACTGGTAAAGCATCGTCAGGCGTGTCCAGTACTGGGATCGGTGACCCTCGTGGGTACGACAATTTTCCCTTTGCTTTTAACGAGAATGGGCAGGACAAGTGATGTCACGAAGTCCTTGATCATCAGTCTTTACAGCAAACTCCTCTGCAGTGCCCCATGAAGCGATGGCATGCAATACTTGTAATGATGATCGGTCTGTCGGATGGGGACGTTAATCTCATGTGTCAGTTGGTGCTCTTCGAGAAGAGCAGGCTGTATGCCTGCCCCAAGTTCCACCCTCTCCTTTCTCTCATCATCTCCAACATGAACACACCACTGCATTACACACACACACACACCTCCACCACACACTCACCACTACAGCCATCTACACATAACAGCTACACTTACACATGTGGCTCTCATACTTCACGAACGAAAGGGGATGGGGAAATCCTCTCTGAAACTGCCTTTCAGGGTCACCAGCCATTCGCGCGTATGAATTTACTTTCCTCTACAGCAGCCACTTACCAGATCTCTACAGTTCATCTTCCAAGATGGCTGTGACTATGTCTGATGAAATGACACTAATCAGGATCAAGGCTAGGAAAACAGTCTTCTGTAATGCATGGCTTGACTTACATTTAAACGTCTTGCGTTCTGTAACTCATAGGTGACCTACTTCTGTTGCAGAGGGAGACAATTAAAGTCTCTGGGCCTCTTCATATGTTGGGACAGTTGTAGTTGGGGTGATACATTTCATACCCCTCATGCTGTGAAAAGTATTCGAGTCAGCGGTAGTGGATGAAATGAAATCGCGATTTCAATGCATACTGATGGAATATTGCAACTGGGGCATCCACTTCAGTGTGGTAAACAGTTGACAGCTGCAGCTGTTAAACTTTTTTCACACGAAAACAGCTGTAAATTAGTCCTCATTTAATAAACTGAAAATAACTCCACGTTATATGCACAAGCTCAGTGAAATTATTTCTTCTACTCACATAAGAGCTGGTTAGCCAATTCAGGGGAGGTATAGTCGGTATTAAGCTGAAAAGAGAGCAGCGCTAATGGTGGGAAAGGTGGCCTTTCCCAGAAGAACACAGCAGCTGTCTTACAGCATGACTAAGCATCGATTTCTCCTCCAACAGTGTAGAGCAGTGTGGCTCGATCCATATGTGTCCCTTGCTTTAGTATTATTAGTAACTCATACTGTATCTGAATTTCATGTGGTGTTAGCGCACTTTATGGGAAATAGAAATCCGCGCCTTTGGCATGTGTGTGCACTTTGTCACCAGTGATTTGTAAGACGGGCTGCAGAGGGTCGGTGTTAACTTTGTGAAAAACCCTGTAGTTGCTTCTTGTGACATGGTGGGGTAGATAGAGCAGGGAATCGCCTGCTCCCTCTTCAGTTTGCAGACCTATAATGGAGGGTGCTTGATGATCAAATTCTGGTAATCTACCTACCCTTCGCATTTCTACTCTCCACCCTCCCCATTGTCCCTCTGTCAAACGTCCAGAATATAATTTATCTCTTAATACGACTCTAACGTATTTAGACATGGTACATTCACTTAATATTTGCACTTAGATCACTTCATTTAAGCCGGCCGAAGTGGCCGTGCGGTTAAAGGCGCTGCAGTCTGGAACCGCAAGACCGCTACGGTCGCAGGTTCGAATCCTGCCTCGGGCATGGATGTTTGTGATGTCCTTAGGTTTAACTAGTTCTAAGTTCTAGGGGACTAATGACCTCAGCAGTTGAGTCCCATAGTGCTCAGAGCCATTTGAACCATTTGAACATCATTTAACAGTAAACATCAATAAAATACTAGTTTTAACTGTCTGTGATTCTCCTATTTCCTGCAGTGTGTCAACTATTAGTTCTTAAAAAAATGAAACTTCATTTTCTTTGTAGTACATGTTTGATTTTGTTCTGGGAAACATTTTTACTAGATCGAAATAAATTTGTTGAGCGTGAATGCGTTGCTACCAGCTGTATTAGGTGTGGGTGTACCTCCTGTTAGTGACATATGAAAATTTTTACCAAACCAGGGCTCAATCCCAGCACACATTTTCTTATGCCACTAATAGATAGCACATCCATGCATAAAATGCTTGATGCCAATATATTCGCACTCACCAAATTTATTTCGAACCTATTTCAGACAGCTGTCATCTGTTCCTCCAGACATGCAAGCAAACATTTCCGATAGAAGTTGCCGTTTCCGAGTTATTCAAGAGAAACGAAAAATAGTGACCCTCAAACGCCCCCCTCAACCCAATGATCACACCCCACATCTTTAAAATTTTGCTTTGGTGATACTGCTGCCCACTGTACCACAGTAGAAACATTTAGGAGTGCACGAATTTTCTCCTGTAGCCCCCCTTGTTTGGCCCTCGGTGACTGGGAAACACAAGGCTTAAGTAGAAACTCTACAAGTACGAATCACAGTATTAGAAACAGAAATGAAGATGATTTAGCAACAAGCAGAACTGTGTTCCAGGATTGTTTTCATATTACATGTGATAGGCCATGAAACGTTTAAGCGTCACTGTAAAAAGGCATAATTCAGTCATTTGGAATTCCAAAGAAGAGCAGCTGTTCACCCAGTAGATTTGATGCAAGAACTGGGAAGGAATATACAGTACATTGTGTAAGTAGGCTGTTTATGTTTTCTTATTGGTAACGCCACGTAGCGCTCTATATGAAAAATCACTGGCTGTGCTGTGTGCAGTCTGTGGGTAGTTTGCATTGTTGTCTGCCATTGTAGTGTTGGGCAGCGGCAGCTGGATGTGAACAGCGCGTAGCGTTGCGCAGTTGGAGGTGAGCCGCCAGCAGTGGTGGATGTGGGGAGAGAGATGACGGAGTTTTGAAATTTGTCATGAACTGCTATATACACTCCTGGAAATTGAAATAAGAACACCGTGAATTCATTGTCCCACGAAGGGGAAACTTTATTGACACATTCCTGGGGTCAGATACATCACATGATCACACTGACAGAACCACAGGCACATAGACACAGGCAACAGAGCATGCACAATGTCGGCACTAGTACAGTGTATACCCACCTTTCGCAGCAATGCAGGCTGCTATTCTCCCATGGAGACGATCGTAGAGATGCTGGATGTAGTCCTGTGGAACGGCTTGCCATGCCATTTCCACCTGGCGCCTCAGTTGGACCAGCGTTCGTGCTGGACGTGCAGACCGCGTGAGACGACGCTTCATCCAGTCCCAAACATGCTCAATGGGGGACAGATCCGGAGATCTTGCTGGCCAGCGTAGTTGACTTACACCTTCTAGAGCACGTTGGGTGGCACGGGATACATGTGGACGTGCATTGTCCTGTTGGAACAGCAAGTTCCCTTGCCGGTCTAGGAATTGTAGAACGATGGGTTCGATGACGGTTTGGATGTACCGTGCACTATTCAGTGTCCCCTCGACGATCACCAGTGGTGTACGGCCAGTGTAGGAGATCGCTCCCCACACCATGATGCCGGGTGTTGGCCCTGTGTGCCTCGGTCGTATGCAGTCCTGATTGTGGCGCTCACCTGCACGGCGCCAAACACGCATACGACCATATCATTGGCACCAAGGCAGAAGCGACTCTCATCGCTGAAGACGACACGTCTCCATTCGTCCCTCCATTCACGCCTGTCGCGACACCACTGGAGGCGGGCTGCACGATGTTGGGGCGTGAGCGGAAGACGGCCTAACGGTGTGCGGGATCGTAGCCCAGCTTCATGGAGACGGTTGCGAATGGTCCTCGCCGATACCCCAGGAGCAACAGTGTCCCTAATTTGCTGAGAAGTGGCGGTGCGGTCCCCTACGGCACTGCGTAGGATCCTACGGTCTTGGCGTGCATCCGTGCGTCGCTGCGGTCCGGTCCCAGGTCGACGGGCACGTGCACCTTCCGCCGACCACTGGCGACAACATCGATGTACTGTGGAGACCTCACGCCCCACGTGTTGAGCAATTCGGCGGTACGTCCACCCGGCCTCCCGCATGCCCACTATACGCCCTCGCTCAAAGTCCGTCAACTGCACATACGGTTCACGTCGACGCTGTCGCGGCATGCTACCAGTGTTAAAGACTGCGATGGAGCTCCGTATGCCACGGCAAACTTGCTGACACTGACGGCGGCGGTGCACAAATGCTGCGCAGCTAGCGCCATTCAACGGCCAACACCGCGGTTCCTGGTGTGTCCGCTGTGCCGCGCGTGTGATCATTGCTTGTACAGCCCTCTCGCAGTGTCCGGAGCAATTATGGTGGGTCTGACACACCGGTGTCAATGTGTTCTTTTTTCCATTTCCAGGAGTGTATATTATGACTATTGAGGTAAATACATTGGTTGTTCTCTATCAAAA
Organism: Schistocerca nitens; assembly: GCF_023898315.1. Taxonomy (NCBI): domain Eukaryota; kingdom Metazoa; phylum Arthropoda; class Insecta; order Orthoptera; family Acrididae; genus Schistocerca; species Schistocerca nitens. Next base: position 179,005,087 of record NC_064624.1, on the reverse strand, counting down.
TCTTTCATTTGCTAACTATGCCTATCAGTAGTTAGTGCCTTCAGTAGTTTGAATCTTTTATTTAGCTGCCAGTAGTGGCGCTTGCTGTATTGCAGTAGCTTGAGTAGCGAAGATTTTTGTGAGGTAAGTGATTTGTGAAAGGTATAGTTTAATGTTAGTCAGGGCCATTCTTTTGTAGGGAATTTTGAAAGTCAGATTGCGTTGCGCTAAAAATATTGTGTGTCAGTTTAAGGACAGTCGTATGTATAATTGATAAAAGGGGACGTTTCAATTGTAGCGAATGGGAGGAAACAGAAGCAGGTTGGAGTGTGATGAAAGAAGATAGCCAGCAATGGATGTACGATTCATTACGTCAGTGTCGAAAATATGTGGTGTTTGTCCAAAATTTTACTCAGAAATTTGTCCAGAAGTTTCGATCACACGATATTCAAATGAATGTAGTAAGAGAATTTCTCTTCAGTCGTGAGTAAAGTGGAGGCACTGTTTCAGCTTATTGTCGGAAGATGCTCAACGATTTGTGATATTGAGCAATAAAGTAAAGGTTTTAGACTGTGGCGGAAGTGGCCGACAGCAGTACAAGGCCTAGTAGGAGCAGTGGTACGGAATGATATGGACAGACTGGTGAGAAGAGTTCAACAGCGAGAAGCCAAGTCCAGTAATAACTGAGCACTGGAGCGATGGAAGAACGAGTGGGCATTTTGTCACGAAACTGCGGAAATAGTGGACAACTGAAGACGATAACAGAAGATCAAATAACAGGAGAAGTAATGGAAAGTTGGAAGAAGGTGATGATAGGTGAAAAAATAGGGGTGGTGCAGATAAAAGTTGCAACCTGTAAGTAAAAAGGAAAGAAACGAAGAGCTTACCACTTATTTACAATGAAACATACGATGCAAAATACATTTAGAGAAGATGCTGAAACAGACCCCCTCCAACATCAGTACACAGCTCTGAACGTCTAAGCACGTTCAGATACACCCTTTGTAATAATTCGGATATCGATGCCGGTGACTTCACGGCTGATGTTGTATTTCAGTTCCTGTATTCTACGCGGATTTTTTTCATAGACCTTGCATTTCAGGTGATCCCACAGAAAAAAATCACACTTGTTAGATCCGGCGAATGTGGTATCCATAAATTTTTGCTGACAGTTCATTCCTCAGTGAAGATATCACAGATTCGTTCCAGGAATACCTTAGATGTGTGACATTTTGCCCCTTCTTGCTGCAAGAATATTGTCTTCGATATTGAGTGAGCTGAGCACAAAATGCATCACAAACGTCCATATATGCAATCAAAAGTATCGGTCCAATGATGTGCTTTCATGTTACATAACATGTCTTGAGTCTTTGAAAATAACTCGTATGAATGGGAGAAACCTACATTTCATGTGACAAATTCGAAGTGCATGGTCAACAAAATCAGTTTCCTGGATTGGGTGAAGATCAGTTTGGATTCCGTAGAAATGTTGGAACACGTGAGGCAATACTGACCCTACGACTTATCTTAGTAGATTGATTAAGGAAACGCAAACCTACGTTTCTAGCATTTGTAGACTTAGAGAAAGCTTTTGACAATGTTTACTGGAATACTCTCTTTCAGATTCTGAAGGTGGCAGGCGTAAAATACAGGGAGCGCAAGGCTATTTACAATTTGTACAGAAACCAGATGGCAGTTATAAGAGTCGAGGGGCATGAAAGGGAAACAGTGGTTGCGAAGGGAGTGAGACAGGGTTGTAGCCTATCCCCGATGTTATTCAATCTGTATATTGAGCAGGCAGTGAAGAAAACAAAAGAAAAATTCGGAGTAGGTATTAAAATCCATGGAGAACAAATAAATAAGGTTCGCCGATGACATTGTAATTCTGTCAGAGACAGCAAAGGACTTGGAAGAGCTGTTGAACGGAATGGACAGTGTCTTGAAAGGAAGGTATAAGATGAACATCAACAAAAGCAAAACGAGGATAATGGAATGTAGTCGAATTAAGTCGGGTGATGCTGAGGGAATTAGATTAGGAAATGAGACGCTTAAAGCAGTAAATGAGTTTTGCAATTTGGGGAGCAAAATAACTGATGATCGTCGAAGTAGAGAGGATATCAAATGTAGGCTGGCAATGGCAAGGAAAGCATTTCTGAAGAAGAGAAATTTGTTAACATCGAGTATAGATTTAAGTGTCAGGAAGTCGTTTCTGAAAGTATTTGTATGGAGTGTAGCCATGTATGGAAGTGAAACATGGACGATAAATAGTTTAGACAAGAAGAGAACAGAAGCTTTCGAAATGTGGTGCTACAGAAGAATGCTGAAGATTAGATGGATAGATCACATAACTAATGAGGAGGTGTTGAACAGGATTGGGGAGGAGTTTGTGGCACAACTTGGCAAGAAGAAGGGACCGGTTGGTAGGGCATGCTCTGAGGTATCAATGGATCACCAATTTGGTACTGGAGAGCAGCGTGGAGGGTAAAAATCGTAGAGGGAGACCAAGAGATGAATACACTAAACAGATTCAGAAGGATGTAGGTTGCAGTAGGTACTGGGAGATGAAGAAACTTGGACAGGATAGAGTAGCATGGAGAGCTGCATCAAACCAGTCTCAGGACTGAAGACCACAACAACAACAACACTATCCCATCACATGTCAGACCATTTCTGCTCCTTCCAAAAGCAGAATGCTATTACATAGCGCTTTATAAACCCTACTGCACCATCAGTTTGATCAGTTTACTGTTTCCGACAGTTGTATTGCGAGCATGCATGCATTCATTATGGGCAGGCATGGCCTGCACAGGTGCTAGTCTCTCTGCAAGGTGGTGTGGAGAGGGCTACTTTGTAGTCAGTGGACGACACGCACCTCACGATAGCTGGTTTGTGTGATTGGTAGGACTTTTTTTTCGGTAGACATGTTTAGTGGATATGTTGTGGTGCAGGTGGGTGTTTGTGGTCTCAAAATTTTCAAATACGTGTGAAATACTAAGAGACCAAAGTACTGAGGCCATCGGTCCCTAGACTTACACACAACTTACACTAACTTATGCTAAGAACCCACCCAGCCATCCCTGAGCGAGGACTCGAATCTCTGGCGGCAGGGGTCGCGCAATCCGTGACATGGCGCCTTAAACCACGCGGCTGCTCAGCGCAGCTTGTGGTCTCAAACGTTGGTGCGTACAAGACTTCGCATAAATTCACCACTATGATCTGTTTATCCTGGAAATTTCGTTACTTGATTTGCATGATGTTTGCGAGTGATACTCAAACGCTGAAAATACGTTTTATTACGAAGAAGGATCATCACGTTTGTGTGGCCGACTTGGAGGGCTGACGTATCCCGCTCTCGACCAAATTTTCTGCTCTCTGTCAGCTGTGTACTCCGGAACGCGGTCGGCTCCGTGTTACGTTCTGTAGTGCTTTTATTCGTCCCATGACGATAGGACGTTGGTTTAATGCCGCATGTGCGTATTAATCGACGAATGTTGGCTTGCCACATTAATTTTTACGTCAGTCTGATGATGCCCCAAAAGGGTGAAACGCGTCATTTCCTGTAAATAAAAAGGATTTTGCAACCGAGACTTCTGTGAATATACGATTCAACAAACAGTGTCTGGGATTTATTTCCTGTACATATTCGTGAACATTTGAACATACGCAATGTTCAGCGCCCCAGTGGAAAAAATGGTTCAAATGGCTCTGAGCACTATGGGACTTAACATCTGAAGTCATCAGTCCCCTAGAACATAGAACTACTTACAGCTAATTAACCTAAGGACATCACACACATCCATTCCCGAGGCAGGATTCGAACCTGCGACCGTAGCGGTTGCGCGGTTCCAGACCGAAGCGCCTAGAACCGCTGGGCGACTACGGCCGGCACCGCCCTGGTAGAGACTTACTGAAATGTAGTAGGATGCTTATTTCTAGCGGAATCAAGAGACTCTATACAGAAAAAGACGAGCTTAATCTTTTATCTTATAAAGCCTATTTTACACCTGTAAGGTTTTTAACCTGTGATCTTTTAAATAATTTACTTAAGATCCGTAATTATGTTTTATGTGAAGCTGGCCAATCGATCACTCAAACACATGCTCAAAAGTTGCATAAGCTATCGCCCCAGTAAAAAGCGATACGCTTGCACAACAGAGCATTTTCACTTTGGCGAGCGGGTGGTGCACTTAACTAAAATAGAGTTCAGTACAGAAGAATTGCATCTGTTGAATAAAGGTCTAAAGTACTGCATTATGCCGAAACGTAATCAAAAGACCACTACATATCTAGTTGCGGATTTGAAAATCGCAGTTGTTACCACCCCATGCTGTAAGGCCGACAAAGTAAAAACAAAGTGTAGAGCAAGCAAATTAATGCAAAGGGCTGCACGTAATAGCCGTAAATATAAGGAATGTCTTGCACTCAATACCATCAATGATAAGCTAAGATCGGATGATGATACGATAATTCGCGCCTACAAATGTAATACTTCATTCGTTCTTTGTAAAGAAGACTACATAGCTAAATCCCTCTCTTTCTTCGAAGCTAATAACATTAAAGAAATAGACTTTTACCCAACTGAGGCATATGCTAAAGGATTAAAAACTTCTCTCGAGGCCAGTCCCAATATCGTAGGTCCTGATGTAGCCGAGAAGTTAAAAGCCATGAACGCTAAGCCGCTATGTTACGCGCGCAAGTAAAGACTCATAAACCAGGCTACTGGATTCGTCCGATTTCTAACGAGGTAGGAAACTCAGGACCCGATTGCTAAATATTTACTGCTGTTGTTGCAACAAAACGTTGTTTCTGAAGAAAATTTTTAGTCCACTGTGTGACAAAACCTGTACCCCCCGACTGTGTTCTGTAGTCTTTAGATATTAAAAATCTATATACGAATATTCCCATCAATGAGACTGTTACTGTTATTGAAAACAAGCTTCGTAGACAGCATCGGCTCACCAGTAGACGAAATCACTGGAACCATCTCACTTCTTAAATTAATCCATGTCACTATTTTTCATTCAATAACGGGTTTCATAAGCGACATAAGGGCTTGGCCATGGGTAGCTGTCCGGCGGGCTTTATTGCCGATGTTTTTGTTAATCATTTATAAGGTGACTGTCTTCAGGCCCCCACACGCGCTACTGCATGCTTGACAATCACGCTTGCCCAAGCGTGCTTGTGCCAGCTTGGTTGACCGCGCGTAGGGTAAATTAGCGCAAGCATCAGACTTGCACAAGCAGCTTGACGCTTGACCGAATTTCGATTATGCGTGCTTGTGCAAGCTTCCAAGCGTGTCAGTGCTCGCTCATGTTTGCCTAGAGCAGGGAGGCTTGAACAAGCACGCATTTGTCTGTGGCACACAGACTGTGGAGAGCGCTCGTTTATTTAGATTTTGTGTCGTTTCCTTCTTCGTTCTGATGTCGGACCGGGAAGTGTTGGAGGAATTTATTCGGTGCTACGAAAGACACCGATGTTTATGGAATATTAAAAGTAAAGAATATTACGATAAACTGAAAAGAGACGCGGCATATGAAGTGCTTCTCACAAAGTACAAAGAAACAGAGCCATCAGCAACTAATGATACTGTTATTAAGGCCGGCCCGTGTGGCCGAGCGGTTCTAGGCGCTTTAGTCTCGCACCTCGCGACCGCTACGGTCGCAGGTTCGCATCCTGCCTCGGGCATGGATGTGTGTGATGTCCTCAGGTTAGTTAGGTTTAAGTAGTTCTAAGTTCTAGGGTACTGATGACCTCAGATGTTAAGTCCCATACTGCTCAGAGCCATTTGAACAATTTCAACTTTTATTAAGAAAATTAATACATTACAAACGAGAAGAAAGGAAACGTGACAGCACTTACAAATCAGGGGCTGCAGCAGACGAAGTTTGCAGACCTGTTCTGTGGTACTTTGGTCTTTTCATATTTTTGAATGATCAGGAAACACCAAGATGCTCTTCGAGTAATTTACAAGGAATAGAGGTGAGTGAGGCAGGTTGGTAGTGGTGTTTAGCTACTGTAGCACTGTTACAATTAAGATATGTGCCTGTCCTTTAATTTGTTTATACTATACTGCAATACGCATTGTTTTCTTTTACATTTTTCTTTACTGCTAATGCACAAAATTATGTTGCCAAGGAACTTGCCCTTCATTCACAAAGTACTTCATAAATTCCTCTCACACATGTTTAGCATCAAGTGGAATGTTTGATGCAGTAGACCTTTGCAATGGTGGCATATTAGAATCCTCTGTTGTTAAGCCATAAGGCGTCACGAGGGGCAAAAGATTCAAATACGTTTCCTCATTCTTCCTGAGGTTATTATGCCAATCACTTAGATATATCTTCAATTCATTCAGTAAATTTGTATGAAAATACGATTTTCGTTTTTCGAGCCAAGCTTTACTCCACATATCGCGTTTGCTCTTGTTTTTTTTCCGTAAAACAAGCAAAAAGGCTGCAACAGCAAGCGCATCGTCGTCTATGCTCGACATTTTCCAATGTAAACAAACTGATTCTTGTACGTATGTGCTTCAGTCGGGTGGAGGCGCGAGGAATTCGTGCTCGCTTGAGCAAGCTCGCTTGTACAAGCGTGATTGTCAAGCATGCAGCAGCGTGTTTGTGTGGAGGGGGGGGGGGAGGTCCTTAAGAACGATACAGTTAGATTCAAACAGATTCTTTTCTATAGGCGCTACGTTGCTGACATTTTTATCATCTTTGGTGGTACTGTGGACGACGTCCCGTGTCTAGCTGAAGATTTTAACTCGCTACACTCTCAGATGGCCTTCACCCATGACTTAATGGATGACAAGATTCTCAATTACCTAGATCTACAATTACAACTAGAGAAATATGATACCTAATTCGACATCTTTCAAACGCCAACAACAAATGATTCCATTACTCATTCCTCTTCTTGTCATTCATATCGTCGTAAGATGAGTTTCTTTAAATCAATGATTCCCCGCATTACAGAACTTCCCCTAAGTCTGTCTTCCATCAAGAAAGAATTAGGTAACCTTAAGCATACTGCTATCAGCAACGAATGCAACCCTAACATTATAGATGATGCGTACCAACAAAAAACCAATCCTGATGAATCTAAACTTCCGTTAAGTTTGTTACTCAAGAATACTTAATAGATATGTTAAAATCCCTTTTATAGGCACCTAATCGTATGGCCTTGCATATCTATTTAGGAAATAGTGTGGGACGTCGCCTTTTCGTCGACAAGCAAAGTCTAGCGGCGGTACATCTATAATGAAACATCTACTAAAGACCAATACACCGGCGTTTACAGAATACAGTGCGTCGACTGTGAAGCTTCATAAGTGGCCCAGATTGGTAGGAAGTTTCGAACCAGATTCAGCTAACATTTGTTTAACAAGTAAGGACAAATAATACGGAATTCGGCCTTCGCAGAGCATCTAAAATCTAATGCAGTTTGCATGTGTTCCATACCGACAGCAAAGGGAAAAGCCTAAATCTCTTAGAGGAAATTGAAATTCTGAAACACTCCAGTACAGGGAAACGTACACTACTGGCCATTAAAGTTGCTACACCACGAAGATGACGTGCTACAAACGCGAAATTTAACCGACAGGAAGAAGATGCTGTGATATGCAAATGATTAGCTTTTCAGAGCATTCACACGTTGGCGCCGGTGGCGACACCTACAACGTGCAGACATGCGGAAAGTTTCCGACCGATTTCTCATACACAAACAGCAGTTGACTGGTGAAACGTTGTTGTGATGTAAGGAGGAGAAATGCGTGCCATCACGTTTCCTAATTTGATAAAGGTCGGATTGTAGCCTACCGCGATTGCGGTTTATCGTATCGCGACATTGCTGCTCGCGTTGGTCGAGATCCAATGACTGTTAGCAGAATATGGAATCGGTGTGTTCAGGAGGGTAATACGGAACGCCGTGCTGGATCCCAACGGCCTCGTATCACTAGCAGTCGAGATGACAGGCATCTTATCCGCATGGCTGTAACGGATCGTGCAGCCACGTCTCGATCCCTGAGTCAACACATGGGGACGTTTGCAAGACAACAACCATCTGCACCAACAGTTCGACGACGTTAGAAGCAGCACGGACTATCAGCTCGGAGACCATGGCTGCGGTTACCCTTGACGCTGCATCACAGACAGGAGCGCCTGCTATGGTGTACTTGACGACGAACCTGGGTGCACGAATGGCAAAACGTCATTTTCTCAGATGAATCCAGGTTTTGTTTACAGCATCATGATGGTCGCATCCGTGTTTGGCGACATCGCTGTGAACGGACATCGGAAGCGTGTATTCGTCATCGCCATACTGGCGTATCACCCGGCGTGATGGTATGGGGTGCCATTGGTTACACGTCTCGGTCACCTCTTGTTCGCATTGACGGCACTTTGAACAGTGGACGTTACATATCAGATGTGTTACGACCCGTGGCTCTACCCTTCATTTGATCCCTGCGAAACCCTACATTTCAGCAGGATAATGCACGACCGCATGTTGATGGTCCTGTCTGGGTCTTTCTGGATACAGAAAATGTTCGAGTGCTGCCCTGGCCAGCACATTCTCCAGATCTCTCACCAATTGAAAACGTCTGCTCAATGGTGGCCGAGCAACTGGCTCGTCACGATACGCTAGTCACTACTGTTGGTGAACTGTGGTATCGTGTTGAAGCTGCACGGGCAGCTGTACCTGTACACGCCATCCAAGCTCTGTTTGACTCGATGCCCTGGCGCATCAAGGCCGTTATTACGGCCAGAGTTGATTGTTCTGGGTACTGATTTCTCAGGATCTATGCACCCAAATTGCGTGAAAATGTAATCACATGTCAGTTCTAGTAAAATATATTTGTCCAATAAATAGCCGTTTATCATCTGCATTTTTCCTGGTGTAGTAATTTTAATGGCCAGCAGTGTATTTTACTGAACGACCAACTGGTTAGCAGAAACCGCTATTCCAGCCCACCAGCAGCTATTGCTGTGAATGTGACACTACCTTTCTTTATTCCTTATCTCGTAACTGACCTTATCAGTCTGACTAATGTTTTAGCGTCATTTTAGTTTTACTGCTTGACAGGTTTCAAAAAATTTTACACTTTATAGATTTCTTTTTACCGTTTCTAATTTTGTGTTTTTGGATCTATTTCATTAATATTCTTGCACTAAATTCATTTTTAATAATTCACTGTTTTACCTAATTTGCTTTTGCACATGTAATTTAGTTGTGCAGTCGCTTTTTGTAAGCACGTCTGTTAGCCAACGCCATCTGCCTTTCATGTCCGGAACTACGGTCGTATAGTCTTGCCTCTACGGCCCTTTGTTTGTGTGACCGGCTTGGAGGGCTGACGTATGCTGTTTTCGATCGCATTACTAGCTGTCAGCTGTACGCAAAACTCTCTGCTGTGTACGCAGGAACGCGGTTGGTTCCGTGTTACGTGAGATTTCTTAATTTTTATTGGTTTGTCAGAGTTTTCCTGTCCAGCCAAAACTGTAGTTATAACTGGCATTGTATTCCCGGTTCCAGGTTTCGTACTGCTTTTATTCAACCCCTGACGAAAGGGCGATACTTCCTTAGAAAATTTAAACCTAAAGCCATATGTGGGCGTTAATGGACAAATGTTGGCTCTCCATATTAATTTTTATGTAAGTTCACGTTATGGTTAATTGTAAAGACGGCTGCACAATCTGGAACTTTGTCTCTTTTGGGTTTTATACACTCCTGGAAATGGAAAAAAGAACACATTGACACCGGTGTGTCAGACCCACCATACTTGCTCCGGACACTGCGAGAGGGCTGTACAAGCAATGATCACACGCACGGCACAGCGGACACACCAGGAACCGCGGTGTTGGCCGTCGAATGGCGCTAGCTGCGCAGCATTTGTGCACCGCCGCCGTCAGTGTCAGCCAGTTTGCCGTGGCATACGGAGCTCCATCGCAGTCTTTAACACTGGTAGCATGCCGCGACAGCGTGGACGTGAACCGTATGTGCAGTTGACGGACTTTGAGCGAGGGCGTATAGTGGGCATGCGGGAGGCCGGATGGACGTACCGCCGAATTGCTCAACACGTGGGGCGTGAGGTCTCCACAGTACATCGATGTTGTCGCCAGTCGTCGGCGGAAGGTGCACGTGACCGTCGACCTGGGACCGGACCGCAGCGACGCACGGATGCACGCCAAGACCGTAGGATCCTACGCAGTGCCGTAGGGGACCGCACCGCCGCTTCCCAGCAAATTAGGGACACTGTTGCTCCTGGGGTATCGGCGAGGACCATTCGCAACCGTCTCCATGAAGCTGGGCTACGGTCCCGCACACCGTTAGGCCGTCTTCCGCTCACGCCCCAACATCGTGCAGCCCGCCTCCAGTGGTGTCGCGACAGGCGTGAATGGAGGGACGAATGGAGACGTGTCGTCTTCAGCGATGAGAGTCGCTTCTGCCTCGGTGCCAATGATGGTCGTATGCGTGTTTGGCGCCGTGCAGGTGAGCGCCACAATCAGGACTGCATACGACCGAGGCACACAGGGCCAACACCAGGCATCATGGTGTGGGGAGCGATCTCCTACACTGGCCGTACACCACTGGTGATCGTCGAGGGGACACTGAATAGTGCACGGTACATCCAAACCGTCATCGAACCCATCGTTCTACCATTCCTAGACCGGCCAGGGAACTTGCTGTTCCAACAGGACAATGCACGTCCGCATGTATCCCGTGCCACCCAACGTGCTCTAGAAGGTGTAAGTCAACTACCCTGGCCAGCAAGATCTCCGGATCTGTCCCCCATTGAGCATGTTTGGGACTGGATGAAGCGTCGTCTCACGCGGTCTGCACGTCCAGCACGAACGCTGGTCCAACTGAGGCGCCAGGTGGAAATGGCATGGCAAGCCGTTCCACAGGACTACATCCAGCATCTCTACGATCGTCTCCATGGGAGAATAGCAGCCTGCATTGCTGCGAAAGGTGGATATACACTGTACTAGTGCCGACATTGTGCATGCTCTGTTGCCTGTGTCTATGTGCCTGTGGTTCTGTCAGTGTGATCATGTGATGTAACTGACCCCAGGAATGTGTCAATAAAGTTTCCCCTTCCTGGGACAATGAATTCACGGTGTTCTTATTTCAATTTCCAGGAGTGTATATACTCTGTATCCACATTCACTCTGCATATGCCTCACTGTTCTCATTTTTCACCCTTAGGTCATTCTGATGAGGCCCAAAAAGGGCAAAACGCGTCATTTCTTGTAAGTAAAAAAGATTTTGCAACCGAGACTGTCTTATTTTTCAAGTTTTAGATATGTAATTGCTCTATTTTCCTATCTGTGTTTAGGCACCAGTGTGCTTCGAAAAGTGAGGAGAATGAAACATCAGAGCTTCAGCATCCGTGACTCCAGCAGTAACTGAGACCACTCAGAGTTCCCACGCACGATCAGAATAAAAAACGCCGCAATTGTTTAAATACTCCATACTGCCTTGTCACCCTCAAAATGTTTGAATAAACAATATTCCATACACTGCAGACAATTTCCCAACAAATTCTTCAAAATCAATAAATAAATAAACTATATTCCAAACACCACCTCGTATACTATAAATTGTTTAAATGAAGAATATTCGATACATTGCCTTGTTTACGAGAAATTGTTTAAACGATATTCCAAGCACTGCAGTCAATTTTCCACCAAACTCTTAGAATAAATAATACACAGTATTGTATCGCATAAATTGCTTAAATAAACAACATTCCATTGTCTAAATTGCTTAACAACATTCCATACACGGCAATCGATTTCCCGCCAAAAGGCCAATCAACTGAGTCTTTTTCCTGCCAATTTCCGGGTAGGGAATTGGAGGGGGAGAGATGGAGGGTTCCCCAGAGTGGAGCTGAAGACAGCAGCGAACGTAAGCTCCTGGAAACCCCGGGCGGGAGGACCGCGGCTTAGCGGGAGCCTCGAGGCCGAGGCCAAGGAGAAGACACGGGGGCTCGCTCACAGAACGCGTGGCGGCGTGTAGGTGGGTCTCCCAACGGCCGGAGCTGAAGCTTCTGGAACAGTCTGGAAGCTTCTAGAAGCTTCGGTCAGTTGCAAAACTGAGATTGGTCGGCGCTCAGAAACGAACGCCTTCCAGCAACATGATTGGCCACGGACATTAAAGGGGGGAAGTATCATGTCGTTTTTGGGAACCCAGAATCTACTATGTAGGAATCAACATGGATTCCGGAAACAGCGATCGTGTGAGACCCAACTCGCGTTATTTGTTCATGAGACCCAGAAAATATTAGATACAGGCTCCCAGGTAGATGCTATTTTTCTTGACTTCCGGAAGGCGTTCGATACAGTTCCGCACTGTCGCCTGATAAAGTAAGAGCCTACGGAATATCAGACCAGCTGTGTGACTGGATTGAAGAGTTTTTAGCAAACAGAACACAGCATGTTGTTATCAATGGAGAGACGTCTACAGACGTTAAGGTAACCTCTGGCGTGCCACAGGGGAGTGTTATGGGACCATTGCTTTTCACAATATATATAAATGACCTAGTAGATAGTGTCGGAAGTTCCATGCGGCTTTTCGCGGATGATGCTGTAGTATACAGAGAAGTTGCAGCATTAGAAAACTGCAGCGAAATGCAGGAAGATCTGCAGCGGATAGGCACTTGGGTGCAGGGAGTGGCAACTGACCTTTAACATAGACAAATGTAATGTATTGCGAATACATAGAAAGAAGGATCCTTTACTGTATGATTATATGATAGTGGGACAAACACTGGTAGCAGTTACTTCTGTAAAATATCTGGGAGTATGCGTGCGGAACGATTTGAAGTGGAATGATCATATAAAATTCATTGTTGGTAAGGCAGGTGCCAGGTTGAGATTCATTGGGAGAGTGCTTAGAAAATGTAGTCCATCAACAAAGGAGGTGGCTTACAAAACACTCGTTCGACCTATACTTGAGTATTGCTCATCAGTGTGGGATCCGTACCAGATCGGTTTGACGGAGGAGATAGAGAAGATCCAAAGAAGAGCGGCGCGTTTCGTCACAGGGTTATTTGGTAACCGTGATAGCGTTACGGAGATGTTTAGCAAACGCAAGTGGCAGACTCTGCAAGAGAGGCGCTCTGCATCGCGGTGTAGCTTGCTCGCCAGGTTTCGAGAGGGTGCGTTTCTGGATGAGGTATCGAATATATTGCTTCCCCCTACTTATACCTCCCGAGGAGATCACGAACGTAAAATTAGAGAGATTAGAGCGCGCACGGAGGCTTTCAGACAGTCGTTCTTCCCGCGAACCGTACGCGACTGGAACAGGAAAGGGAGGTAATGACAGTGGCACGTAAAGTGCCCTCCGCCACACACCCTTGGGTGACTTGCGGAGTATGAATGTAGATGTAGATGTAGCTATGAAAGGTGTCCGGACAGTTGCCACGCCGGACATTTGCCACGGTTTTACCTGTTCCGAAGGGTCGGGTACCTTGTCTCTCCCCCCCCCCCCCCTCACTCCCCCTCCTCCTCCACCACCTCCTCACCCGGCCGCCCAGTTTGCTTTCGAAGTTCCTAGCGTGACCATCAGCATGGAAGTTATTACAACAAACAAGGGCAGGCCTCCTGCTCATTAGAAAGGTTACGCGTGTCTTAAACAGAGGGAATCCAAAGATGGTGTTGTTACGTGGATGTGCTTACGCCGAAAAGCGGATCATTGCAAGGGAAAGCTGCTTTCGAGGAACGGAGAAGTGTTGGTCGTATTAGAACATCTCTGTGGACCACCTGGCGATGCAGCTCTGAAAGTGAGAAAGCAAGTGGAAAGAGCGATGAGAAGGTCTCAAGAAGGAACTACACAGTTATCGGAGATATACGCGGATGAAATGGGAAATCTACATAATAAAACTTCCTGGCAGATTAAAACTGTGTGCCCGACCGAGACTCGAACTCGGGACCTTTGCCTTTCGCGGGCAAGTGCTCTACCAACTGAGCTCCCGAAGCACGACTCACGCCCCCTCCTCACAGCTTTACTTCTGCCAGTACCTCGTCACCTACCTTCCAAACTTTACAGAAGCTCTCCTGCGAACCTTGCAGAACTAGCACTCCTGAAAGAAAGGATATTGCGGAGACATGGCTTAGCCATAATAAAGTTTACGACTTTGTTACAGTGATGCCTAATTCAGAATCTATGAAGAGAACCATGCGCCGTCGATGGAGTCAAGAGCGGGGGAACCAACAAGAGCCTAAGAACTGTCAGGAAATTGATCTTCATGAAGATCTATTAAAAATGGCAGATGGCACTAGTTTTCTTCTGGAAGGCGATAGGTTAGATGTGAGAATAATTATTTTCAGTGGAAGCAAAGAAAGTTTAAAAACATGTTCCCATTTTTTTATGGATGGAACATTTAAGAGATGCAGCAAGCAGTTTGAACAGATCTACACCATACACGTAGACTTAGGAGGCCTTATTAAAGAAACATTCTTCCTACCGTATTTGCACTGCTCCCTAATAAGAAGAAAGACACATATATTCGTCTGTTTCGTCTGATAAAACAGGCAGTGTCTGAGTGGTGTCCTAAACAAGTAAAGGTGGACTTTGAGGCAGCTGCAATATCGGCCATTCGTCAAGTTTCTCCCACAACTGAAATATAAAGAAGAGTTTATGGAGAAGAAATCGAGTTCTCGGTCTAACTGAGGAGTACCGCTAGAACGAGGATTTGAGACTTCACGTCAGCATGTGTGCAGCGCTGGCATTTGCAAAACCGGAGGAAGTAAGCAATGGATGGATTGAGATTCATGCAGAAGCTCATGATAACGGAAGGTGCTCTCAATTTTTTAACTACTTTGTGGATAACTGGCTAGAGAATAAGGATGTTGTTGTTGTTGTGGATATCACAATAGAAATGTGGGACTGTTACGGTAAAAGGCACCGAACGACGAATGCTCTTGAAGGGTGGCACAACAAAATAAATAGTATTATTGGAAACTCTCAGCCTAGAATCAACTATTTGGTTGAGTGCTTGAAAAAGGAAGCACAGCTCACAAACTGCATGTACATGAAATTGGAAATGACTCTTGAAGGTAAAAAGAGGAAGAAGAAGTACTTGAACCTGGACGACAGGATAGAGAGAATCGTAAATAATTATGAAGAGACTGGCAACATTAGGCCTTGCTTGAAAGCCATTGCCCATATTCAGAAACTGAGCTAAAACACGTTAAAAATAGTGTATTAAGAACTATGAAGACCACTGAGTCCTCGCAGATTACTGAGATAAAATTATAAAACATTGAAGCTGCATTATCGGAGCTAATATTAAGTTGTAATTGTAAATAGAGTGTACATTAGTTCAGCACGTTCAGGCTGATTTTATACACGCCAGAATGGTAGATGGTCATTTATCATTTTCACGGTCCAAAGCCTGTGCGAAGTGTCATGAGAATCAGCCTTTAATGTAAAAATTAAGAAGTGTTTCAAGCCTCACAAAAGTATCCCTATTGTTGTCACGTGAAGATAACTTTTTTCTAGCTTCCAGTATTATGGCCATACTATTAAATAATTGTGAGTTCTAAAATAATTTTCTGAAGCTTCAGGATCGCAACTATCACCTAAAATATCATGGTTTGTTAAACTGATAGTATACGCTTTTGTAAAAGAAAATGGGAACTGAACCTATGAATTGCACCTAAAATTGACATGCCAAAACTGATCTGATCCTAAGGTTGACAATTTTGGCACCTCAAATATTTTTATTTAAGTTTAGCTGCAAACATTTATAGTAAATGTAAATCTACTTAAGTACATTTAGATATAGCCCTTTGAAAATTAGAATTTCTTACTAAATTATTGATTATCTTTAAACAGGTCAGTAAAAGCAAGGAGCTTACTACTGAAAATTAATTGTTACTAAAGAACATCAGAAACAAATGTATTAGACCTACTTTTCTTATACATTAGGGACTTTTTGATCATTTCCTCTGTCACTGACAATGTAATTTCAGTTGCTTTGTAACAGCAGGGGTATTTACTTCTAAATTATGTTTACAGCTGTTCTCATTTCGAATTCTGGAATATTTAGTTCGTCTTCTTTGGTAAAGGAATTTCGGAAAATGCCTTTACTAACTCCACTTCAGTGGCACTGTCATCAGTAGCATTACCGTCGCTGACGCGCAGTAAAGGTACTTACCGAGCCTTTCCGCTGGTTTACTTAACATGGCACCAGTATCTCTTTGGATTTTCCGCCACATTCCTTGAGCGAGTTTCGTTGTGGAAACTATTAAATGCACCTCGCATTGAAATCCGCACCAAATTTCGAGCCTCAGTAAAACTTCACCAATCTTGGAGATTTTGCGTTCGTCTAAATTATACGTGCGTTTTGCGGTGCTCCTGCAACAGCTTTCTGTCATGTTTTGTGTACCATGGGGGATCAGTTCAGTCTCTTATTAATTTATTTGGTATGAATATCTCGAGTGCCGTTGATACTATTTCTTTGAACTTAAGCCACATATGGTCTTCATTTACATAGTTTGGAAGAATTGGAGACTCTTAGAAAGACGTCACCCGAATTTTTATCTGCTTTTATAAATACATATATTTCGCGTTTAGTTTTGGTGACTTTCTTTGTTACGGAAGTGAGCCTCGCTACGACTGCGTGTTCACTAACTCCTGTATCCGTCGTGATGCTCAGGATTATTTGTGGCTAAGAGGTCAAGTGTGTTTTCGTAGTCATTTACAATTTGAATGGCCTCGTCAACTAATTATTAAAAATAATTTTAAAAATGCATTTAGAACAATTACTGAAGTTGTTTTCTATCTACAGTAGGGTATGAAAATGTATTTTTGTCAACATACGGAAGGTAGATTGAAGTCACTGCCAACTAAATTGTATGAGTAGGGTACCTATTTGTGATGAGACTCAAGTTTTCTTTTCTTTGAACTGTTCAACAACTGTTTCATCTGAGACAGGGGGTCGGTAAAAGGAGCCAGTTATTAACTTATTCCAAATGTCGAATATAACCTCTGCCCATACTAAGTCACAGGAACTATCTGCTTCAAAGTCGATTGTGAGCTTACATTATTTTTCCTAAGTTGTCCTTCTTGTTTCTGTTGTAGTGCAGATAATTACAATTACGGCTTTCGCCTCCAGAACCTAAGATGCTTTCTCTGTGACCCTGTAAATACCAGAGCTAAACAATGTAGAACAACAACGTACGTTACAAGCGTAGCATTCTGTATTACTTCATTTCATTATTTCTAACATTTTAAAGTTGTAAGTCGACTTTAGATGACATGTAAATAATAGATATTCTGATCTCTATTTAGTGAAAGTGTTTTCAGTTATGTTTTGAACATTGTCCCGCTACACTTTATTAACTAATGTTTTTAGAGAGTAAATTAATATGGAGTATGTCGTTCTTCTTTTCAAACGTTCACAAACCCATTTATTCTTTCCCTAGTGTCTTTTGGGTATGCAGTTGTAGTAATTAAAGTAGGCACAAATGCAGTGATCAAAAAGAAATCCTTTCTTGTTGCTCCCATGGCGACGGACTGTTTCTATCGCAATCAGTAAGCGTGAAAGGAAGCTACCGTACAGACAGAGGGATCTATATTTATACTTGGCAGAACTAATTACATACTGACACAATCGTCGGTATTGCTTTCGTTTCCCAAAAGCTGTAAATATTTCTATTTCGGAAAAGAGGCTCTGTATTTGGCCAAGATGTCGAAGAAGAGGGTCCCTTACGTACTGGTTGTATCGAGTAAGATGTGGAGACGGCGGTTTGAAAGCGGACAGAAGAAGTACGAGGAAGGGCGTCCCTTACCTGGCGAAGGGGCAAGTGTGGAAAATGTCCGGCGTGGCAAATGTCCGGCATTCCTACGAAAAAGCGTAGGGACTGTGAAGTACTTGTTGCTGGGGTGTCGAGGTTGGTCCTGGCGAGGTGTGCGACCTCGTTACTGGGACAGACGACTTGTAGTGAGAGCCTGAGGACCTTCTGGTGTTCCACGGCAGCCATGGAGGTGCCTACGGGAGCTTTTGGTGAGGTAGAATTTATGTCAAATTCTAAAGGTGGCAGGGGTAAAATACAGGGAGCGAAAGGCTATTTACAATTTGTACAGAAACCAGATGGCAGTTATAAGAGTCTAGGGACATGAAAGGGAAGCAGTGGTTGGGAAGGGAGTAAGACAGGGTTGTAGCCTCTCCCCGATGTTATTCAATCTGTATATTGAGCAAGCAGTAAAGGAAACAAAAGAAAAATTCGGAGTAGGTATTAAAATCCATGGAGAAGAAATAAAAACTTTGAGGTTCGCCGATGACATTGTAATTCTGTCAGAGACAGCAAAGGACTTGGAAGAGCAGTTGAACGGAATGGACGGTGTCTTGAAAGGAGGATATAAGATGAACATCAACAAAAGCAAAACGAGGATAATGGAATATAGTCAAATTAAATCGGGTGCTGCTGAGGGAATTAGATTAGGAAATGAGAAATTTAAAGTAATAAAAGAGTTTTGCTATTTGGGGAGGAAAATAACTGATGATGGTCGAAGTAGAGAGGATATAAAATGTAGACTGGCAATGGCAAGGAAAAGCGTTTCTGAAGAAGAGAAATTTGTTAACATCGAGTATAGATTTAAGTGCCAGGAAGTCATTTCTGAAAGTATTTGTATGGAGTGTAGCCATGTATGGAAGTGAAACATGGACGGTAAATACTTTGGACAAGAAGAGAATAGAAGCTTTCGAAATGTGGTGCTACAGAAGAATGCTGAAGATTAGATGGGTAGATCACATAACTAATGAGGAGGTACTGAATAGGATTGGGGAGAAGAGGAGTTTGTGGCACAACTTGACCAGAAGAAGGGATCGGTTGGTAGGACATGTTCTGAGGCATCAAGGGATCACCAATTTAGTATTGGAGGGCAGCGTGGAGGGTAAAAATCGTAGGGGGAGACCAAGAGATGAATACACTAAGCAGATTCAGAAGGATGTAGGTTGCAGTAGGTACTGGGAGATGAAGAAGCTTGCACATGATACAGTAGCATGGAGAGCTGCATCAAACCAGTCTCAGGACTGAAGACCACAACAACAACAGAATTTATGTTATCTCGCTGAGGCGAGAACCTTTGCAGCAATAAGCGTTAGATCACTGTACTGGTCGTGCATTCGCAACGGCGGTTAGGGAAGTAAAGTAAATTGCTGATCACGTGTCTTTTTCGTTCTATGCTGAGGCTTCACGTTGCTAGTCGCGAGAGTAGTTCTAAATGTAATTGCAATTGCCATAGCTGATGTCAGTATTCCGCGCTCGAATTAACGACCGCGAATATATCACAGGACTGTGCCAGACAGAGCGATTACCAAATGTGAATAGGCAGAACTATAATGTTACTCGTACAGTGTGATCTTGTATAGAGTAAATTGCAGAAGAGTAAAGAATTTAACACTACTGAGTGTATCATTTCATAGCTAGTGCTTTTCTTTGTCATTTTATTATCTCCTTATTTTGTAAGTAGGCTGTTTAGGTTTTTTTATTGGTAACGCCACCTCTGTATGAAAATCACTGGCTGTGCTGTGTGCAGTCTGTGGCTGCTTTGCATTGTTGTAATACTCGCCATTGTAGTGTTGGGCAGCTGGCTGTGAACAGCGCGTAGCGTTGCGCAGTTGGAGGTGAGCCGCCAGCAGTGGTGGATGTGGGGAGAGAGAGGGCGGAGTTTTGAAATTTGTCATGAACTGCTATATATATTATGACTATTGAGGTAAACACATTGGTTGTTCTCTATCAAAATCTTTCATTTGCTAACTATGCCTATCAGTAGTTAGTGCCTTCAGTACTTTGAATCTTTTATTTAGCTGGCAGTAGTGGCGCTCGCTGTATTGCAGTAGCTTGAGTAGCGAAGATTTTTGTGAGGTAAGTGATTTGTGAAAGGTATAGTTTAATGTTAGTCAGGGCCATTCTTTTGTAGGGATATTTCTGAAAGTCAGATTGCGTTGCGCTAACAAAATATTGGGTGTCAGTTTAAGGACAGTCTTGTATAATTGTTGAAAGGGGAAGTTTCAATTTGTGTATTTCATGTTTGCAACCACCTGGTGGAGGCAGTGTTTGTGGGGAAGCACATCTCAACATTCTAGCGTATGAAACTTCCTGGCAGATTAAAACTGCGTGCCCGACAGAGACTCGAACTCGGGACCTTTGCCTTTCGCGGGCAAGTGCTGTATCATCTGAGCTACCGAAGCACGACTCACGCCCGGTCCTCACAGTTTTACTTCTGCCAGTATCTCGTCTCGTCGTACTTTGGTAGCTCAGTTGGTAGAGCACTTGCCCGCGAAAGGCAAAGCTCCCGAGTTCGAGTCTCGGTCGGGCACACAGTTTTAATCTGCCAGGAAGTTTCATATCAGCTCACACTCCGCTGCAGAGTGAAAATCTCATTCTGGAATTCTAGCGTATACTGAGGATATGGTTAGAAACCGACCAGATTTGCAAACGACTAGTTGATGTCACATATAGAGCAAAGGATAAGCTTGCCCTTCTGGAGAGAATATAAGTGTCAGGGCGACAAATTAGCGTTATAAAATCCGTTGTGCAAAATTTTTCACTTATACGTTCGGCTCGCAGGCTTACCCATCAGCAGAAAAGAGCGAAACAGAAGCGGTAGCTTACACATTTAGGAAAAGAATAAAGATGGCATTCTCGTCTTTGGAACGTGCGTGCGGTAAATACGGAAATGTGAACTGTAGCGACGTTATTTACTGCGTGAAGCTATTGTTTTCTTGGCTACCGTAGGACACCCATTGGAGAATGAAGGCTGTGTATGGTCCAAAGCCACTTTTGTGGAATCGTGTGCCAAGTCCCGTGCTGGTCGCGATTCGATATTAGACGCTGGTCGATCTAGGCGACGAGCCTCATCCACTATGGACAGCAAAGAGTGCGTGGTTGGTGACGCATTCGGGCGGACTGGCGCATAACAATCCGTGCACCAGCAAAGGGTCACGACATCAGCTTCAGCAGCGTGCGACACATCATCGAACAGGAGTTAGGCAGCTGTAATACGAAACACGATACCCGGCTCTGTGGTAGATGCTGTCTCTTTTTAATGGTGGTAAAATATCGGGCTGTGATTGCGAGAGCAAACTACGAGGGCAGTTCAATAAGTAATGCAACACATTTTTTTTCTCGGCCAATTTTGGTTGAAAAAACCGGAAATTTCTTGTGGAATATTTTCAAACATTCCCGCTTCGTCTCGTATAGTTTCGTTGACTTCCGACAGGTGGCAGCTCTGTACGGAGCTGTTAAAATGGCGTCTGTAACGGATGTGCGTTGCAAACAATGGGCAGTGATCGAGTTTCTTTTGGCGGAAAACCAGGGCATCTCAGATATTCATAGGCGCTTGCAGAATGTCTACGGTGATCTGGCAGTGGACAAAAGCATGGTGAGTCGTTGGGCAAAGCGTGTGTCATCATCGCCGCAAGGTCAAGCAAGACTGATCTCCCGCGTGCGGGCCGACCGTGCACAGCTGTCACTCCTGCAATGGCGGAGCGTGCGAACACACTCGTTCGAGATGATCGACGGATCACCGTCAAACAACTCGGTGCTCAACTTGACATCTCTGTTGGTAGTGCTGTCACAATTGTTCACCAGTTGGGATATTCAAAGGTTTGTTCCCGCTGGGTCCCTCGTTGTCTAACCGAACACCATAAAGAGCAAAGGAGAACCATCTGTGCGGAATTGCTTGCTCGTCATGTGGCTGAGGGTGACAATTTCTTGTCAAAGATTGTTACAGGCGATGAAACATGGGTTCATCACTTCGAACCTGAAACAAAACGGCAATCAATGGAGTGGCGCCACACCCACTCCCCTACCAAGAAAAAGTTTAAAGCCATACCCTCAGCCGGTAAAGTCACGGTTACAGTCTTCTGGGACGCTGAAGGGGTTATTCTGTTCGATGTCCTTCCCCACGGTCAAACGATCAACTCTGAAGTGTATTGTGCTACTCTTCAGAAATTGAAGAAACGACTTCAGCGTGTTCGTAGGCACAAAAATCAGAACGAACTTCTCCTTCTTCGTGACAACGCAAGACCTCACACAAGTCTTCGCACCCGAGAGGAGCTCACAAAACTTCAGTGGACTGTTCTTCCTCATGCACCCTACAGCCCCGATCTCGCACCGTCGGATTTCCATATGTTTGGCCCAATGAAGGACGCAATCCGTGGGAGGCACTACGCGGATGATGAAGAAGTTATTGATGCAGTACGACGTTGGCTCCGACATCGACCAGTGGAATGGTACCGTGCAGGCATACAGGCCCTCGTTTCAAAGTGGTGTAAGGCCGTAGCATTGAATGGAGATTACGTTGAAAAATAGTGTTGTGTGGCTAAAGGATTGGGGAATAACCTGGTGTATTTCAATGCTGAATAAAACAACCCCTGTTTCAGAAAAAAAATGTGTTGCATTACTTATTGAACTGCCCTCGTACGTTACTTTTAACCCAGAATCTCTCTGGTTGGCGTATTTCGAGCAAGGAAGACACAGAAAATTGAGAGTGGATGGTAATATGATGAGCTGTGACTGGGAGGTGAAAGTATGTGCTCTCTGACTAGCCCATTTCCAAGAAAGGGGCTCGGTGTGGGAAAGGGAGGGGGTGGAACACGACGTCATCCTGCCGCCACCCCTGCTCTCGCTGCCACAGCTGTGTGTCCTCCTAACACAGCGCAAGGATGGCCAGCGTGCAGATCTTATCCATGGAATACATTACTGTCTTGCTAAAGGAAATGGAATGCAGCTGAATTAAATCAGTAGACGGGGCGTGAGTCGTGCTTGGGTAGCTCAGTTGGTAGAGCACTTGGCCGCGAAAGGCAGAGGTCCTGAGTTCGAGTCTCGGTCCGACACACAGTTTTAATATGCCAGGAAGTTTTAAATCGGTAGATGCTTAGGAAATTAGGTAAGGAAATACGAAACTAAAAGTAGTAAATGAGTCTTTTTCTGTTTGGAAAGGAAATTAGCTAATGATGGGTTCAGTGGAGATTATACTCCGTTCGTCAGAGAAGTTCCAGGGGAGGTTTTTGTAAAAATAGAAAATTGCGCTTATCAGGTAATGACCCTAGGCTTAGCATACACAGTCGCCAACGTATCTCGGGAGCAAGCGGTGAATTTTTGAACTGCTCCTTTGTCACAGCCTGTTTGGTGTCTGTCATATCTTTGCTTCCAGTCGCCTTTTCACACGCGGAAACCAGACAAAATCGCAAGGTGAAATGTCGGTCGGGGGAATATGGCGGATGTAGGATAGCAATAACAGATCGTCTGGCCAGATACTCGGTAGCAGACAAAGCAGTGTGGTGCGTTACATCGTGATGCAGTAAGGAGCAGTCCAGAGAATGCCGCAAATCAGGGCGGCGGCGTCGAACTGCTTGTGGCAAACGTTTCAAGACTTCGATGTAAAGAGTCTGGTTCGTTGTTTGACATGGAGGAACATACTCACGGTGAACTAATGCTTTACTATCAAAGAACAAGATGAACATTGTCTTTCTTCTCGAAGGTTGTCGTTTGCTTTTTTCGAGGCTGGTGATACAGGCTCCCAGGCAGATTCCATTTTCCTTGAATTCCGGAAGGCGTTCGATACAGTTCCGCACTGTCGCCTGATAAACGAAGTAAGGGCCTACGGAATATCAGACCAGCTGTGTGGCTCGATTGAAGAGCTTTTAGCAAACAGAACACAGCATGTTGTTATCAATGGAGAGACGTCTACAGACGTTAAAGTAACCTCTGGCGTGCCACGGGGGAGTGTTATGGGACCATTGCTGTAGTAAAAAAATGGTTCAAATGGCTCTGAGCACTATGGGACTTAACTGCTGTGGTCATCAGTCCCCTAGAACTTAGAACTACTTAAACCTAACCAACCCAAGGACATCACACACATCCATGCCCGAGGCAGGATTCGAACCTGCGACCGTAGCGGTCACGCGGTTCCAGACTGTAGCGCCTTTAACCGCTTGGCCACACCGGCCGGCCATTGCTGTAGTATACAGAGAAGTTGCAGTATTAGAAAACTGCAGCGAAATGCAGGAAGATCTGCAGCGGATAGGCACTTGGTGCAGGGAGTGGCAACTGACCCTTATCATAGACAAATGTATTGCGAATACGTAGAAGGAAGGATCCTTTATTGTATGATTATATGATAGCGGGACAAACACTGGTAGCAGTTACTTCTGTAAAAAATCTAGGAGCCCGCATCTCCTGGTCGTGCGGTAGCGTTCTCGCTTCCCACGCCCGGGTTCCCGGGTTCGATTCCCGGCGGGGTCAGGGATTTTCTCTGCCTCGTGATGGCTGGGTGTTGTGTGCTGTCCTTAGGTTACTTAGGTTTAAGTAGTTCTAAGTTCTAGGGGACTTATGACCACAGCAGTTGAGTCCCATAGTGCTCAGAGCCATTTGAACTATTTTGAAAAATCTAGGAGTATGCGTACGGAACGATTTGAAGTGGAATGATCATATAAAATTAACTGTTGGTAAGGAGGGTACCAGGTTGAGATTCATTGGGAGAGTCCTTAGAAAATGTAGTCCATCAACAAACGAGGTAGCTTACAAAACACTCGTTCGACCTATACTTGAGTATTGCTCATCAGTGTGGGATCCGTACCAGGTCGGGTTGACGGAGGAGATAGAGAAGATCCAAAGAAGAGCGGCGCGTTTCGTCACAGGGCTATTTTGTAAGCGTGATTGCGTTGCGGAGATGTTTAGCAAACTCAAGTGGCAGACTCTGCAAGAGAGGCGCTCTGCATCGCGGTGTAGCTTGCTGTCCAGGTTTCGAGAGGGTGCGTTTCTGGATGAGGTATCGAATATATTGCTTCCCCCTACTTATACCTCCCGAGGAGATCACGAATGTAAAATTAGAGAGATTCGAGCGCGCACGGAGGCTTTCAGACGGTCATTCTTCCCGCGAACCGTACGCGACTGGAACAGGAAAGGGAGGTAATGACAGTGGCACGTAGAGTGCCGTCAACCACACACCGTTGGGTGGCTTGCGGAGTATAAATGTAGATGTAGATGTAGATGTAGATGTAGACTCCACCGTTCAGCACTCTGACGCTTTGTGTGAGGGTCGTACTGATAGCACCAACCTTGATCCCCAGCAACCATCTTTTACAGAAATCTGGGATCACGACTGGCTCTGTCCAGTAGTACTGCAGAAATTCTTCGTCTTTCCTCTTTCTGTTCGTCTGTTGGTGTGTGAGGGGCGAATTTTGCTTTAAGTTTCCGTTCCCCTAAATGTTCATATAACATCTTATGACACACATCACGATAAAAATTAAGTTGTTCCGATGTCGCACTTTCATAGTTACGTGACGGTCTTCTTGCAATACCAGCCTGACACGCTCCACGTTTTCTTCGGTATGTGCTGTGCACGGGCGACCGGATGTTAACCGCATTGCACTGATCTCTGACTTCACGAAACCTTTTGCGTCGCTCGAAAACACGACTTCTTGAAAGCGCCTCGACTGCACGTGCTTGCTTAGTCACTGTCCACGTCTCACTGGGGGTTCTCCCAGGCTTAACCTAAAACTGAATGTCCACTCTTTGCTCACAATCAGCATCTATTGTGTCGCCGTAACTCATGCACCAATAACGCAAACAGTGTGTTCCTAAGCACAGTGTCTCTGAACAACACGACAAACGTCGTTTCAAGGACGCACATCTACCAGGTAACATAAAAACAACATTTATTGATTTTCAATGTTGCAAACTCAGAAATAAAGAAACATGTCCTGGAACTTCTCTGACAAAGGGAGTATTTTCTGAAGGTATCTACGTATCTGGACTGTACACAAGTGAAATGTGGATGATAAGCTGTTTTAGACAAGGAGGCAATAGAATCTTTTGAAATATGTTAAGGAAGAACGCTAAGGATTAGGTTGGTGGAAAGGCAACTGATAAGAAGGTACTGAGGGTGAAAGAACTTAATGCCCCAAGTTCAATAAAAAAGAAATACGTATTATAGTACATTTTGTGAGACATAATGGTTTTGTCCATTTGGTAATGGAGAGAGATGTGTGTGTGGGGGGGCGGGGGGGGGGGCAGGGGGGGGGGAATAAAATGCAGAGACTTGAATACAGCAAGAAGCATCAGAAGGATGTAGGTTGCAATAGTTATCCAGATATAAAGAGGCTTGCACAGTATAGAGCAGCATGCAGAATTGTATCAAACCAGTCTTTGTCCTGCACAGCATAACGATAACAACAAGATAGGGATGGTGTCTGTTCCTCTTACCGTTCAACCTGTATTTTGAGAAGCTGAAACATAGGCACCAGAGGTAAGTTTCATTAAGCTGAACTAAAATCGAGGTGAAAATATAGCAATGAGTTTACTGTTATTTGTAAAAGAGAGAAAGAACTACACTGCTGGCCACCGTAAATGCAACACCAAGAAAGACAAGAGGTAGCACAACAAAATTTGTTTTGTAGATAACATGTTGACCAAGTATCAAATGGTTACGTTTACAGACGTCTGTGACATGTGGTTCCTGCCAGAATCAGTAGCCAGAGTAGCCGCCATTGTTGGAGATCACCGCTGCCACACGTCTCGGCATTGAGTCAAAGAGACGTTGGATGTGTTCCTGGGGTACAGCAGCCCAAGCAGCTTCCACACGTTGCCAAAGATCATCTGGTGTGGCAGCTGGGTATGTAATCTGGGTCACTCGTTGAGCAACCGTGGACCACATGTTTTCTATCGGCGAAAGATCCGGAGAGCGAGCCGGCCAGGGAAGCAATTCAATCTGGTTACTGACGAAGAACCTTTGGACAATGCGTGCCACGTGTGGTCGCGCATTATCCTGTTGAAATATGGCTGTGGCCGAGCCCTGAAGGTAAGGAAGGACAACTGGCTCCAGCACCTCGGATATGTAGCGCCGGCTATTTAAAGTACCGGCAATGCGTACTAGAGGCGTGCGAGAGTAATATCCAATACCGCCCCATACCATAATACCCGGTGCAAGACCAGTGTGGCGGTGCATAATGCAGCTGTCCAGCATCCTCTCTCCACGGTGTCTCCACACTCGAATCCGACCACCGTGGTGCTGCAGACAGAAGCGTGCCTCGTCAGTAAAGACAACGTCATTCCATTCTGCCGTCCACATCCGTCTGTCATCACACCATTGGCGACGGAGACGTCTGTGGTTCTGCGTCAATGGTAGACGAAGCAATGGACGTCTCGCGGACAGACCACTCTGCTGTAAACGGCGTCGAATGGTACGCGCAGACACTGGATGATGCGTTACAGACGCAATGTGCTGTGCTACGGTTCGGGATGTCACTGAGCGATCCGTCACTGCCATGCGCACAATTTGCCTATCAGCACGTGCAGTGGTGCACCGAGGTGAATGCGATCGACCACGTCGGTCCGTCGTACCCTCCTGCATCCAACGGTCACATATCCGCATTACAGTTGTTTGGTTTCGTCCGACACGACTAACGATTTCTCTGTACGATAATCCACAATCTCGGTAAGCCACTATCCTTCCTCTGTCGAACTCGGATACTTCATCAAAAGATGTTCGCTGTTGTCTACGAGGCATAACTGATCGTCTTGTGAAACAACCACAAGGTAAACACACGTGCCGAACGTACACTCGTCGAAATCGCCAAGCCTTAAATGGCGCTATGAGGTGGCGCCACAGGCGCGCGTGATGTGCGTCTGTGCTGAAATTCTAATCAGCTGCATATGTCATCGCTGCAAACTCATGGTGTAAATTTCACTCGATTCGGATGCTTCCTTCAGGGTGTCGCATTTACGGTGGTCAGCAGTGTATATTACCTCTTGAATAGAATGAACCGCCTTATCAGATAAGAATACTTGTTGAAGGTAAACCGAATATAAACAGAGGTATTTGAGGCACTGCAGAAACAAGTTTAGTGACAATGACCACACGTTGGGTGGAATAAGGTGTTTGCTTACCTTGGAATGGAACAAGAGGATGACGAATGAAGTAAGGAGAACGGAAGAAGCAGACTAACACAGGAAAACAGAGCGTTTCTCCACAAAAGAAGTTTGCAGTTATTCAAATTAGACCAGAATCTGAAATTTCTGGGATATGCATAGCTGGTTCACAGGAATTTTTGTGAGTCACAGTCTGTGGGAAAACTGGAAGAGGAGAGAACTGAACTGCTTGAGGTGTGTCGTTACAGAAACTCCAGGTAGTCGCATACTCAGCAAATGAGTGTCGGGAGCACATGGCGGATGCAAGGATCCTGCACTGACGTTGTGAGCCTCTGACCTGTTGTGATGTATCAAGCGTGTATGTCGAGTAAATGAATGTGGTGACTGCTTGTGGAGCGTAGTGTTGTGTGTGTGTTGTAACGACTGAAGAGAAGAGAGACGAAGAAACCCCGTGGAAGTAGTCGACTCCTGTCGAACAGCACCAAGGTGGGTGCAGCACCCAGTGTCCCCATGCGGTGGACTGATTGCCGTCGACAGTGACACATGCCGTCAGCTATTGAGACATGGCGGAACGTTTGGAATATAATTTAGGCCACCACCTCACCTCCCCTTACCTGCCAAATACTGCCAGCTACATTTTTCCACCATCGGGATTCGAACTGACATTTCTGTGGGTCGAGTGCCACTGCACGGTAACGTGGATACACCGGTTCCCGTCAGATCATCGAAGTTAAGCGCTGTCGGGCGTGGCCGGCACTTGGATGGGTGACCATCCGGACCGCCATGCGCTGTTGCCATTTTTCGGGGTGCACTCAGCCTCGTGATGCCAATTGAGGAGCTACTCGACCGAATAGTAGCGGCTCCGGTCAAGAATACCATCGTAACGACCGGGAGAGCGGTGTGCTGACCCCACGCCGCTCCTATCCGCATCCTCATCTGGCCACTTGTGGCCTGAAGATGGAGTGCTTTGAGTGCCACTGCACGAACATGTGTTAGTGACCTGGTCTAGAAGGGTGGGTGCCGTTGCAGAAGAGTGCAAGAAATTAATTAGATCACAAAAGAAGTGTGATGGTTCTGTGCAGAATCATTGTGGAAAGGACTGTCTAGAAAACACTAACTGAAATGAGAATAGCATGCTGGGATAAGAATTAAGATATTATGGAATAACTGCAGTGTTAGTAGAGAGAGCCACTGGATGCAAAAATGTTATGGGAAGGCAGATTGCAATATTCAGAGTGAGCATTGATAGAATCGACAAACTACAGGGATGGATTCCTGACAGGAAGTCAAAGAAAAGATGCTCCTGTCAACATGTATCCGGAAATGCGTCATTGCCATGGTAGACGGCGCTCACGAATGACAGGTCCACTGACCACACGCCATGTGTTCCTTGTGTCTTGCAAGCTATGTGACTGATGCAGCATACTGTAAGCAGCAGAATGGTCCGGTATTCATATCCGGAACAAGGCGAAAGAAACGGCTTGAAATGTTTTGTGATTCGGTTTGCATCTGTAAGGATAGTTGTTTTGGTATAGCTGCCCTGCTGCTCGACCGTTTCCATATGCTTGGCCGTACACAAACGCCATCTTGGCTTCATCTACATCTACATGATTACTCTGCAATTCACATTTAAGTGCTTGGCAGAGGGTTCATCGAACCACAATTATACTATCTCCCCACCATTCCACTCCCGAACAGCGCGCGGGAAAAACGAACACCTAAACCTTTCTGTTCGAGCTCTGATTTCTCTTATTTTATTTTGATGATCATTCCTACCTATGTAGGTTGCGCTCAACAAAATATTTTCGCATTCGGAAGAGAAAGTTGGTGACTGAAATTTCGTAAATAGATCTCGCCGCGACGAAAAACGTCTTTGCTTTAATGACTTCCATCCCAACTCGCGTATCATATCTGCCACACTCTCTCCCCTATTATGTGATAATACAAAAGGAGCTGCCCTTTTTTGCACCCTTTCGATGTCCTCCGTCAATCCCACCTGGTAAGGATCCCACACCGCGCAGCAATATTCTAACAGAGGACGAACGAGTGTAGTGTAAGCTGTCTCTTTAGTGGACTTGTTGCATCTTCCAAGTGTCCTGCCAATGAAACGCAACCTTTGGCTCGCCTTCCCCACAATATTATCTATGTGGTCTTTCCAACTGAAGTTGTCTGTAATTTTAACACCCAGGTACTTAGTTGAATTGACAGCCTCGAGAATTGTACTATTTATCGAGTAATCGAATTCCAACGGATTTCTTTTGGAACTCGTGTGGATCACCGCACACTTTTCGTTATTTAGCGTGAACTGCCACCTCCCACACCATACAGCAATCTTTTCTAAATCGCTTTGCAACTGATACTGGTCTTCGGATGACCTTACTAGATTGTAAATTACAGCATCATCTACGAACAACCTAAGAGAACTGCTCAGATTGTCACCCAAGTCATTTATATAGATCAGGAACAGCAGAGGTCCCAGGACGCTTCCCTGGGGAACACCTGATATCACTTCAGCTTGTTCTCGAAATGAATACCAGATCATTATGCTGCATACAAAAATGGTTCAAATGGCTCTGAGCACTATGGCACTTAACTGCTGAGGTCATCAGTCCCCTAGAACTAAGAACTACTTAAACCTAACTAACCTAAGGACATCACACACATCCATGCCCGAGGCAGGATTCGAACGTACGACCGTAGCTGTCGCGCGGTTCCAGACTGAAGCGCCTGGAACCACTCGGCACTTCGGCCGGCTGCTGCATACAGTATGCTACATCAGTCACACAGCCTGCAACATACAAGGAACACATGGGGGCCGGCCGGAGTGGCCGTGCGGTTCTAGGCGCTACAGTCTGGAACCGAGCCACCGCTACGGTCGCAGGTTCGAATCCTGCCTCGGGCATGGATGTGTGTGATGTCCTTAGGTTAGTTAGGTTTAATTAGTTCTAAGTTCTAGGCGACTGATGACCTCAGAAGTTAAGTTGCATAGTGCTCAGAGCCATTTGAACCATTTGAACACATGGGACATAGTGAGGGGAACTTTCATTCATCAGTGTCATCTGACGTGGCAAAGATTCATTTCCGGACACATTCATTGAACCTCCTTTTCTCCATTTCCAGTCAGTAATCCGTCCCAACAGGTTGTCGCTTTTGTTAATGCTCACCCTGTATACAGTATTTTGTGTAGAAGCACACTATGTTCATGTTTTACTTGGTCTTCCACCTATTTTGGAACAATAAAATTGTTTATGTTTCGTTGAAACTATTGTCTATATAGAGCGAATAACTGAGGATGTTGGGCATAAATGGTACTCTGAGATGAAGAAATTGGGAGAGCAAATCAAATTGTAGCAGGAGGAGACAGCATAAATTGAATGACGGATAGATTAACCTTGACAGTGACAATAAGATCTATGTAAATTCCCTGGAAACTAATTGGCCATTTTAAACATTTCACTGCATAATACAGGGTGATTCAAAAAGAAGACCACAACTTTAGGAATTTAAAACTCTGCAACGACAAAAGGCAGAGCTAAGTACTATCTGTTGGCGAATTAAGGAAGCTATAAAGTTTCATTTAGTTGTACATTTGTTCGCTTGAGGCGCTGTTGACTAGGCGTCAGCGTCAGTTGATGCGAAGATGGCGACCGCTCAACAGAAAGCTTTTTGTGCTATTGAGTACGGCAGAAGTGAATCGACGACAGTTGTTCAGCGTGCACTGAGAATCCGCGGGAAACAACTCAGTATGAACGTGACTCGCCTGAGGTGAACGTTTTCTGTGCCATTTCAGCCAATAAAGTTTTTGGTCGCTTTTTCTTCGAAGGTGCTACTGTAACTGGACTACAGTATCTGGAGATGTTAGAGAATTGGCTGTTCCCTCAGCTCGAACAAGAAGCACAACAATTCATATTTCAGCAGGATGGAGCGCCACCACATTGGCACTTATCTGTCCGTAACTACCTGAACGTCAACTACCCGAGGCGATGGATCGGCCGCCAGGCAGCCCGTGACAGAGCACTTCATCACTGGCCTCCAAGAAGCCCTGATCTTACCCCCTGCGATTTTTTCTTATGGGGGTATGTTAAGGATATGGTGTTTCGGCCACCTCTCCCAGCCACCATTGATGATTTGAAACGAGAAATAACAGCAGCTATCCAAACTGTTACGCCTGATATGCTACAGAGAGTGTGGAACGAGTTGGAGTATCGGGTTGATATTGCTCGACTGTCTGGAGGGGGCCATATTGAACATCTCTGAACTTGTTTTCGAGTGAAAAAAAAACCTTTTTAAATACTCTTTGTAATGATGTATAACAGAAGGTTATATTATGTTTCTTTCATTAAATACACATTTTTAAAGTTGTGGTATTCTTTTTGAATCACCCTGTATAATCATTACTAAAAGTTCACTCACTCCTTTTCGCCGTAACTGTCAGCAGAGCGGATATCACGAAGTACAGTGCGCGCACATCCATCGCTGTTGCTGCTGCAGGAGCTGCCACTGCAGTGGGCAGATATCGCACCGCCTTATATACCGCCACTGCCGCCTGCGTGACGGACGGACCACACACTCAGAAACTTTACTGTCTCTGGCGAGCTCGGCGCCGCCATCTGTATTAACTGTTACAGTTTCTACTTCTCACAAAGTAAGTATTTCTAAGAAACATATAATTCTTTGATCTCTAACCCGTCCCTACAAGCCAGGAACACATCGCTGACATAGGCACTCACTTCATTTCCTGAACTGAAGTGCACATTCTGCAACATTGTTTCATCCCAGTGCAAAGGTAAATGCGGCTGAGCACATTGATAAGTTTTCCTCTTCTTATTCTGTAGCGTCATATGCATTCTGACACAATATCTTCAAGAAAATTAGTCATTTCCATGTAGTAAGATTTATTTTTCAGGAGAATTTCTCCACGACTGTCTTGCAAAAGCCACTTCATAAGGTAAGATGTATTTTCATTTATGGCATTATCAGAAATCACATTAATGAACATAAACTAAAAATAACATTAATAATAAATGATCTAGGTTACTAATTTAGTTAATTGAACGCTAAGTCGTATCCAAGAAGTTCTCAAATTGACCACATAGTATTTTCTTGGGAGCTCAAAGACAGTCGATTTTCACAAATTATACATCGCAATAGCTGTAGATTCACTGCTCCTTGGTTGTCTTCCAGTATTGCACAATATCAAAGTTATTTTCTAGCGCTACAGCTTCTGCAAATGGTGGTTTCTTAGAGGGAGTCCTTCCACAGAGAGTCCTTTCACAGACAACAAAGAAAAGTAAGTTGTTCATTGTTTTTAATCCTTGCTGTTATGGTGACTTAGTAATGGTAGCCAAAAGACAGGAGTGCCGTTAATCATGTCCAAAATAACTCGCATTGTGCGATTTAGTTCGATATCTCTTTTCTTGATGTAGAGGCTGTTATGCTAGGTGGGGTAGCGAACTAGAGGTAAAGGTGTTGTTTGTACCGTAAATTCTGAAGAGCCTCATTTGGTGCCACACACATTCTGTACGATGTTATTTGTTGCACTGGGTTTTGCAGCTGTCTGACCAGGTTTATCTTATACCAGCAGCATTACTACGACTTACACTAGAAATCTCTGAGTGCTTATACCATATGTAAAAGTAGGACATTTCTCTTATCAAGTTGTAATCATACATACCTTAAACTATATCCTGTCCCAGAAAACGTGTTTCTGATGGGTGTTCGTTGATTGAGAAAATCACTACATGCTATTTTCACTCTTGTGATGATTTCTTCCCGACTCTGCCCACTAGCTATCTTCAGCTGCACTAAACACAAAAGCTCATTGTCAACTGATTCAATAACTTTGATCTTAATTGCTATCATCTGTTATGCTAGGTGGGGTAGCGAACTAGAGGTAAAGGTGTTGTTTGTACCGTAAATTCTGAAGAGCCTCATTTGGTGCCACATACATTCTGTTCGATGTTATTTGTTGCACGGGGTTTTGCAGCTGTCTGACCAGGTTTTTCTTATACCAGCAGCATTAATACAACTTACACTAGAAATCTCTGAGTGCTTATACCATACGTAAAAGTAGGACATTTCTCTTATCAAGTTGTAATCATACATACCTTAAACTTTATCCTGTCCCAGAAAACGTGTTTCTGATGGGTGTACGTTGAATTTCTGAATTTTTCTGAATTTCTGAATTTTTAGTGTACTTTTTTAGTATAACTAAAACTGATTTTCATACCTACTTTAAAACTTGCTATATTATGTTCTTCCACATGACAATGAAGTTTATCTGGAGTAGTGGCAATCTTTCATCAGTAGAATCCAACTGTTTGAGATATGTTCCAGTTTGTATGGGATTATTCTTCGTCTTTTCAGTTTAAGGAGCTGAGAA
Organism: Schistocerca nitens; assembly: GCF_023898315.1. Lineage (NCBI taxonomy): Eukaryota > Metazoa > Arthropoda > Insecta > Orthoptera > Acrididae > Schistocerca > Schistocerca nitens. The sequence continues at coordinate 178,970,842 of NC_064624.1, read as the reverse complement.
TAACGTCTAGAAATAGTGAAAATAATTAAGGCGAATTGAAAATTCCTCGCCTCCCTAATCTTCCATTGTAAGTTTCTTCTTACCTCATGAAGTCTAATGGAAACAATAGCAATGAAATATACATCCGCCAGTATCTTAACACAGGTTGCACAAATAGCTACAAGTGCTGTCAGCACAGCATTAATTGAAATCGAGTCAAAAATTTCTCAAAAAAATTTACCACGCAATGTCTCTTTCAATCGGCATCAAGAACCAAGATACTCTTGGACGATAGCTCCACAAGCAGACAACGAGTCTTGAGAGACTGTGCTGATTAAATTCTAGAAAGGCACCTCTTACTGATTACATGCCCTTGGAGTTAATTCAAAATAGTTGTTTACCCCTTAGGTACAGACTTCCCAATTGCATTCTTTTAATGTGTGCAACCAACGACACAGCTGACGACTTTTAGTAGTCCAGTATGGTTGCTATTCTAGAAAAAGTTATAGTGTTGGTTTTACTTGCTACAGGTGTGTCTAAAAATATCCTTAGAATCTACCTCACTCACTCACAAATTCCAATAAGAGCAATACTTCCATGTAGCACTGCGGATCCTATACGTCTAGAGGTATAACCCACACAATTTTATGGGAAAAACAAGTTATAGTGTTGGTTTTACTTGCTACAGGTGTGTATAAAAATATCCTTAGAATCTACCTCACTCACTCACAAATTGCAATAAGAGCAATGCTTCCATGTAGCACTGCGGATCCTATACGTCTAGAGGTACAAACCACACAATTTTATGGGAAAAACAAGTTATAGTGTTGGTTTTACTTGCTACAGGTGTGTATAAAAATATCCTTAGAATCTACCTCACTCACTCACAAATTGCAATAAGAGCAATGCTTCCATGTAGCACTGCGGATCCTATACGTCTAGAGGTATAACCCACACAATGTTATGGGAAAAACAAGTTATAGTGTTGGTTTTACTTGCTACGGGTGTGTATAAAAATATCCTTAGAATCTACCTCACTCACTCACAAATTGCAATAAGAGCAATTCTTCCATGTAGCACTGCGGATCCTATACGTCTAGAGGTATAACTCACACAATTTTATGGGAAAAACAAGTTATAGTGTTGGTTTCACTTGCTACAGATGTGTCTAAAAATATCCTTAGAATCTACCTCACTCACTCACAAATTGCAATGAGAGCAATGCTTCCATGTAGCACTGCGGATCCTATACGTCTAGAGGTATAACCCACACAATGTTATGGGAAAAACAAGTTATAGTGTTGGTTTTACTTGCTACAGGTGTGTCTAAAAATATCCTTAGAATCTACCTCACTCACTCACAAATCGCAATAAGAGCAATGCTTCCATGTAGCACTGCGGATCCTATACGTCTAGAGGTATAACCCACACAATTTTATGGGAAAAACAAGTTATAGTGTTGGTTTTACTTGCTACAGGTGTGTCTAAAAATATCCTTAGAATCTACCTCACTCACTCACAAATTGCAATGAGAGCAATGCTTCCATGTAGCACTGCGGATCCTATACGTCTAGAGGTATAACCCACACAATTTTATGGGAAAAACAAGTTATAGTGTTGGTTTTACTTGCTACAGGTGTGTCTAAAAATATCCTTAGAATCTACCTCACTCACTCACAAATTGCAATAAGAGCAATGCTTCCATGTAGCACTGCAGATCCGATACGTCTAGAGGTATAACCCACACAATTTTATGGGAAAAACAAGTTATAGTGTTGGTTTTACTTGCTACAGGTGTGTCTAAAAATATCCTTAGAATCTACCTCACTCACTCACAAATTGCAATAAGAGCAATGCTTCCATGTAGCACTGCGGATCCTATACGTCTAGAGGTATAACCCACACAATGTTATGGGAAAAACAAGTTATAGTGTTGGTTTTACTTGCTACAGGTGTGTCTAAAAATATCCTTAGAATCTACCTCACTCACTCACAAATCGCAATAAGAGCAATGCTTCCATGTAGCACTGCGGATCCTATACGTCTAGAGGTATAACCCACACAATTTTATGGGAAAAACAACTAAATGAACGGTAACTACATTCCTTCATAGAATTTGACGACGTCTAGAAGACTTTCGATTTAGTTGTATGATGTATAGGGTCCGTAATGCTATGCCCTGCGTGTCCACATCATTTCGTCAGTCCAGGTTCTTCATTGTGTCTAAGCAGTAGGGTTGTCCTTCTTATTCAGGTTAGATTTTTTTTTTTTGCCCCATTGGACGAAAGAAGTGAATTGTATGTAACTTGGGCTCCATGGGAAAATGGGGAGCCGAGCTCACAGCACCCTAGGGCCTCGTTTTGCTTTTTCCTAAATAATTATTACACTGAAGTTGTTCATTAATCTGTTACATTAAACCTAAAAGAACTATTTTTAGTAAATGAATCTGTAACACTGTTATGTACAATGTTTGTGACACACGTGTGACGAAGTAATCAAATTTTCCGTCACAAATCATTAATCTTGGATTCTTTTTGTTGCTCAGGATAATTATGACAATATTCTGGTCTCACTTGCAACACGTGTAGAACGACTTTGGTAAGTACTTTATTGCAGCCCTCCATAAGCTTGGCAGCTCTTTGCTCCTGATCTACGCTCGCAGGTAGCACACCGCTCCTAGCACACGTCCACCGCGGCGCTCGGTAGTCACAGCACCAAGTTACGACAACTGAAGATGGGCTTATAAGAGTCCGACAGCGGCCGTGTGGCAATAAAATAACTGTACAACTGTAGCGGTACTTTCAGCCTCTGGTATACTGCTCAGTTGCGGATGTTCCTTCAAGAGGATTGTTTGTACTGTGATTACGTAGGCTTTCCAGGGGTAATAAGTCTCTTCGGGTTTGCTGCCGGATCCTAAAATCAACTTGACTCGATATTTCGGCGATCCAACTGTTCGCCATCTTCAGGAAATGCTGCTTCTGCTGATGAGTCTCAGCGGGACTCATCAGCAGAAGCAGCATTTCCTGAAGATGGCAAACAGTTGGATCGCCGAAATATCAAGTTGATTTTAGGATCCGGCAGCAAACCCGAAGAGACTTTCAAGATTGTTTGTACTGTTTACTGAGTTTACTCCTGAGCACGACGCATGGAACCAGCAGAGAGGATATCCGAGCATAGCTTCAATCTAACATGGTTCTCATTTTCGGTGTGGGTCAAAGTGTTCTATCAGTCCAGATTACACAAGCACGAACTTGTAAGTTCAAAATGGCTCTGAGTACTATGGGACTTAACATCTGAGGTCATCAGTCCCCTAGAACTTAGAACTACTTAAATCTAACTAACCTAAGGACAGTACACACATCCATGCCCGAGGCAGGATTCGAACTTGCGACCGTAGCGGTCGCGCGATTCCAGACTGTAGCGCCTAGAACCGCTCGGCCACCCTGGCCGGCAACTTGTAAGTATTCCTCGTTGCACATAATATCTAACATCGAGATATTAAAACTCAAACCGAGCAAACATATTAACAAGAGTCCTTCCCAAATGTAGCTACATAAAATTTAAGTCAGTCTTAGTGCACTTCTGGCAACGGCCTTGCCGCAGTGGATACACCGCTTCCCGTCAGATCACCGAAGTTAAGCGCTGTCGGGCGTGGCCGGAACTTGGATGGGTGACCATCCGGGCCTCCATGAGGTGGTGCACTCAACCTCGTGAAGCCAACTGAGGAGCTACTAGATCAAACAGTAGCGGCTTAGGTCACAGAAAACCATCATAATGACCGGGAGAGCGGTGTGCTGACCACACGCCCCTCCTATACACATCCTCAGCTGAGGATGACACGGCGGTCGGATGGTCCCAATGGGCCACGTGTGGCCTGGAGACGGAGTGCTTAGTGCACTCATAGTATACAGAAAACCACTATTGGACACTGAAACTATTATGTGTGGTACCGCATCTTTTGTCATCTTCATGGGAAACAAGCCTGTTTTTCCTCCAGCCCCACTGCCGTGGATCAGGTTTCGTCCTGCGTCAAGAAGGCACCTGATGACAGGATCACAGTGAGTGCCACCTTCCTGCGTCCGATGTTGGCCTTAGCCTTGCAAGTAGATTTTCCGAGAAGCTCCTACCTGAGCTTGTCCAGAGCCGCCCAGTTGGAATTCCCATGCAGTGCTAACATCTCTAGCACGAAGGTCCTCTCACAGATACGTTGCAATACTTTGCGAGTCCAGCCATCAGCTCGCCTTTCAGCTGTCCCACTAACAGTGTCTCTTAATCCAAGTTTCATCACTTCCAGTTGGACGGATGAGGAATGGATCAAAGACATGTTCCAGGATGAGGAAGTTGGTGAATGTGACGCAGTGGACCCTGAAGGTTGGATATTAGAATGGGGACCTGCAGCAGGCACCCAAACGACCTCGATGGAACTGAAATTTGATAAAATGTTGTTTTTTTAATATTATCATGTCCTTTTATTCATTTGTGTAAATTTTTATATTGCTCATATGCAAAGACACATTGGCCGTTACTATGTACTTGGTTTCTTTTAGCAATTAAGGCACGAATAGCCGGCCGGGGTGGCCGAGCGGTTCTAGGCACTACAGTCTGGAACCGCGCGACCCCTACGGTCGCAGGTTCGAATCCTGCTTCGGGCGTGGATGTGTGCGATGTCCTTAGGTTAGTTAGGTGTAAGTAGTTCTAAGTTCTAGGGGACTGATGATCTTAGAAGTTAAGTCCCATAGTGGTCAGAGCCATAAGGCACGAATAAAAATGAAAAAAATGCACATGGATGAGGAAACTTAAAATGATATACATAGAAAACACGTATGTGCTCGTTACAGACCAGTCTTCCCACTGGATGTTTTATTTCATTGAATAACTCTGAACAAGGAAAAAAGAAAAGTATTACTTTGGCTTTCTAGTGTATGAATGCTTGATAGTGCCTAAAACTGGAAAACTGGATGCTATCATGACATGAAATTTCGTGTCCCACAACTCTGATAACTTGACATTTTTCATTTGGAGTAGCCTTTTGATTTACAGCCGTTGGAGCCGACTTTTTAATCAAATTGGTAAAAATGAACGAACTTTACAACTGATTGCAGCCAAACGGCTGCATCGATTTTGACATATAAGTAGGTCATTCGACATAAAATTTAATTCTCTTTCATTTTCGTAAGGGTAACATTTTCAGTAGGACACATAATTTCCTAGTGATAGGCGAAAATCTGAAAAAACAAAATTTCTTAGTTTTTTGCCACAAAAAGTTGTCCAAAGGGTTCTGAAGGTCGAACCCTTGGATTCACCATTGTTGTTGTTGTTGTGGTCTTCAGTCCTGAGACTGGTTTGATGCAGCTCTCCATGCTACTCTATCCTGTGCAAGCTTCTTCATCTCCCAGTACCTACTGCAACCTACATCCTTCTGAATCTGCTTAGTGTATTCATCTCTTGGTCTGCCTCTACGACTTTTAACATCCACGCTGCCCTCCAATGATAAATTTGTGATCCCTTGATGCCTCAAAACATGTCCTACCAACCGATCCCTTCTTCTAGTCAAGTTGTGCCACAAACTTCTCTTCTCCCCAATCCTATTCAATACCTCCTCATTAGTTACGTGATCTACCCACCTTATCTTCAGCATTCTTCTGTAGCACCACATTTCGAAAGCTTCTATTCTCTTCTTGTCCACACTACTTATTGTCCATGTTTCACTTCCATACATGGCTGCACTCCATACAAATACTTTCAGAAACGACTTCCTGACACTTAAATCTATACTCGATGTTAACAAATTTCTCTTCTTCAGAAACGATTTCCTTGCCATTGCCAGTCTACATTTTATATCCTCTCTACTTCGACCATCATCAGTTATTTTACTCCCTAAATAGCAACACTCCTTTACTGCTTTAAGTGTCTCATTTCGTAATCTAATTCCCTCAGCATCACCCGACTTAATTCGACTGCATTCCATTATCCTTGTTTTGCTTTTGTTGATGTTCATCTTATATCCTCCTTTCAAGACACTGTCCATTCCGTTCAGCTGCTCTTCCAAGTCTTTTGCTGTCTCTGACAGAATTACAATGTCATCGGCGAATCTCAAAGTTTTTACTTCTTCTCCATGAATTTTAATGCCTACTCCGAATTTTTCTTTTGTTTCCTTTACTGCTTGCTCAATATACAGATTGAATAACATCGGGGAGAGGCTACAACCCTGTCTCACTCCGTTCCCAACCACTGCTTCCATTTCTTGCCCCTCGACTCTTACAACTACCATCTGGTTTCTGTACAAATTGTAAATAGCCTTTCGCTCCCTGTATTTTACCCCTGCCACCTTCAGAATTTGAAAGAGAGTATTCCAGTTAACATTGTCAAAAGCTTTCTCTAAGTCTACAAATGCTAGAAACGTAGGTTTGCCTTTTCTTAATCTTTCTTCTAAGATAAGTCGTAAGGTTAGTATTGCCTCACGTGTTCCAACATTTCTACGGAATCCAAACTGATCTTCCCCGAGGTCCGCTTCTACCAATTTTTCCATTCGTCTGTAAAGAATTCGCGTTAGTATTTTGCAGCTGTGACTTATTAAACTGATAGTTCGCTAATTTTCACATCTGTCAACACCTGCTTTCTTTGGGATTGGAATTATTATATTCTTCTTGAAGTCTGAGGGTATTTCGCCTGTTTCATACATCTTGCTCACCAGATGGTAGAGTTTTGTCAGTATTGGCTCTCCCAAGGCTGTCAGTAGTTCCAATGGAATGTTGTCTACTCCGATGGCCTTGTTTCGACTCAGGTCTTTCAGTGCTCTGTCAAACTCTTCACGCAGTATCTTATCTCCCATTTCGTCTTCATCTACATCCTCTTCCATTTCCATAATATTGTCCTCAAGTACATCGCCCTTGTATAAACCCTCTATATACTCCTTCCACCTTTCTGCCTTCCCTTCTTTGCTTAGAACGGGGTTGCCATCTGAGCTCTTGATATTCATACAAGTGGTTCTCTTCTCTCCAAAGGTCTCTTTAATTTTCCTGTAGGCAGTATCTATCTTACCCCTAGTGAGACAAGCCTCTACATCCTTACATTTGTCGTCTAGCCATCCCTGCTTAGCCATTTTGCACTTCCTGTCCATTTCATTTTTGTGACGTTTGTATTCCTTATACTCCAGTTTTCGCAAGCAATGCGCCTTTTTTGTGGCACCGCTATTGGCCTACTATGCTTTACTATTTAATGTTGAGAAATGGTGTGTGAGTTTTGTGGTGCCAGCGAAGTGAGGGAGTGTAGCGGCCCGTGCAGTGCTGCTCACAAAGGTTGCAGTAAATGCGAAAACGGATCGTCGAGAAAAAAAATTTATGTGCAGATTTTCGCTTAACACACCTTCAATTACGACTCAGGGCGTCGATAAGCAATAAGGGAATATGTCGCGGCCAATCAAATAAGAGAGTCGCGTGAAAGTGTGTTCTCTTCTCAGAGCCACAGTTTTGAAGGTGATGCACACGAAAAACACTCGTGCACTTGAATCAGACCTACATAAACCTATTTCGTACTATCGAGAGCAACACCAGCTTTAATAGCGACGTTGACTCGTCAACTAACACTGGCATAAAATAGAGAAAGGAAGGTTTCTCAGCAGTGGCATGTTGCCACAACTGATGAAGAATGAATAAGACGTCAATTCAGTGGTTTTGACTTTCAGAGGACTGTCCATCCGAAAGTGTTTCTCCAGGACCCTGGAAGCCTGTTCCCCGAAAAGGTAGTGTACACGAGCAGATATCGTTTATCCGTTACCACCCATTCGACGGGCCTGCATCAGAGCGTAAACATGACATAACGTTGACGAGCTTAAAATGTGTTTCCTGACGCAATATTTGCGAAGGATACTCAATAATACACGTCGCGTGATTTCTGAATCGGGATAAGTATCAGCCAGACTGCCGATCTATGAAAAGGACGCATCTCAGCTATTTATACTCGATATGTAGGCACGAAAATTTTTGTGTAGAACAAAAATTATTGTTTCACATGCGTCGTACTGTGATAGCAGCCCCCAGGAATAGCTGTGGCTAACACATAAAATGTTTTTGAACTCAATATATTGAAAAAAATTTTCTTCGACGTTATTATGAGATGGATTGGAACATAATTTAATGCGTAGCTGATTCTAGAGGAAGTTTCCGTTTGGTCACCTGTACCGGAGATGAATGGATGTACCTCCCGCCTGAGGTTCGAGTCCTCCCTCGGGCATGTGTGTATGTGTTGTCCTTAGCGTTACCTTAAGTTAGTTTAGGTAGTATCTAAGTCCATGTACCGATGACCTTAACAGTTGCGTACCTTAAGAATTCACACAAATTTGAACATTTGAATGGATATGCAGAGAAGAGGTTGCCTTCTGCCGTGTCCAAGTACAGGATTAAGACAGAGGAATGGGATCTGCATTTTCCGTGAGTATTAAAAGACAGATAATGTTTTTACTTCGAACATTAATTCTGCTGTAGCTGCAGTTAGGTTTACAACCTCTTTTGAAATCGCCTTAGTACACTGAAATTAATCAGTCGTTTTTTCTAAGCGTTTTATGATAGGGCAAAGAACACTTCTGTCTCCGTAAATAATCGCATGCTATAGGCCGAAGAGCTCTTTCTCAATAGGAGGACCTCAGCAATATCTTCTGCACTGCACGTAAGACATTTCCTGCAGGTGCTCATTTCGCTCTGTATTTAATGTAATAATAAATAGATGCACTCATGTTAGACGTGACGTGGACCTTAGTCTCGACTTTCTTCATATCCACAACTATTTTTTCACGAATCGTATCTCTCGTCTTCATTGTGGTTAGTTGCTTCACGAGTTCGTACACTTTTTATCTCCAACTAATACACAGACAAAAAGGTCTTTACAGTTTTGGAATGATACAAAATTCATCGAACTAAGGTACAGAATCGGTATATGTATCATTTTGTAGCAAACGACCTCAGTGTTGATTCACATGGTACATCAGTACCGCATTCCACCACCAGGAGCTCCAGTGTAGTGCTCAGTTAAAATGGCTGCTTTCACTGGTGCAGAGTGTATCTGGATAAGACTGAAAACTTTTTAATTCCAGAGATCCATGATGAACGAGATGGGACGGTATACTACCAGCAAGATGGTAGCACTCCGTCTTCAGGCCACAAGGGGGCCATCAGGAAAATCCGACCGCCGTGTCATCCTCAAGTTGAGGATGTGGATAGGAGGGGGCGTGTGGTCAGCACACCGCTCTCCCGGTCGTTATGATGGTTTTCTTGACCGGAGCCGCTACTATTGGATCGAGTAGCTCCTCAATTGGCATCACGAGGCTGAGTGCACCCCGAAAAATGGCAACAGTGCATGGCGGCCTGGATGGTCACCCATCCAAGTGCCGGCCACGCCCGACAGCGCTTAACTTCCACTGCGACAAGGCCATTGCCTAGCAGTCCGCAGCTCGTGGTCTTGCGGTAGCGTTCTCGCTTCCTGCGCACGGGGTCCCGGGTTCGATTCCCGGCGGGGTCAGGAATTTTCTCTGCCTCGTGATGGCTGGGTGTCGTGTGTTCATCATCATTTCATCATCATTGACTCGCAAGTCGCCGAAGTGGCGTCAACTTAAAAAGGACTTGCAATACGGCGGCCGAACTTCCCCGCATGGGGCCTCCCGGCCAACAATGCCATACGATCATTTCATTTCATTTCATTGCCTAGCAAGATGGTGGATCACCTTATTTCCTTAGAGAAGTTCGAGGTCTGCTCGATAATCGCTTCCCAGGTCAGTGGACAGTGGACAGTGGACTGCACACGAAGGGCCAATCGCATGGCCACCTTGCCCCCCCCCCCCACCCCCCACCCCCCAGACTTGACAACACTAGATTTCTTTCTGTGCAGTTCCATTAAAGACCATGTGTGTGTTCCTTCTCTACCAAACAATTTAACCGACCTGAAAAATCGAATCTACGCCACCGTTGCACAAGATACGTACAATTTGCTGCTACAATTTTGGGAAGAAACTGATTATTGGTGCAATGTTTGCTGCATCGCAAATTGTAGTCACATCTACGCAAAATGTCGCTTGACAGTTTTATGTCAAACTTGAGGTTATCTACTAAAAATGGCACACCTACCGATTCTACAACTTAATAAATATCTGTATCATTGCTAAGTTGTAAAGTCCTTTTTGACACAGTCAGTCTGTCTCATTCCAGAATAGATTCAATAATAACACAATGAATGTAACTCCGTCTTCTGGTGGGGTATGGGACTATGGCTGTTCAATGTTCAATAAAAACAGTACCAATCGCCGTTGTATAGGTTTATTTCTAGACAACCAGTTTCGATGTTACACTACCTCAACTTCAGGCCTAAGCTGCTGACTGTTGTCCAGAGAGCACGTATGCCCGTAATAGCTATTATGAGACCAGTTAAAGGCATTGTTATATTTGTAACACGAAGATCACTGGATTGGAGCAGTTTAGGCATGAAGATGACGTAGTGCAACGTCGAAGCTAGTTGCCTAGAAATAAACCCATACAACGTCGATTTGTATTGTTTTCACTGATCAATAATAACTGTCTGTTTTCTTTCTTTTTCGGACGTAACGAATTTAAAGTTGCTAACTCAGTTTTTTGCTATGCAAATGTAATATTCAGTTTCACGCAGTGGCAACATGTATGCAAAGATGAAGACTGAGCTTCCCAGTGGCATACTTTTAGTAATTTTTGTAATCAATATTGATAAAGCACAAGTACAGAATGACAAAAAGAGAGATTTTAATTAGAAAACTATAATAAAGATAAGAAATCAGTTCTCACTTCATCATTTGCTAAGAATGGTCTACAGAGTTCCGAGTTTTATCTCCATCCCATTTAAGTACGAGGGTCACTCCAAAAGAAATCCACACAACTTTGTTTTTAAATTCATCTTTTATTCTACATGTTTGAAAGTTTTACAGTGTGTAGATACATCCTCTAGGAACAATATTTTCATTTCTCCACATAATTTCCATCCCACTAAACTGCCTTGCGCCATCTTGGAACCAGGCCTGTATAGCCGCACGGTAAAATTCTGGACCGACCTGTTGGAGCCACTGTTTGGCAGCGTGCACAAGGGAGTCATCGTCTTCAAACCTTGTTCCACCAAGAGTGTCTGTCAGTTTCCCAAAGAGATGATAGTCACACAGAGCCAGGTCAGGACTGTAAGGCGGGTGTTTCAGTGTTGTCCATCCGAGTTTTGTGATCGCTTCCACGGTTTTTTGACTGACATGTGGCCGTGCATTGTCGTGCAACAGCAAAACATCCTGCTTTTGCCGATGTGGTCGAATACGACTCAGTCGAGCTCGAAGTTTCTTCAGTGTCGTCACATATGCATCAGAATTTATGGTGGTTCCACTTGGCACGATGTCCACAAGCGAGAGTCCTTCGGAATCGAAAAACACCGTAGCCATAACTTTTCCAGCAGAAGGTGTGCTTTTGAATTTTTTTTTCTTGGGTGAATTTGCATTATGCCACTCCATCGATTGTCTCTTCGTCTCTGGTGAAAAATGATGGAGCCATGTTTCATCACCTGTCACAATTCTTCCAAGAAAATTCATCTCCACCATTCTCGTACTGTTCCAAAAGTTCGGTGCATGCCGTTTTTCTTGTTGCTTTGTGAGCCACTGTCAACATCCTGGGAACCCACCTGGCACAAACCATTTTTAACGCCAACACTTTCAGTATTCTGCAAACACTTCCTTCCCCTACCCCAACGTATCGTGGGGGTGAACCTCCCTTGTGGTGATCAGATGTGATCTATTGGAAACTTGATGAGTATGCTTTCACGCTGATCGAACGAGATGCACCAATGGTAACTCCACACTGTGGAGGACTGTGTACATTCGTAATTTTGAAAATAATTTGAAAAACTGTCTCTCTGCTTACACTGGTTACACGTTCATCTCAGCTGTTAATTACTTAGAAGCTACTCTTACATCTGATGGCTAGAAGGTAGAAAATCCGTTTAGTGGGGGACAGTGGTGTTTCTAACGGTTGGCGCTATATCTTTCTGTTCAAAATGGTTCAAATGGGTCTGAGCACTATGGGACTTAACTTCTGAGTCCCCTAGAACTTAGAACTACTTAAACCTAACTAACCTAAGGACATCACACACATCCATGCCCGAGGCAGGATTCGAACCTGCGACCGTAGCAGTCACGCGGTTCCAGACTGAAGCACTTAGAACCGTTCGGCCACCCCGGCCGGCTATCTTTCTGTGTAAATCATTTTGTCCAAGAACAGTCAAGTTGGAATAGACTCCACCTGAACTCTCAAAGCCGGCCGCTGTGGCCGAGCAGTTCTGGGCGCTTCAGTCTGGAACCGCGCGACCGCTACGGTCGCAGGTTCGAATCCTGCCTCGAGCAAGGATATGTGTGTGATGACCTTAGGTTAGTTAGGTTTAAGTAGTTCTAAGTTCTAGGGGACTGATGACCTCAGATGTTAAGACCCATAGTGCTCAGAGCCATTTGAACCTTTTTTTTTAACTCTCAAAAAAGACTAGACAGCATAGCAAGTGCATGGTGGAACTGAGGAAACTCATGTTTTTCACTGTTGACTGACTGGGACATAGTTTGATAAGAATAATAAAAACAAGCATTAAGTGATATATTTTTTAATGCTGTCTTGAAATACAGGGTGTTACAAAAAGGTACGGCCAAACTTTCAGGAAACATTCGTCACACACAAAGAAAGAAAATATGTTATGTGGACATGTGTCCAGAAACGCTTACTTTCCATGTTAGAGCTCATTTTATTACTTCTCTTCAAATCACATTAATCATGGAATGGAAACACACAGCAACAGAACGTACCAGCGTGACTTCAAACACTTTGTTACAGGAAATGTTCAAAATGTCCTCCGTTAGCGAGGATACGTGCATCCACCCTCCGTCGCACGGAATCCCTGATGCGCTGATGCAGCCCTGGAGAATGGCGTATTGTATCACAGCCGTCCACAATACGAGCACGGAGAGTCTCTACATTTGGTACCGGGGTTGCGTAGACGAGAGCTTTCAAATGCCCCCATAAATGAAAGTCAAGAGGGTTGAGGTCAGGAGAGCGTGGAGGCCACGGAATTGGTCCGCTTCTACCAATCCATCGGTCACCGAATCTGTTGTTGAGAAGCGTACGAACACTTCGACTGAAATGTGCAGGAGCTCCATCGTGCATGAACCAAATGTTGTGTCGTACTTGTAAAGGCACATGTTCTAGCAGCACAGGTAGAGTATGCCGTATGAAATCATGGCGGTGAATCGAGGAAGTACAGTACATACTCACGAAACTAAAATGAGCTCTAACATGGAAATTAAGCGTTTCCGGACACATGTCCACATAACATCTTTTCTTTATTTCTGTGTGAGGAATGTTCCTGAAAGTTTGTCCGTAACTTTTTGTAACACCCTGTATACATACTTTAATTAGGTTTTGAAAAATAATGTCTTGGAGATGACGTCCTTCTTGCTGGATACAAATTTGGATCCTCTCCCAAAAGTTACGCATGCCTCTGTCCAATATTTCATTCGGCACGGCTTCAGTTTCCTGACGAATGGAATTTTTCACGTCATCGATTGTGCAAGGCTTGTCCCTGTAGACTTTTGATATTAAATATCCCCACAAAAAGAAGTCGCATATCGACAAATCAGGTGAGCGAGGGGACAAGTAAACATCACCAAATCTCGAAATAACATGTACTGCGAACATTTGTCGAACCACTTCCATGGATGCTCTCGCCGTGCGAGCTGTGGCAACGTCCTGCTGAAACCATATTTCTCTCCACTTGACGCGTTTCAAGTTCTGGACGAAGGAAAGTTGTTTAACATTTTAACGTAGCTCGCTGATGTCACAGTAACTGCAGTTCCTTCTATATATATATATATATATATATATATATATATATATATATATATATATATATTTAAAAAAAAAAACAGGGTCCGACAATTCCCATCTTTATCTTTGAAATGTAGCACCACACTGTTACTTTTAAACTGTGGAGAGGTTTTAGGTGTAATTCATGTGGGTTCTCCGACGCCCAATACTGACAATTTTGAACACTGGCGTAACCGTCTACATGAAAATGTGCTTCATCACTCATGAAGACTGTAGCATCTGCATCTTCCCTAAAAATTTCGTCCATTACGCGACAAAACTCTCTGTGCTGCACAAAATCCCCTTCACTAAGCTGCTGGACGATCATTATCTCGTACGGGTGAAACTTAAGACCGTCATGTAAGGTGCGGTGAAGCGAACGACGGGACGGGACAGCCTGTCGCGCAGCCGATCGTTTCGGACCAGCAAGAACTGCCGTTCTCACTCGGTCTGCACTTTCCGGAGTGCGAACTGAACCGGGAAGACCAGGTGGTTTCTTTTTCATCGCAGATCCAGTACTACTAAATGCTGCAACCCATCGGAGTACAGTATTTCGATCAGGCACTGCACCTCGACGTCCAACTCTAAAATTCTGACGGAAAAGATGTTGCACTGTGTTTACGGAATCATTGTTTCTAAAGTACTGCTCGACAACGAACACACGATGGTCTGCGCTCCAAAGCTCCATAGCGACTTATCACGGTATAACTATATACACTCCTGGAAATTGAAATAAGAACACCGTGAATTCATTGTCCCAGGAAGGGGAAACTTTATTGACACATTCCTGGGGTCAGATACATCACATGATCACACTGACAGAACCACAGGCACATAGACACAGGCAACAGAGCATGCACAATGTCGGCACTAGTACAGTGTATATCCACATTTCGCAGCAATGCAGGCTGCTATTCTCCCATGGAGACGATCGTAGAGATGCTCGATGTAGTCCTGTGGAACGGCTTGCCATGCCATTTCCACCTGGCGCCTCAGTTGGACCAGCGTTCGTGCTGGACGTGCAGACCGCGTGAGACGACGCTTCATCCAGTCCCAAACATGCTCAATGGGGGACAGATCCGGAGATCTTGCTGGCCAGGGTAGTTGACTTACACCTTCTAGAGCACGTTGGGTGGCACGGGATACATGCGGACGTGCATTGTCCTGTTGGAACAGCAAGTTCCCTTGCCGGTCTAGGAATGGTAGAACGATGGGTTCGATGACGGTTTGGATGTACCGTGCACTATCCAGTGTCCCTTCGACGATCACCAGTGGTGTACGGCCAGTGTAGGAGATCACTCCCCACACCATGGTGCCGGGTGTTGGCCCTGTGTGCCTCGGTCGTATGCAGTCCTGATTGTGGCGCTCACCTGCACGGCGCCAAACACGCATACGACCATCATTGGCACCAAGGCAGAAGCGACTCTCATCGCTGAAGACGACACATCTCCATTCGTCTCTCCATTGACGCCTGTCGCGACACCACTGGAGGCGGGCTGCACGATGTTGGGGCGTGAGCGGAAGACGGCCTAACGGTGTGCGGGACCGTAGCCCAGCTTCATGGAGACGGTTGCGAATGGTCCTCGCCGATACCCCAGGAGCAACAGTGTCCCTAATTTGCTGCGAAGTGGCGGTGCGGTCCCCTACGGCACTGCGTAGGATCCTACGGTCTTGGCGTGCATCCGTGCGTCGCTGCGGTCCGGTCCCAGGTCGACGGGCACGTGCACCTTCCGCCGACCACTGGCGACAACATCGATGTACTGTGGAGACCTCACGCCCCACGTGTTGAGCAATTCGGCGGTACGTCCACCCGGCCTCCCGCATGCCCACTATACGCCCTCGCTCAAAGTCCGTCAACTGCACATACGGTTCACGTCCACGCTGTCGCGGCATGCTACCAGTGTTAAAGACTGCGATGGAGCTCCGTATGCCACGGCAAACTGGCTGACACTGACGGCGGCGGTGCACAAATGCTGCGCAGCTAGCGCCATTCGACGGCCAACACCGCGGGTCCTGGTGTGTCCGCTGTGCCGTGCGTGTGATCATTGCTTGTACAGCCCTCTCGCAGTGTCCAGAGCAAGTATGGTGGGTCTGACACACCGGTGTCAATGTGTTCTTTTTTCCATTTCCAGGAATGTATGTGGGGGCCTCTTATCACGGGATAATTATATATTTTTGTTTTTTATATTTTATGATTTTGTTTGGGGTGTCTTTAAATATTGTGGGCTAGCATGAGACTTTTAATTAACTTATACCGCGATAACACACGTACGGGCATCGGCTGCCCCGAAGTACGTACGATATATCTTTTAAACACAACGCGCGACTCACCGCCTTCTAATAAACAGTTTGCGTGAGCGCTGCTATTTAGAAAAGAAAATATGCGTATTCTTACGCAAACTGTAATTATTAATATGGGTCTCAGGGGCTATTGGTTATTTATGTACCAAATTTCACAAAGATTAACTGAGATATGGCGGAGCTTATTGAATGGAATGATTTTTCAATATTTCTTGTTCATTATTTGCAAGTCAAAACTGGAGAGAATCTCATCTGCCGTTAAGCGGCCAAAATGAAATATACTGAACTCATTCAGTGCTGTGAATTTTAGTACATGAAATCTATCACTGCTCTTTTTAACTTTGAAATTAATGAAAGATCAACACTGAGAAGTCTCTCGCACTTACATTTAATATTATAACATATTCTGCGTAATGGCCGACCAAATGCTGCTAGGGAAGAAGAGCTCGCCGCCGCAACTCGAACTTTTGAGAAAACTTGGTTAATGATAATTAATGGCTGCGACCATGAGAGGTGACAACTAAGTCAACAATACACACTTTCTCATAACAATTATAAGTATATTTTACAACCAAACTTACATTAAACACCGTCCTGCTATACAATGGCGACCTACCTCTAGATGAAACAAAATAGGAAAGAGCTTTCAATAAAACAATAGTCTCTGGTCATGTTCGTTTTCATTACACAGATAAAAAATTGTTCTTTGTTAATCACATCGTTGTTTGTGATTTTTGGTGGTATTATGTAACTTTTTTAATCTTTCTTATACATCGCGCACACGTACGCAGTCTTGAAATAATTTATAATTCATATGTGACACAAGCAAAAACTCTTTTCTTTTACTAAAATGTCAATTTACGTGACGTACCGTCACAGACTGAAACTGCATTGAATGGGCAGTCTGCCAACATTCATTCGAGGTCAATAACACTCGTGGTCGCCGCGTACTAACGGTTCAAAAAACATGCGTTTCCTCTGCTCCACCCTGTATATTGAAAGACGGGCTGCAAATATCAGAGTTTTAACGGCTATTCTACAGCAGCTATCACCTGGCTGGATCAGTAACATACGACGTTGAAATATCACGTGTCGTCGACGAATGCTCCCAGATGGACACTGCAGACCTCTACCGACAGTTGAAACGCCGGCAGAACTTCAAAATTACACATTAGTAAATTAAATTTAATGTGCATAAGTACGCAGAAGGATGCGAGATAGTTTAACTGCACGACCCACGATCGGTCACAGAGATCAGTCACTGAACTCAAGTATGTTAGGGGGTCTTTTGATATTGATTCAAGGTGGAATGGCCACATTAGTCTAGTCGTGGGAAGACAGAACACAGGTGGGAGAATCCTAATGAAATACGGTGTTATTATGGTAAATGGGGAACATGTATATGAAAGGATCCTTAAGAGAATAAAGATGAATAATGGTTGAGCCCGCCCGGTTAGCCGAGCGGTCGAATGCACAGCTTTCCGTAGTGGAAAGGAGCACCGGCTCCCCTGCATGAATCCACCCGGCGGACTTGTGTCGAGGTCAGGTGAGCCGGCCAGTCTGTGGATGGTTTTTAGGCCGTTTTCCATCTGCCTCGGCGAATGCGGGCTGGTTCCCCTTATTCCGCCTCAGCTGCACTATGTCGGCGATTGCTGTGCAAATAAGTTCTCGATGCACACGTACATCACCATTACTCTACCACGCGAACATAGGGGTTACACTCATCTGGTGTGAGATGTTCGCTAGGTGGGGGGTGGGGGGGGGGGGAGGGGGAGGGAGCACCAGGGGCCGAAACGCACAATAACCCTGGGTTCGGAGTGGGGCAGCGAAGGGATGAAGGGGACTTGTGGACCACTGCGGCTGCAGCAGGGACGGAGCCTCTCCATCGTTTCTAGGTCCCCGGTTAACAAACAATACAATACAATAGTGGTCATGTGGACGTGGGACCAGAAATGCGTTTCAAGAGGGGTGCATCCTCTTGAAGCTGGGGATAAAAGATCTTTTACAGGGTAGAATTCAATGAGTTACAGCACGCATGAGAACTCACCGGGGAAGTGAGACTCTTTTGGTCTGTACTAGTGACTAAAAAGAGCAGTGGACTAGATCACCATCATGTAGAAGCCACGATAACTTTCATATCACTAAAGGCACATCTTCCAGCTGCGAGTGTAGGGCCACCCACAGGAAGTCCAGATATGCCTCTCCTCTGAGACGTTGTGGAAAGGTGGCAGGTCCCACGGGGTAGTCACCAACAATTCCAGCGCACAGGCAGTGGTTGAAACGGTGCTGATAGTTCCCTGCCACCACAGCATAGTCATTCTCCATAGTCAACAAGTGGTTCCTGGAAGGCTTAAGATACCTTTGCAAAGATTGCCTCATATGGGAATAGGATGGACGAAAGAAATATGGGGATTATGGCGGCCTCTCTGACGAACAAGGGACAGAACCACCACCGCAGAGCCAAGTCCTCAGGCCCACATCACAAGCGGTACAGTTAGTGGCAGTTGTGGAGAATGTCCCATACATCCGTCTGGCTTACCCCATGCTGGAGGGCTATCTGCTTGGTGCTAATATTGGGCTCACTGTAAAAGGTCTTTTATCTGCACCTTCAAGTTAGCGTGGACATCGGAGCAATTCAGAGGCAGGCTGCTAGATTTGTTACCAGTAGGTTCGATCAACACAGAAATGTTACAGAAATGCTTCGGGAACTGAAATGGGAATCGCTGGAGGGAAGGCTACATTCTTTTCTAAGAACACTGTTGAGAAAATTAAGAGAAACAATATTTAAAGGTGACTGCAGAATGATCTCACTGTAATCACCATACATTTTGTGTAAGGACAAGGAAGATATAATACGAGAAATTAGAGCTCGTAGAGAGGCATATAGGCAGCCATTTTTGCCTCGCTCCATCTGTGAATGAAATGGAAATGGAAACGAATAGGAGTGGTACAGGGTAGCCTGCCTCACGCACTGTACAGGGGCTTCTGGCATTGGAATATAGAAGTAGATGCAAACATACCTACACTAAGTGATCAAAAGAATCGGGACACCCCCAAAAACACTCGTTCTTCATTTTAGGTGCATTGTGCTGCCGCCTATGCCACGTACCCCATACCAGCGACCTCAGTAGTCATTAGACATCGCGAGACAGCAGAATGGGGCGCTCCGTGGAACTGACAGACTTCGAACGTGGTCAGGTGATTGGGTGTCACTTGGGTCATACGTCTTTACGCGAGATTTCCACACTCCTAAACATCCCTAGGTCCACTGTTTCCGATGTGATAGTGAAGTGGAAACGTGAAGGGACACGTACAGCACAAAAGCGTACAGGCCGACCTCGTCTGTTGACTGAAAGAAACCGCTGACTGTTGAAGAGGGTCGTAAAGTGTAATAGGCAGACATCTATCCAGACCATTACACAGGAATTCCAAACTGCTTCAGGATCCACTGCAAGTACTATGACTGTTAGGCAGGAAGTGAGAAAAGTACATTACCGGAAACTGAGAAATCTGACAAACTATAGTCTCATGCTTCACTCATAGTGCACGTAACGTAATTCTTCAAAAAAAATGGTTCAAATGGCTCTGAGCACTATGGGACTCAACATCTCAGGTCATAAGTCCCCTAGAACTTAGAACTACTTAAACCTAACTAACCTAAGGAAATCACACACACCCATGCCCGAGGCAGGATTCGAACCTGCGACCGTAGCAGTCCCGCGGTTCCGGACTGCAGCGCCAGAACCGCTAGACCACCGCGGCCGGCGTAATTCTTATTTACCTTTAGTTTTGAAAACTCCTCTCACTTGACGATAACAAAAGACACAAAGTCATAAGAACTCTTACCGCCAGAACGAGGTTGAGAACAAATTCGAAACATTATTATTCAACAACCGTTAAAATTTCCAACCAAGAACTTTGGCAGAATGCAGAAACTTCTTCAGCGTGGCATTTCTGTAAGGATATCATCTTTACAGATATTGTAACGATTGTCAACTAGTCTTTTTAGAATCGCAAGAAGCTGCGTTTATGAGATTTTAATCGTGTGGATGGGTTCTACAATACTAAAAGCATCTGGTATACATTCCATCTTTTTGCAGCATCTATCTATTTCTCGCGGTAAGCTGCCAATGCGCGCTAACACTGACCTCTTCAGCGCCTGGTGGTAAGGTACAGTCTCATTTGCTGCTTTCCATCTTTTCCAAGGAATATTCACATTAAAAATCGAAGTGCTTTGTGAAAACGATAGTTTCTCTTCTCTAGAGCACTAGAACCTCATATTAGTACTACGCATACCGAACCTATCCTCAAGAATCTGTAAATTCGTTGAACATGGTTGATTTCTTCTAAGAGAGTACTGAAAAAAAACAGCGTTACAGTAGCTCATCTGATGTCTATAGTTTCCGAAGAATCAGACAATTCCTCAGTAAAATCGATAATCTTTTTGAAGCACTGAGACATACGCTTATCATCTTCGTTGTGAACACTGCACCGTATGCCTGAAAGTCCCTGAGCTGCAACTCCTGTGTTTTTCAGAAGAATGATCCGTCTACCCATTGAAGGTATGTAAAGCACGTTCACCCTTTCTGAGGTCCCAGAAAAGGGTACAGATAATCGAACTCGTGCAAAACCACGTAATCTGCACGTAGTGAGAGAGTTATTTGCGCAGGTTACAAATAATGCTTCAGAATTATTGCTTGAACTCCTGGATGCATATCTGAAGTATTTTCATATCACTGTCCCCAGCACATTGTTATATCTAGACCATCGTCGTGTTCAAGAATCTGAAGAAACATATTCCGTTATCCTAAGGCCTTCCTCCCTAGTGTGTTGGAGATAACCTAGAAATGACTCCTTTGCTTCTATTTTGGAAATTTGTGGTAAGGTCTTATGGGACTAAACTGCGGAGGTCATCGGTCCCTAAGCGTACCCACTGTTAAATCTAACTTACGCTAAGGACGACACAAATACCCATGCCCGAGGGAGGACTGAACCTCCGACGGAGGCAGGCGCGTGGACCGTGACAAGACGCCCCTGACCGAGCGGCTACCCCGTGCAGCAACGCTCCAAGGAAAATGATGAAAGATTTCATTGTTGGGATCTACATAGAAAATGTCTGGCGTGCTGTGGAACACGATAGCCCTACAAAATTTGTTATACAATTTTTAAAAAATATTTTCCCTGGCAAGTGAGATAAATTCATTCTGTGTAGAGTGGGAAAACAACCTAAAAAATCTTTTGCTGGGCTGTGAGTGAGTCCCTGTTCTATCTTGGCCAAGTGTTCGCTTACCACAGTATCATTCACAGATAACAGTCTAATCAGCAGCAGAAAATTTCCATCATTTTCTGCCAGTACATGCTCTTTGTGGTGCGGAACGGCAGATTCAGTTTAGTCAAAAACATAGCCACATCTGGCAGTCTTTTTAAAATATCTCTCCACTACTTAACGTTTTCAAGCTGACTCTGGTGTATTTCTGATGCATGGCTGTAAAATTTCTGACTAACCAACCACGAAGCTTGAAAGCCATTAAAAATTTAGATGTGTTGTTCGAACTTCCGTCTATGCTAAGCAGCCTAGAGCAACAAAAGCACAAACTTTGCTTTTTAGTTGAGTATGCTATCTATCGAAGTTTTCAGGATTTTCTCCCTGTTTGGCCGATTGACATAGAAACAAAAATGGTTCAAATGGCTCTGAGCACTATGGGACTTAACATCTGAGGTCATCAGTCCCCTTGAACTTAGAACTACTTAAACCTAACTAAGCTAAGGACATCACACACATCCATGCCCGAGGCAGGATTCGAACCTGCAACTGTAGCGGTCGCGCAGTTCCAGACTGAAGCGCCTAGAACCGCTCGGTCACACCGGCCGGCTTGACATAGAAATCAGAAATCAACTGCCAGCTGGGATATTTCATTTCGTCCTTACCGCCTTGTCTGTTAACAGAATCAAATGGTCCGTCTTTGTTTTGGAACGGTTCACTTTTAATTTTAATTAAGTCATCCCGCAGTTTTTGTGGAACAAGGATAAATGCATGTCTGAAGGGCATGGTAATGCCGTTTCGAGAAATGGATAAACATTTTAAACAAGTCTTAATACTAATAGAACAATTGATCACGTTACTCATACAGCATCTGAAATAGAAAAAATGTAATTGGGAGACATTTCAATAAGACTGCCAGATGTGGCTATGTTTTTCGCTAAACATAATATTCCATTGCGCACCCACACAGAGCCTACACTGGGAGGAAACGAAGAAATCTTCTGCATCTGATTAGACTGTTTTCTACCTGTACGTATGATTCCGTGCTAAGGGGACATCTCGTCAAGCTTAGAAAAGCCCGCTCACATTCCAGGAAAATATTTTACAAGGTATTTATCCCACATTACACAAAATGGATTTATCTCACTTCTCTGTGGATACGTCAAGGAAAAGATTTTAGATGATATAAAAAATTGGATGTACATTTGAAGGATCATTATCTTCGACCCTTCTCCAGTCATGTTGCTTGTAGAAAATCACTGAAATCTTTCGTAAGGTTTCATATAGAAAACAAAAAATAGAAGTGATGGAGTCGTATCTAGGTTACCTTCAGTAAAATAGGGAGAAAGGCCTCATCATAACGAAAGATATTTCTTTAGGTTACTGAACAGGATGGTCTAGATACGACAGTTTGCCGGGGGCAAGGACGTGACAATGCTTCAGGTATGCATCCAGAAGCTCGAACAATAATTTGAGAACTTACTTCTAAGGCATTATTTGTACGGTCAGCAAATCACTCTCTCACTCTGTGCAGATTTCAAGGTTTTGCACGAGTTCCAGTACGTGTGACTCTTTCTGGAACCTCAGAAAGTGTGAAAGTTCCTTACACACCTTCCACCTTCAGAGGGTAGATGGACCATTCTTCTGAAAAACATTGGAGTTACAGTTAAGGGACTTCCAGGTATACGATGGAGTGTTCACAACGAAACTGTTAAGCCTATGTTTCAGTGCTTCAAAAAGATTATCGATTTTGCTTATGAATTGTCCGCTGTATTCGCTTGGAAACTTTGGAAACTGTAGACATCAGAGAAGCCACTTCAACTCAGTTGCCTTTTTTTTTGTACTGTCTTAGAGGAAGTCAACCACTCTCAAATAGAAAGATATGGGTACGGTATAAACAGAGACATGGTAATTATCCACGATGGGTTAAAATGATGGTAAAAATGTGTCTCTGCCTGTGCGGGGATCACGAAATGTGGGCTGTGGACTCCATAACATTTGAAACTCTGGACTGGACATAGTGGAATGCTCGGGTAGCAAAAGTAGTTAAGTGACCACTCACTACACGCTGGAAATCTGGATCTGAGTACTGGAAAAGCACAAACTTCAAGTGTCTCAAGCGGCTGACGTCAATCCGAACTTGCAAGAGAGAACACATTTCGTAATCTTACCTAACTGCAGTAGTAGGGTAGTAGGGCACTGTGGTATCACGTGACAGCTGAGACAACTGCGCAGCCATTCCAGGAAGGACATCCTGCCACGTGCTTGCTTCAAAGAAGGGGGGGTGGGGGGTGGAGAGGAGGCCGCTCCCGCCCATTCTTCACCACTGCGACTTTTGCATAAAGCAGACCCCACATCGGAAGCCCCCCACGGCTCTAACACACGGCCTGTTACATGCAAACTCAGTTCCCCACCTTTTCAGCATATTTGTACATCATTTTTTGCTGTCCAGAATGAAGTGCTGCGAGAAGCAACAAAGACGAACCGGGATGAAGAAACTGTCAGTACCGGTATGTATTCTGTCACTCCATCTCTAATTATGAGCATTATTAACATTATTAAATGTACACTACTCGCCATTAAAATTGCTACACCACGAAGATGACGTGCTACAGACGCGAAATTTAACCGGCAGGTAGAAGATGCTGTGATATGCAAATGATTAGCTTTTCAGAGCATTCATAAAAGGTTGGCGCCGGTTGCGACACCTACAACGTGCTGACATGAGGAAAGTTTCCAACCGATTTCTCATAGACAAACAGCAGTTGACCGGCGTTGCCTGGTGAAACGTTGTCGTGATGGCTCGTGTAAGGAGGAGAAATGCGTACCATCACGTTTCCAACTTTGATAAACTTCGGATTGTAGCCTATCATAATTGCGGTTTACCGTATCGCGACACTGCTGCTCTCGTTGGTCGAGATCCAATGACTGTTAGCAGAATACGGAATCGGTGGGTTCAGGAGGGTAATACAGAACGCCGTGCTGGATCCCGACGGCCCAGTATCACTAGCAGTCGAGATGACAGGCACCTTATCCGCACGGCTGTAATGGATCGTGCAGCCACGTCCCGCGATCCCTGAGTCAACAGATGGGGACGTTTGCAAGACAAGAAGCATCTGCACGAACAGTTCGATGACGTTTGCAGCAGCACGGACTATCAGCTCGGAGACTGTGGCTGCGGTTACCCTTGACGCTGCATCACAGACAGGAGCGTCTGCGATGGTGTACTCGACGACGAACCTCGGTGCACAAATGGCAAAAGTCATTTTTTCGGATGAATCCAGGTTCTCTTCACAGCATCATGATGGTCGCTTCCGTGTTTGGCGACATCGCAGTGAACGCACATTGGAAGCGTGTATTCGTCATCGCCACACTGGCGTATCACCTGGCGTGATGGTGTGGGGTGCCATTGGTTACACGTCTCGGTCACCTCTTGTTAGCAGTCATGGCACTTTGAACAGTGGACATTGCATTTCACATGTGTTACGACCCGTGGCTCTGCCCTTCATTCGATCCCTCTGAAACCCTAAAATTTCAGCAGGATAATGCACGACCGCATTTTGCAGTTCCTGTACGGGCCTTTCTGGATACAGAAAATGTTTGACTACTGCCCTAGCGAGCACATTCTCCAGATCTCTCACCAATTGAAAACGTCTGGTCAATGGTAGCTGTGCAACTCGCTCGTCACAATACGCGACTCACTACTCGTGATGAACTGTGGTATCGTGTTGAAGCTGCATGGACAGCTGTACCTGTACACGCCATCCGAGCTCTGTTTGACTCAATGCCCAGGCGTATCGAGGCCGTTATTACGGCCAGATGTGGTTGTTCTGGGTACTGATTTCTCAGGATCTATGCACCCAAATTGCGTGAAAATGTAATCACATGTGAGTTGTAGTATAATATATTTGTCCAATGAATACCCGTTTATCATCTGCATTTCTTCTTGGTGTAGCAATTTTAATGGCCAGTAGTGTATAAGCTTTATTACAGTTTTTTGCTATTATATTTATAGACTGCAGTCCAATGCTGGACGAGGATGAGCTGCAGCTCCCTGCAGCACGACAGCAGCTGCAGCCTGCAAGGCGTCTTCCCCACCCCTCGGACCTGCTGTCAATGGACTGTGACGTAGCGGTGCCACTGTAGCAGCCTCAACCTGAGTCTTGCAGAAGACAACTGTTCACTAATATGTACTACTTAAGTGACAATGGGTCTAAACGTTTAAATTTCGGTCCAGCACTTCACAGTGACTTTGATGTTGTGATAGAAATAGAGAACGTTGAATATTTTGGCATTAGGGTGTAGTATTCATGGCGTGTGTGGGACTATCCGTGTAGTATAATGGAATTCATAGACAGAAAGACAACTGAATACCATTCATATCATACTGCTATTAAAATTAGTTTGTTAAAGGGTAAGACATAACTTGTAGATGTGTATGAGCAGCCAGTTCTTCAGTTAAAATATGACTGTGGAGGCACATACGTTAAACACTCTAGTGTGGCAAATTCAAGTGATCTGTACAATGCTTCATTGATGGTTGCAGACAAACTGAGCAGCCGTAGTCCATATATGAGTGGGGCGAATAATGATTTTATTGAGTATTTGTGCAAGAACGATTTACATATAAATCAAGTAGACCAATGCATCACTGTCTGTATTCCTCTTGTACCAAAATATGTTGTGTTTAACCTGTAACCATAAAATCGGTGGAGGCTGAATTTTTCTGAAAGAATGGCTATGTACATAATTGTACCTACAGGCTTGACTGCAATTAAAACAGAAATCTGAGCAATACAAAAAAATATTATTTTGATACCTGTGTAAAGGCGAGTGTATTTAAAATGTATGCTTATTTATTTCCTCCCTAGAATAACTGTAATGGTAAGAAGATCAAGTATTAATAATAATACCTATATAGCAATTTATTCATGGATTATAATCAGAACAATACTTTTTTCAACACAAAAGAGAGTGCATGAATGCAGAATGATTGTATTTACGTAACAGCTACTGATCAACTATAAAATATTTACGATAGCTGAGAAGCATCATACGAGTGACAATAGACTTTTTTTTTTCAAAAAGAGGTTACATACAAGCAGACTAATTTATATAACATCTACTGATAATTATACAATATTTACTCTAGCAGAGGTACGTAATACCGGTAACAATACTTTGTTTTCCAAAAGAGAGTGCATAAACGGAGAATGATTTTATTGACATCACAGCAACTGATTAAGTATACAATTTTTAGAGCAACAGAGATACATTATAGTAAGAGAAGAGGAGAATAATCTTCATTACTAACAATATTTACTGTGTATAAGGACCAGCAGTAGCAGGTGAAGAACCACACACACATAAAATATAACACAGAATAATATACAATGCACATGCAAACACACACATTTACAAATTTACACATAACTATGTCAAACGCCTCAGCTGCCTATTCCACACACACACACACACACACACAAACAAACACACACTAACACACATGAATAATGTGGCAACTTGGGGTGGGGTTTCTGATCCCAATCACACAGATGAAGAGTTTGTTATCATGACATAACAGACCAATTTTAAATTGCAGTGCAGTATGCACCTCATGGCCTCGTTACTGGAAAGCTACCAGACACTCCTTATAGTCTTCGATTACGAGCGCCTGTGAGGCCACATGAAACGAACCCTTAGCCCGTGTGTGGGTGACACCTGCATCTACACGGTGTGTGTATAACTTTGACCAGAGATCTTCAAAGTCCACAATCTCCCAGCCATTCGACACGTCTTTCATCAGGTCAGTAACCTTCTTGTCCTACAGTGTTATGCCATAAACAATATCGGCCGCATATCCCGATCTGCCGAATTCATCCAGTGTGCATCTAATTACTTCA
Organism: Schistocerca nitens; assembly: GCF_023898315.1. NCBI lineage: Eukaryota > Metazoa > Arthropoda > Insecta > Orthoptera > Acrididae > Schistocerca > Schistocerca nitens. The sequence continues at coordinate 178,943,504 of NC_064624.1, read as the reverse complement.
TACAGAATGCAGCCTTGCACCTAGTAGATTAAGCTGTTTGTATCCACATAACACAATTTGAAAGCGAGGTTTGGTTTTCCAAACTTGCAGTTGTATCGGTACATGTAGAGTTTGGAGAGGTCAAGAACACACATATCAGTATAGACAGGATTTGTGAACTCCACTCAAACATTAGCCATCTCCACAGCAACAAGTGCACTAAAGATTGTGGCCCAGTTAAAATCTGGCCTATTGACGTAATCCCTTGCACCATAACGCCCATCTCAATGAAGTAAATGAATATTGTGACTGTTTCTAAAATTCTCCATAATTTTGTCAAAAACCGAATTATTCGTTAATTAATAAAAATCTCTCTCAAAATCACATAGTGTGAGACCCCTCTGTTCATTGTTTAAATCAATATACTGCACTTAAAAGAGATGCAGCAGTTGATTCAAAGAAGTCACATCTCCAGCATTGGTGGACGTTTCTATAGTGTAGAATGTACCCCTACTTATTCTCCAGCATTGTCATCAACTTGGGGATGGAACCATTTGTGGGACGAGACGCTCTGGACAGAATGGCAGGTCATTAGGATCATAATTAAAATCAGTTGGATACTCCATGTTTGCCTTGAGGACATATCTCCTACCAGAATCAGCAGCTACATTGAGGTTCTTATCCTTCAGTCTGACGACTTAATCCTTGTACAACCATCGGAACCCTTCAGACCGCAGATTTTCTTGCAGATTCTGTCCATAGAGATTGTCTACATCCAAGTAAAGTATGTAACTCAGACCATCAGATCATCTGTACTCCCCCGTAGTCAGTTAATCGCCTTGGCGAACTTGTGGAAATCCCTGCAAATCCCACATGCGAAAAAAGGCAAGCTATCAACATCGGTCAATAGTTTGAGTTTGATACAAGGCAGGATCCAAAATGTATGAACCCAGTTATACTGAACAATGTGCTTTCATGGCGTCTCTCCATAGAATCCAGGAATTCGCATGGAAAGACCCACTTCTAGATCTTTACATTATCGGGAAATGTAGCTTAAGTGATATTCATATCTCGGCAAGCTTGTGAAAAGGTGTCTTCATAAATCGTGCCAAATCCAGGAAGCAGAACAATTATTCCTGGCATCATTCGCTTGGAGAACGAAATGTATTTTTCTACACTGTTAGACATGATACTGGCCTGATCCTTCTCCAACCTGAAAGCATGCAAGGGCTCGACAGGTGAGCATCATACACATTCAAATTATGGAAGAAAAGAGGTATGTGTTGTTTCAATTTATACTTCAAGTTGCATGCATTGTGAGTTAAAATTACAGGAAATTAAAATGTATATTGGGGACACTAGCAGCGAGATTTGAATTGTGGGAGGGTGCATACCCTTATGATAAACAGTACCAATATATGATGACCAACAGGGTGAGGAACCACCTAATGATTATGCAGATTAATTGAAAACAAGCACCCTGGCACATAACACGAGCATCAGTCAGGCAGCAGCTGCTGGCCAGTGTAACACCTATAGCGCCTGTCGGTGTTGAAAAAACAAAAATAGCTCGCAAATTAGCTCCCATGTCCTTAAAATATCAATTCACAAAATGACCCAAGTCCCTCCACAAGTAGTAATTAAGAAAAATAAATAAAATACAAATGGAGGGAAATATCTAGTATAGAAAGCAAAAGAAAAGAAAAGGAAAATTTAATTATAAATTTTAGAAACATGGTAAGGGGGGAAAACAGTAGAAAATATTAAAATATTAGTTATTCCAATACGTAAGAAAATCAATATTATAGTCATAGAACGTAGGTCTGGGACACCAAAGATAGTTTATTAAAGTATAAACAGCCATACGTTGTAATTAGGGTACTCCATTCTCTAGTCTGTTCTAGTTCGAAAGTTATTTAGGACGTACAGCTTTAGAGAACAACAATTTCGACCTTATTAAATGGGGATTAAGAATAGATCTTGACGAGATTGTTTTTGAGGATATTCAATTCAAGACATTAATTTGGACATTTATCAGATTAGATAAACGGGAAGGTGAATAGTAATCTCTTTGGCTTTAATGTCAATTCGTGTTAATATTTAAACCCTTCTGTCTCGTTTTTCACTAACTCAACGAACATTTTATGTGCAACAGGTTCAGTAAATATACCATTGTATCTTTGTAATAATCATGACTGTATATTAGTTGGTAACAAAAACCTGCTATTTATTGTTTTTCTATTTCATTGTATATGATTAATTTTGATTTGGATTATATGTATCCATTCTCTCAAGTAAGGTTTCAAAGTCACCATTCATCACAAATGGGAGAGACATTGTATGTTTATAGTTTGTAAATCACATATGATCACCTTCATTGGCAGTGTAAGTTTAACTTATTCATTTTTTGAACAATCTTCCTTGTAAGTATTTAGATAATCTGCTGCGGTAAAGTGTTGCATACACATTATACATTATAAATTTTATCATGTCCGAAGAGTACTGAGATCAAACTAGAACAGATAAATTTTCAACCCAAAAGTAATTAGAATTGTTACCATCTTCCAAGGAAAGTAAATTTATGGGTATTTTCCTTTCATGTTTGTAATCTTTAATGGATACAACACTTAGTGCTCATCACATGCATATACATTAATCGTTATATTTAATTTCTGTTCATATTTAGGTATACCATAAAGTTTTCCTGGATATTCCATTAAGTCACTTTTCTCTCTAATTTTTCCATGTACTCTTTGTAGTTACTATTTTGGTCAGAATTTTAATACATTGTAGGACCAACTGGATCTAATGTTTCTCATCATTGTTCTTACTATCTATATCTGCTTCCTCTGCAAATTTTCTTTGATAATTTCATGTACTATGGTCCACAGAGTCATGTGACTTTGTCAATGGCAAGTTGTAATCCTATTACCATATCCAATGCCCAGCCTAATACCCTATCTTGAATATATTGCATACATGTCAAAATCTTTAATTTACAATTAGTACAAAATTTTGTCATTACTACTGTGTAGTTTTACAGTGAGAATCTAAATTCATTTGTTTCTTTGGTAATATTCAATTTTAAGTCATAGTACAATATCAGTTTCACTTTAAATGCATGATGATTTTTAAGAGTACCCTTCATTGCCTTGTAAACTGTAGATCTATATGTTGTTCATCTTTAACTCTGAGGGTTTTTTCACTACTATATTGTTCAAGTATACTGTGAAATGCTTTCTCAGTTAATTGATATTTATGTACATTTCTTTTCTCAGAGTTCTCATATACATAGTGTCCCACCTAAGAATCTTCATGTGCACATTTCCATAGATATCTGCAATTTCGTTTTTGCAGTGTGTAACTGGAGTGAGCCCAAACAAATACTGCTCATCACATCTCTCATGTGACGCCTATTCTCGATGGAAAGCGTCGGTTTGTTGCCCATTACAAACAACATGATATTTAAAGTGCTGTTGGTTGGTTGGTTGGTTGGTTGGTTGATCCAGGGAAGCGGACCAAACAGTGAGGTCATTGGTCCCATTCGATTAGGGAAGAGAGTCGACCATCCCAATTCAAAGGAACCATTCTGGCCTGAAGCGATTTAGGGAATTCATGGAAAACATAAATCAGGGTGGCTGGACGTGGTATGAACCGCTGTCCTCCACAACTGCGAGTCCAGTGTGCTAACCACTGCGCCATCTCACTCAGTAAAAGCGGAGATTTATATGCCCACTTCATAGACAGGTCCCAAATTAGTCTAGTGATATACTCGTTATACCGATATGTATTAACAGTGACAGTAAAACACGAAGAATAACTGTTACACCAAAAGCAGCACCACTGCCCAAGCCCACACTGACAGCTACCACCAGGCAGTAGTGCTGCTGGAGTAGTGGTCAGTATCCAGTTTAACTGTCGTTGCTACTAAGTACCGGCAAAACGAACATCACACTACACTAATTTTGGGCTACTCTATCGAATGGGCATCTAAACTTCCACTTTAAAAAGCATTTTGTTTGCAGTGTGATAGAAACTGGCACTTTCTGTCAACAATGGGTGTTGCATGAAACATGTAATGGGCAGTATCTGTTGGGGATGACTCGAGCGACACACTGTAAAAACGAAACTACAGATATCTGGTAGCCCTACTGTTCGGTCCAGGAGCAGTCAACTTTAATCGTCATAGGAAGTGTGCTTCGATGTGTGGCACTTACTCCTGTCAGAGGGTGCAGCATGGCTCCATGCAGGGCCAGCGGTTGTTCACTGAGGCGCCATCTACAATTTCAGTGACGTCACTCTGGTTACCCACACCCCTCAGCTATTAACACCAGAGGCAGCACAGACAGCGCTGACCAAGCCTCAACCAGCTACCTGTGGCGTCAGTGGATACTGAACCCATGGATCCACCCTGGCAGTGAATGAGGTGGCACAGTGCGCGCCAACATCAGCGATTCTCGTGTGACGAGAACAACTTGTGCCTGCTGAAGCCGCTGGCAGCCGTGAATAAAGACAACTTTCTATTTTGGAGCATAATTGTTTGCTTTGAGATTTTAACGTTTTAGTGATGTTTTAATAGTAACTTCAGGCGTTGAATAATTCACTTGCTCGCCCATGTCCAGGCTAAGTGGATGATAGTCTGACCATATCCTGCCATTGACGACCATTGACCTAACACAGTGTTCACCTCTGCAGTTGTGTGCCTCTTTGTTTTAACAGTGTTAATGGTATGACCTTCCATGCATATAATATCAGCAGGAGGTGAAGTCAATTGGAATAGAACAGGCGATTAAATAAATTCTTGGTAAATTATTATTTCCTTCCTTTATGATTACAAACTCAATTAGGTTTGCAACATAGTTTTCGATTAACATTATATTAGACTTTTCCATCAGACTGAACAGTTCTAAAACTTACACATAATTAAACGTGATTAGTTTTCTACTGTCCATTGCCAATATAAATGTTGCTAATCTCTGTATCATTCTTAGGAATAGTCACATTACTTTTGTTCTTCTCATTCAGAGAAAAAGAATAAATCTGATAGCTTCCAATCGTGTTCATTTATTAAGGCTAAAATCATCATTTCATATCTAAAAGATTGGTTTCAATAGCAGTGAGGAACATCAGACTATTATTTTATTCGATAAGAGTTATTACTAAATCATGAATTTCACCATAAATTGGAGCTAATAAAGAATTACATGGTATTTAAATAATAGGTGAACCAGATTCAGTATTACGCTTAAATCATCATTAAAATTTGTCTCCTTATGAATGTGATCAGTATGCTTTACATACATAGCGTCAGGGAAATTAAAATTAATGTGTATGAATGCAAATGGTTCATATTAGGCATCTTTGCAAGAATAAATTTTTCTAAACTTTTCAAATTATGGCGATGAATAAGAATTACAAGTGTTTCTCCATCACAATATAGTTTTTTACTTTTTAATGTGACATTTGGTGTTAAATCCAACCAATGCTGCGCTAATACTGCTATCTCTTAGAGGTACAGTCGATCTGTCTTTACAAACTAATGAATTACGAATTAATTGAAATAATCTATTCATTTGTTAGAAATTAACTGGAAGCAGTTTGAGAGCCTAAAATAAGAATTCCAGAGAAGAGTGCAAAAAAGAAGTACACACACATTCTACTGAACTCAATTCGATGTGCAATAATAGTTCCCAGTAGATAGAGAAAAACAATATTAATGATTGATAAACATTCTTAGCTCCTAGTAAATGTAAATGTCGTGTGACTAGGGCCTCCCATTGGGTAGACCATTCGCAGGGTGCAAGTCTTTCAATTTGACGCCACTTCGGCGACTTGTGCGACGATGGGGATGAAATGATGATGATTAGGACAACAGAACACCCAGTCCCTGAGCGAAGAAAATCTCTGACCTAGCCGGGAATCGAACCCGGGCCCTTAGGATTGACATTCTGTCATACTGACTACTCAGCTACCAGGGGTGGACTTAGCTTCTGGTTTGTCAATTCAAATAAAATGAACTGGGTATACACTTACTCCAAAAGCTCAGAGCAGTCAAAGTACAAAAAGCTTATAAAGCAATATAAAGCAGCAGGTGCCTCATTAGCATCATTTGTTAGTGACAAATACGATGTTATACCATTAGATTACTGTCAAGATAAATAATTTGTAGTATGATGAATTTTGTAGGAAAATCTAAATAGTGCAAGAGAATATTTTACTTGATGTATACATGAAGGAATAAACTGCTTTTATTTACCTCAAACATATTAAAAAATAATTACTATTATTATGAGGCAATCTGAACTTTCTAAATATATTTGGTCAGGATGATGTGCATCTGCATGACATTGACCACGAATTTTGTGTTTTTCACACGAATTTTAACACATTCAAAGAACTGAGCACAAGCTGTTGGATCGATGAGTTTTGTTTCATTACTGCTGATGTAACATGTCACATATACAATGGAATATTTTAAAATAAAATCATGTCTTTATAAAGCTGTAACACAAACACACATTTTGTATTACAGGAATGTTTCCAAAATGTAATCCAAAAATATTTAAACTAGGTAAACGAAACACATGGAAAGTTGAGGAGTTGTAAGAAGGATTGAAACTTTGGGAAAAGGAACCACATTCACACTACAAAAAAATTAAAAAAGGTGATAGATCAGTTATTTTTGCAGTTAAAGAAATTAAAGAGGTAAGAAATAGTAGAAAAAAGAGAAATTGCTAACCAAGTGATACTTTACTGCAAAGAGTTTTATCATGACTCAGTTCCAATTCCACAGACACCTTCTAAATCATCGTTTGAAAACGGCATTTTTGATTAAACGTTAGACTTGGATGACCTATGATTTCTGTAGAATTTTTAAATTTGATTTTGCCTTCCTCATTTAATAGCATCTTCACAGTTTTTGTACTCTAATATCATAGTTACATTTGTAGCTTTAAATTGTCAATACACGTAATCGCATTTTAAAGAAAATAGGATAATAGTTAGAAATTCCTTCACAGCTCCCCAGAAATCCTGTCTCAAAGAAACACTGAGTTCGCTATTCTCTCTCACTCTTTCATTAGCCAAATCAACAATGTCTCTCTATAAAGGAAAGGGGTACTGCTGTGTTCATGACTCGAGCTGTCTGCAGATGCAGAATCGATATGTTCACAAAATTGGTTATCTGTGTATGTGTAGTCTGTATCATAATATTTATTACGTGTAAACTCGTAGGGATCCAAAACTCAGTATATTCTAAGTTGTAATCCCTTAACAATATAATGAAATATTTTGAGAATTCTTATGTCTTCTGAGGATATTATATAATGAATGAAATATAAATATTACTTGTAATCAGTGCAGTCTATTCTTCAAACAGTGGAAACCATGTAACTGAATCAAGTTGATAGTCATTATGGTTAATGAATTTGTGTTATATTTAATGTAGCTGCTGATTGAGAGTTACTTTCGCTTAGATACATTTCATTTCTAACTTAAGTATGTGACTTTAGGGTGAACTGGGAGTTCATACAGAATGAACTGTATAGGATTCATTCAATAGAGATGCTATTCTTCATTAACTCTTAATGGGTTCTGACATTACCCTTTAATATACACTCCTGGAAATTGAAATAAGAACACCGTGAATTCATTGTCCCAGGAAGGGGAAACTTTATTGACACATTCCTGGGGTCAGATACATCACATGATCACACTGACAGAACCACAGGCACATAGACACAGGCAACAGAGCATGCACAATGTCGGCACTAGTACAGTGTATATCCACCTTTCGCAGCAATGCAGGCTGCTATTCTCCCATGGAGACGATCGTAGAGATGCTGGATGTAATCCTGTGGAACGGCTTGCCATGCCATTTCCACCTGGCGACTCAGTTGGACCAGCGTTCGTGCTGGACGTGCAGACCGCGTGAGACGACGCTTCATCCAGTCCCAAACATGCTCAATGGGGGACAGATCCGGAGATCTTGCTGGCCAGGGTAGTTGACTTACACCTTCTAGAGCACGTTGGGTGGCACGGGATACATGCGGACGTGCATTGTCCAGTTGGAACAGCAAGTTCCCTTGCCGGTCTAGGAATGGTAGAACGATGGGTTCGATGACGGTTTGGATGTACCGTGCACTATTCAGTGTCCCCTCGACGATCACCAGTGGTGTACGGCCAGTGTAGGAGATCGCTCCCCACACCATGATGCCGGGTGTTGGCCCTGTGTGCCTCTGTCGTATGCAGTCCTGACTGTGGCGCTCACCTGCACGGTGCCAAACACGCATACGACCATCATTGGCACCAAGGCAGAAGCGACTCTCATCGCTGAAGACGACACGTCTCCATTCGTCCCTCCATTCACGCCTGTCGCGACACCACTGGAGGCGGGCTGCACGATGTTGGGGCGTGAGCGGAAGACGGCCTAACGGTGTGCGGGACCGTAGCCCAGCTTCATGGAGACGGTTGCGAATGGTCCTCGCCGATACCCCAGGAGCAACAGTGTCCCCAATTTGCAGGGAAGTGGCGGTGCGGTCCCCTACGGCACTGCGTAGGATCCTACGGTCTTGGCGTGCATCCGTGCGTCGCTGCGGTCCGGTCCCAGGTCGACGGGCACGTGCACCTTCCGCCGACCACTGGCGATAACATCGATGTACTGTGGAGACCTCACGCCCCACGTGTTGAGCAATTCGGCGGTACGTCCACCCGGCCTCCCGCATGCCCACTATACGCCCTCGCTCAAAGTCCGTCAACTGCACATACGGTTCACGTCCATGCTGTCGCGGCATGCTACCAGTGTTAAAGACTGCGATGGAGCTCCGTATGACACGGCAAACTGGCTGACACTGACGGCGGCGGTGCACAAATGCTGCGCAGCTAGCGCCATTCGACGGCCAACACCGCGGTTCCTGGTGTGTCCGCTGTGCCGTGCGTGTGATCATTGCTTGTACAGCCCTCTCGCAGTGTCCGGAGCAAGTATGGTGGGTCTGACACACCGGTGTCAATGTGTTCTTTTTTCCATTTCCAGGAGTGTATTACTATCATCTGCATCTAGATATCTTAGCTATGCACTTGGATTATTCTTATTGTTGCCTCTGGTGACTTTTTCAACTCTTCGTATTTTTTGCTTCCTCTTGAAAGTTAGACTGTCATTCATAAATAAGTTTTTAACTTCAATCTCCCTGTTATTGTGATTTGTGACCTCTGTAGTGTTTTTACATTTAATCCTATCTTCCTCATCTAAATGCTTTTTAACTGCTTAATCAGCTACATCTTTACTTTCTTAATCTTGTATAATTCGTTATAGGAGAATATTCGATATTCAATCATTTATATGAAGAGGAAGATTATAAGAAAGATTGAACAATAAAACAAAGATTTTTTTGTCAAGTTGATGACTGGGAGGTTAGTAGTGTTATGAGGGAGCATATATTTGCTTTGTGTTTTGGTAATGAAGATGAATGTATGAATTAGAATTTTTTATGTATAGTTAACTGACATCACCAGAAAGTGTGGTGACTGGAACAGTGTAAAATATGTTGGAGAAATTCGTACTGATAAATTTCGAAAAGGTAGATATCGTAATGTATGTAAGGAATTCGCACGTTATTGAACTAAGAGATTGAAAAAGTTGCATGTGAATCTGGTAGAGAAGTAACCAGGTGTAAACTCAAACAGATTGTAAAATAATCAGTTTATAACAATATCATTGCTATCGAAAGTCCTAGATAGCTTTTACCCCTATGAATGGAACTTACTTTAACGAAGGTTATGGAGCTAAAGACTTTATATAAGAGCTTAAATTGTTGAGGTTATTCCAGTTTACGTAAGAAAGAACTGACATAGCTTATTGGACGTAGTAAATCATTATTTCCAGTTGCTGAAAATATACGGAATGTCAATCCTTATAGTCGTCAGTTGTATTTTCTCCGACGTTTCAGCAGATATTTGCTATTTCGTTTTTACAATGTGTAGCTGGAGTCACTCCAAACAAATACTGCGCATCAGATCTTTCACGCAACGCCCAGTGTTGACGAAAAGTGCCAGTTTCCTTACCATTGCAAAGAAAATTATTTGTAAAGCGGAATTTTAGCTGCCCATTCGACCGAGTGGCCCATCGTGTTTCACTGTCCCAGTTAATACATATCGGTATAGCACTACACTAATATGGGACCTCTCTAAGAAATCGGCGTGTAAAACTCCGCTTTTACCGAGCGACGTGGTTAGCACCCTGGACTCTCATTCGGGAGGACGGCAGTTCAAACCTACGTCCGACTAACCTGATTTTAGGTTTCCCATGATTTCCCTAAATTGTTTCAGGCAAATGGCAGAATGGTTCCTTTGAAACACCACATCCGACTTCCTTCCCTAATGGAATGGGACCCTTGAATGTCTACTAATCTTTGCCTGTCGTCATTTGGGCTTTCTCTTTTGCACTGGTAATGAAACAGTCTCTACTTCCTCAACCTTTCCCAGATATCGTTCTTACACCTTGGTGAGTCTTTTTCGTCCTAACTCCACTTGCTAATTACATATTTCTCCAGACCACATTAGTAATATATTTGAACTTTGCCCATGATTCCTCTACATCCCTCTTACTGGAACTAGGAGACGTCAGTTCACTGTGTAAGTGAGATACACTACTTATCTGATCTTTCTAACAGAAACACTCGCCTAGCCTTCTTGACTGATTTATTAACTTTCATAACCATAGTTGCTATAATGATACCATGATCACTAATCCCCGTGAATAGTGACGCTGTCGATGTCAAGCCTACGTGTAGGTGCTAGATCCAAGATATTACAACCGCATGTGGGCTGCTGAACTGGCTGCTCAAGATAGTTTCCAGAAAATGTGTTCAAAAGTACTTCGCAGCACTGTCTGTCTCTAACCCCTCAATGAATCCATAGGCATTCCAGTCTATACTCAGTAGGTTAAAGTAGCTTCCTACTAATATCGCAACATCGGGGTACTTACGTTATACTAACTCTGGACTTGATTTCAATGACTCTAGAATTGACAGAGTGGAATCGGATGGCCGGTAAAAACACCAACAATAACATATTTCCACCTACACCTGTTATACGTGACCAGATAAATAAACTGTCACCCTTTTCGACCGCAATAGACTCAATATTTTTGTCAACTGCAATGGTCACCCCTTTGCCTATGGTGTCTAATCTGTCTCTCTGATATATGTTCCATGACTCGCTAAATATCCCAGAGCTTTCTATTTCATTTTGCAGCCAGCACTCAGTGCCAAGAATGAGAGTGAGAAACTCCCTGAAGGGCAGTAAATTTGGGAACTTTGTTACAAATGCCTCGACTCAGTCAAAGTGTCTTTACTCCGAATGCGCTCTGACTTCCGTTTCTACGTCTCGTCATGCGAGAGTTCATCAAAGTACCTCAAACTACTGCCTAGCCTAAAAACCTCTCGTGTGCACTGCACAAGTACTCTGCCACCTGAGTAGCTGCTTCCTTTGTGTACTGCGCCCCTGACCTATCAAAGGGACTCCTACAAAATACCAGCCGATAGAGATGGTGTAGAAATCTGCAGCGAAGACTGTCAAACAGTCGATCAAGCCTTTAGTTGAGACCCACCACTCAGCAATTTTGGGAACAGCGCTGCAAATTGCGAGCGCTGCTAGCACCCTGCAGCAGCCTTCACCACCTCCTCCAGCTGTTGCATGAACTGAGGGTGGCCTCAAACCTCATGGGACAGGCGTAGTTGAGTCTGACATTAGCCACAACACACAGATGACTGCACCCTACATGCCCGATAGCTTGCCTCCAGCTCTTGGATGAACCCTCCCAGTAGGTGTATTGAGTGCACATTGGGTTTTTTTCTAGTCTTGAATGCAATCTTTCTAAGGAGCTCCATAGTAAACCTAACACAGGAGCTCCAGTCAAGGGCAGACAGCTAACCTTCGCATTGGCCCTCTGCCTCAAGCACCATCACCACCCACCATTTTCCCTGCTGTGAGGGTGGATCCAGCACACACTAGGAGGTGCCTCAGCAGCAGAGAGACCATGGACGAAACAAGCAACACCTGACGTCTCCCATGTGATGCGCTGCAACTCATGGCAGAAGCCTGAGGGCAGCTGACCATAGCCAAAAACGGATTCAGCTGTTTTCGAACAGCAGCCAGCTTCACACCAGGTACCAATATCTTTTTAACTTCTAGAAGTATAAATTACACCTTCATGTTAATTATATTGACTTCATTTGTTTTTTATCTTATCTATATCTAACAGTACAAGTCACTGCGATATCTTGCTTCAATACAAGTGTTTTCGCTATATACAATTTTCTTATCGACGCCAGAAATAAATATGCTCCTTTTATTTGCACAAAGTTGTCCTAACCCACACCCTGGCAGTCGCCCAGCAACTGTTGAGGTAACATCCCGAAAACCAACAGCAGCGTTGCATCTGGCATCATTCATCCACTTGGATAAGTGGTATGTGATAGTGCTTTTACATGAGGTAGGTAGGATCTCTGAACAAAAGCAATCTGGGATGACAGGCTGTATTGCAAACAAGAACATAGGTTTCCATACTCGTTATGTAACTCATGATAGCGTCCATGTACCGTAACATATTGAGCGATAAATATTAGCTCAATTCATTACAGATAACATATTGGTCCCAGAGTCATCTACAAAGGCATGTACTTGTTAGTCTACTGCAATAGGCGGCAAAACAAGACAAAAGAACAGATACAATCAATATTATGAACCTAAAGGTGTAATAAATGCTGCTGAACATTAAAATGAGATGGAACCATTTTGATCATATGAGTACAGTTTCTTTCTGAAATAGATTAGTCATGATATGACTTTCTAGTCATTTATGTTATGTACTAGACTGACTGTTGCCAGAATCACAGACAGTTCAGCCCATCTGCACATGGTTTCAATCTTTATATCTATGATTTGAATTAACAGTCCATCTCTTGCAATCATTTTTTGCTTAACATTTGGCAGTGGCTGCATAAACATCGCATGACTATTCTCTCAAAACAGTACTTCTAGACACGTTCCATTTTAACCATCTCCATAGGATGATGGAAATTGTGTGCATAAGTGACTTTTTTAAATCATTTTTCACATGCAAACGAGGTCATTTGGTATAAAATAAGCTTCAAGCACTTCGTACTAGCATTACAAATACATGTCTGTGTGATGTGATACACAATGGACACTTTTAAAGTAAACATCTTGGCCCTCCTCAAACATCTGTCATTAGAAACTTTCTGTGCATAACAACAAGCTTACTAAATTATAGATTTACCTGATTTATAAAAAACAAAACCGCACTAACTATGAATGTATAGAGACACTCCTCTCGGCACACAGACCTTGTGTCTATCCACAGAATCACCCATATTGAGAATGTTGTTACATGGTTGCAAATTGGACACTCACAAACATCGAGCTTTGTACTGGAAAGGCTATTACTCCTTCACAGGAAAGTGCTGCCCTGAATTTATTCTCAAAATTGCAAGAAGGAAAAACAAGGTACAATCACATCTGATCAGTACAAGACCGTGAATCATTGGAAAATATACCATAAGTGCAGATAATCAGTGTTGCACAAACATAAAACAACGAGGAATACAACCATTTGGTCCCCAGTATCCAAATCCTTAGCATAGGTTAAATATAGAAAACGTATTGTTCAACCAAACATAGTGTGGATTCCATAAGTATTATCATAAGTGATTCTGATACGAACATGTAGTAAATATTTTACTTGGTAACGAAAGCATGAAAAAAACTATGTTAAACAATGGATTATATCACTTCCTCTCATTGAGAAACATTTATTTCCAATGGAAGAGACCACTCATGTCTTCTGTACTTGTTCACGCATATGACGTTTCATTTCCTGATATGTATACAATTCCTTTATTCTCCATGAACCAGGAATGCTGAGTAAATACAGTGTGGGCTGTTGGATAGATATAATTTCAAATAGCCCATTCCATAGCTATTTCTGCTTCTTTATTTTCTTAGCTGTTAGGGAACGTTTGGGAACACTGTGAACCAAAACTAAGTCACCGACTTTATAGCAGTGAATCTAAGAAACTCTACTATCGAAATATTATTTCCGTTGGTTCGCTCTCATGGATAATCTTATGAACGTTTGTCTCAGTTTTCTCATGAGATTGCTTAACTCTTACTAATACTGGTGTGGGTTTACACCATTCATCGTATATTGGATTATACTTACGTAGTGCATAACCTGTTGTGTTTAGCAGACCATTTACTACTTTCATGAAGGAGAGCAGTAAATAATCTCAGAGAAGTAGTAGACAGAAGTGGTAGATATTATGTCCATACAGATTTTGTACAGTCTTGTAGTATGTATATGCACATAAATAAGGTCACATAAACATTGTATGACAGGATTCCCTTCTGAATGGTTTCTTAAAATAATAATTTGTTTTATCCCATTGTTCCAGAGGAAGATTTTCCACTTGTCAGTTGTAAACTGAGTGACACTGTCTGAGAGTAACTGTCAGAAAATAATCAGCTTGTGTGTATCTAATCACAGGTGTACTCACCATATTCCTCACAGTGTACAGCTCCAAATATTTCCTAAATATATTATACAATGCTGGTGCATTCACTCATTGGAGATCCCCTTGAATATTTATGGTGAGAAGTTCAGTTGTTTGCTTAGAAAAATATGGTGCAATTTCCCTTTTGTGCAAGTTTGAGGCTTTCGTTTTCTGACAAACCAAGCAGGTCTTGAGTGTTTGTTGAATTCGATGTCACATGCTGGAAAATCAGCAGTACTCATTGAGTGTATCTGTATACTTAAGTACACGGATGCTGACTGCATATGATATGCATGTGATAAATTAGGTTTTTGATTGCTCTGTGAGGAACAGACATTCGCCACGCCCATTAATCGGGGCCGGCCGAAGTGGCCGTGCGGTTAAAGGCGCTGCAGTCTGGAACCGCAAGACCGCTACGGTCGCAGGTTCGAATCCTGCCTCGGGCATGGATGTTTGTGATGTCCTTAGGTTAGTTAGGTTTAACTAGTTCTTAGTTCTAGGGGACTAATGACCTCAGAAGTTGAGTCCCGTAGTGCTCAGAGCCATTTGAACCATTTGACCCCATTAATCGGATTTCTTTGATACGACAAGATCTTGTTATCTACCAACTGCTTATGATTCTGTACTAATAGTTTCATTATTACTGTGCACCAAGTAGAATCAGTATCTTGCGGATCCAGTATACCATTGCAAAGGTGAAGACAATATTTATGCTGTGTTACATCTTTCATTTCCAACATTTGAATACTGTATCACTTTTATTGTGTATATTATGTTTGACATTTCCTAACCATTGCAGAAGCGTTAGCATTACAGCTGTTCCTTTTATGTATACTGTTTCAAAATCGTATTCTTGTAGTGACAAATACCACTGCACTAAGTGTAGGTGTCGAAGTCTGCAAGTAAGTGGAAAACTGAAAGCTTTGTGGTCACTGTAAACCATTGTGTGATGTCCCAGTAAGTAATAGTGAAAGCACATAAACTACCACCCCTCTGCTAATGTTTCTAGTTCAATTGCAGAAAAAGCCTATTGAAAGCGATCGAAGATGTAACTCGCAAAACCGATGGCTTGTACCACTGTTTTGGCATCCACGTGTTTAGTTTAGAATATCCAGCACCTTATTCCTCCTTTGGACTCTTCAGCTGCCAGACAAAAGTACAAATTCATACTGGAATGAGATATTTGTAATCTGACAAAATAGCTATCACCATGTCAAGTCAGCTGATGCTCAAGTGACCAATGCTCAGTGCAGTCGACACATTTTTATTGAGAGCCTGATGATGCACAAACAGCGTATAGAAAAAACAAAGGACTAGAAATGTCTTCACTTGTTTCCTCATTTCTGGATGTAGAAAATTATCTATTGCTTTTATTTTTTCCACATCACACAAAATGTCTTACTGCTTTATTGGATGCCTAAGAAACATAAATCTTAGTAGTCCAAATTAAGATTTCAGCAAATTAGCAGTTACAGCTGCTTCCCCAAACGCTTGCAATACTTTTGGAATAATGGTAACATCCTCTGTTCAGGTAGTGGTGCCATTACTAAACCATGTGCACGGACTATAACTTGTTCCAGAAGTTCAGGCCAAGTTCCTTACCAAGAGCAGCTACAAATATGTCTGAGTCAACAGAGAAATCACCAGTGGCCGTCTAATTTTAGACTGTTATGAAAACAAATGGCTCACATGGCTATTGTCCCACTGTAAACAAAGATGTTATTTGGCCTTGGCCACTATGTTATCTGCAGCTACGCCACTCTCACCATCTCCCTCCCACGCTCGTCTATTCCTGAAAGAAATTGGCGGGAAATTCAAATGGGGTGTTGTCCTATAGGCAGAGGGATAATAGCATATGTCGCCTATAATTTAGTACCTAATGAACTTATTGTTACAATTTCTGTCCCATTTATGTTAATTACTGCAGATCATGTTATTTCATTTATCTTAAGTTATGACCACTATCAGAATCAGGCTACCTCTGTACTAATTATGATGTGGGAAATTTAAATGAGCTTCACACTATTAATACATTACTATGACAGAGTCACTGTATGGCACACACGATGGCTCTGTGAGAGGTCAGTACTTATTCTAATACACTGTCATACTGTTGAAGGAAATCTATGGGAGACACCATGTGCATATAGAATGAAGCTAGTATATAATGTATGGACTTAGTGTCTGTTAAAAACATTATGAGAGACACTTTGTCAGTATATATAAATATATATATGCTTCACAGCTCCAAGAATATCTGCTTCTAAGATACTCATGTTGGTAGCTGTTCTTGATTCGAATTCTGGCATATTTTACTTCGTTTTCTTTGGTGAAGAAATTTGGAAAGGCCGTGTTTAGTACGTCTACTTTAGCAGCACTTTCACTGATAGTATTTTCACTGCTGTCTCACAGAGGAGGTATTGTTGTGTTCAAAAAAATGGTTCAAATGGCTCTGAGCACTATGGGACTTAACTTCTAAGGTCATCAGTCCCCTAGAACTTAGAACTACTTAAACCTAACTAACCTAAAGACATCACACACTTCCATGCCCGAGGCAGGATTCGAACCTGCGACCGTAGCGGTCACGCGGTTCCAGACTGTAGCGCCTTTAACCGCTTGGCCACACCGGCCGGCTATTGTTGTGTCTTGTCGCTAGCATGGTTTACGTATGACATGAATGTCTTTGGAGTTTTTGCCAAGTTTCGAGCCAAAATTTCGTTTTGGGAACCATTATGAGCATCTCGCATTCAAGTTCACACTAAATTTCGAGCTTCTGTAAAAGATCGCCAATCTTGGGGATTTTCGTTCGTTTAATTTTATCATGCGTTTTCGTTTTCTCTGCGACAGTGTTCCAGCGTGTTTTGTGTTCCATTGGGGACCAGCTACGTCATTTGTTAATTTAATTAGTGTAAATATCTCATTTGCTATCGATACCATTTCTTTGTATTCAAGCCACATCTGGTCACAACTTCCATTGGTAAATAGGAAGGAATGGAGATTGTCGCCATGAACGCGATAAGTGAATTTTTATATGCTTTCTTGAACTGATATATTTTTCGTTTATTTTTTGGGGAGTTGGGAGTTATGGTATTCAGTCTCGCTACGACAAACCTGTCCTCACTAATCCCAGTATACGTTTTTATGTCTGTTAGCTTGTTGTTAGCTCAGTATTATTTGCTGCTAAGAGGCCCAGTGTGTTTTGACAACTGTTTATTATTCGAGTGGGCTCATGAAATAAGTGCTCGAAATAATTTTCAGACCGTGCGTTTAGCACAGTTTCGGATGATGCTTTCTACATACCTCTGGATTTAAACATGTATTATCCACCAACATATCGAGTGTAAACCGAAGCCACCATCAACTGTAATTGTATGAGTTAGGTACGTGTTTGAAACTGGGCTCAGATTCTGCTTTGAAACTTTTGGCAATTGTATCATCTGAGTTAGGAGGTTCATAAAAGAATCCAATTATTATTTTATTCCGGTTGCCACGAATGACCTCTACCCATACTATCTCATAGGAACTATCTACTTCAATTACGCTACAAGATAAACTACTTTTGAGCATCAGTGCTTTCTATAAGCACTTGGAGCTCTGGTACTTTCCCAACATGGCTACGACAGTTTACAACTGTTATCTGATGATTCCTAGGTCTACATTCCTTCTGTGTTCGATCTGCACCTTCCGAGACTGAAGCCCTTTTTGTGTTTCCCTGAGACCCTCTAACCAAAAACACCGCGCAATCCACCCCACAGGGACCCCGCTACCCGTGTAGCCGCCTGCTGCGTGTAATGGAGTCCTGACCTGTCTAGTGGAACCCAAAACACCACCACCCTGTGCTGCAAGTCGAGGACTCTGCAGCCCACCCGGTGCTCTGGAACTCCACTGTACACACTAACGAAAACGAAGGAACTGTACGCTCCTGTTTAGGAACATGTAACATGTCGTAAAATGGGTTATTTTCCGACATAAATAAACAGGCGAGACCTGTACCTAATACATGTTAAATTAACAAGCGGAAATTTAAAAACAAAACTACTAAATCACACAGCTGCAACGATATAATTCGCTCCTGCTCAAGACCTTGTAAAATGCCACAAAACCGATAACTTACCTGTTGCTGCTAGTATTTCGGCCAGCTGCCTAACTGATGTTTCCGTTATGCACCAGGATCCTTGTTTTCAATTACTTGCATACTCATTTGGGGTGTTTCCTCACGCTGTTGAACATCATAAGCCTCCCACTATTGAAATCCCACAGATAGTGTCCTCAATACGCATTTTAATTTTCTGTCATTTTAACTCACAATACATGCAACTGAAATACAAACTGACACAACACTTACCAGTTTACTTCCATAATTTGAGTGGGTATGATGCCCACGACCCTGTTGAGCTCTTGAATGCTTTCAGGTTGGAGGAAAAAAAAAGTTCAAATGTGTATGAATTCCTAAGGGACGAAAATGCTGAGGTAATTGGTCACTAGACTTACAAACAATGTGATCAAAAGTATCCGGACACCTGGCTGAAAATGACTTACAAGTTCGCGGGGCCCTCCATCGGTAACGCTGGAATTCAGTATGGTGTTGGCCCACCCTTAGCAGCTTCCACTCTCGCAGGCATACGTTCAATCAGGTGCTCGAAGGTTTCTTGGGGAATGGCAGCCGATTCCTCACGGAGTGCTACACTGAGGAGAGATATCAATGTCGGTCGGTGAGGCCTGGCACGAAGTCGGCGTACCAAACATCCCAAAGGTGTTCTATAGGACTCAGGTCAGGACTCTGTGCAGACCAGTCCATTACAGGGATATTATTGTCATGTAACCACTCTTCCACAGCCCGTGAATTGCTCTTCAACAATGGGGAGCAAGAAGGTTGATTAAAACATCAATGTAAGCCTATGCTGTGATAGTGTCACGCAAAACAAGAAGGGGTGCAATCCCCCTGCATGAAAAACTCGACAACACTATGGCACCACCGCCTCGGAATTTTACTGTTGGCACTACACACGCTGGCAGATGGAAGTTGATGGGCATTCGCCATACCCACATCCTGCCATCGGATCGCCACGTTGTGTACCGTGATTCGTCACTCCACACAACGTTCTTCCACTGTTCAATCGTCCAGCTTTTACGCAGCTTACACCAATCGAGGAGTCGTTTGGCATTTACCGGCGTGATGTGTGGCTTATGAGCAGCCGCTCGACCATAAAATCCAAGTTTCCTCACCTCCCGCCTACCTGTCATAGTACTTGCAGTGGACCCTGATGCAGTTTGGAACTCCTGTGTGACGGTCTGGATAGATAGATGTCTGCCTATTACACATTACGACCCTCTTCAACTGTCGGCGGTCTCTGTCAGTCAACAGACGAGGTCGGCCTGTACGCTTTTGTGCTGTACGTGTCCCTTCACGTTTCCACTTCACTATCACATCGTTTAGGAGTGTGGAAGTGTCTCATACAGACATGTGACAAAAGTGACACCCAATCACCTGACCACGTTCCAAGTCCATGATTTTCGCGGTGAGCACATTCTGCTCTCTCACGATGTCTAATGGCTCCTGAGGTCCCTGATTTGGAGTACCTGGCAGCACAATGCACGTAATGTGATAAACGAGTGTTTTTGGGGGCGTCTTGATACTTTTGGTTATATACTGTACCACTTAAACTAATGTTAAGAACAACACACACAGTCATGCCTGAGGGAGGACTCGAACGTCCAGCGGGAGGGGCCGCGGAATCCGTGACACGGCGCCTCTAACATGGCGGCCACTCTGGGCGGCTCAGGTTGGAGAAGGATCAGGCCAGTATCATACCTGACAATGTAGAAAAATAAATTTCATTCGCCAAGTGAATGATGCCAGGAGTAATTGTTCTGCTTCCTGGATTTGGCACGATTTATGAAGACACCTTTTCACAAGCTTGCCGAGATATGAATATCGCTTAAGCTACATTTCCCGATAATGCAAAGATCTAGAAGTGGGTCTTTCCATGTGAATTCCTGGATTCTATGGAGAGACGCCATGAAAGCACATTGTTCAGTATAACTGGGGTCATACATTTTAGATCCTGCCTTGTATCAACCTCAGACTATTGACCGATGTCGATAGCTTGCCTTTTTTCGAATGTGGGATTTGCAGGGATTTCCACAAGTTCGCCAAGGCGATTAACTGACTATGGGGGTGTACAGATGATCTGATGGTCTGAGTTACATACTTTACTTGGATGTAGGCGATGTCTATGGAAAGACCATGCAAGGAACTCTGCAGTCTCGAGGGTTCCAGTGGTTGTACAGAGATGAAATCGTCGGACTGTAGGATAAGAACCTCAGTGTGGCTGCTGATGCTGGTAGGGGACATGTCCTGAAGGCAGACCTGTAGCATCCAACTGATTTGCTTGATGAGCGCAGCAACCTACCGTTCTGTTCACAGAGTCTAGTCCCACAAAATAGTTCCATCCCCAAGTTGATGACGATGCTGGACAATAAGTAGTGATACATTCTACACTATAGAAGCCTCCACCAATGTCTTACACTGCGGATGCGACTTCTTTTAATCACCTGCTGCATTTCCTTCAAGTAACGCCCCAGTTTGAAGAAGTGTACTGATTTAAACAATAAATAGAACACTCTCGCAATGTCTGATTTCACAAAGGTTTTTATAAATTAATGATGATTTCAGTTTTTGGCAAATTACGAAGAATCTTAGAAACCACCAAAATATTTATTTTACTGTGGAGATGGGCGTTATGGTGCAAAAGACTACTTCACCAGGCCAGATTTTAAGTGAGGCACAATCTTCAATTGACTAGTTCCCGTGGAGATGACTAATGTTCACAAAGCCTGTCTCCGTTGATATGTGTGGTCTTGACCTCTTCAAAGTCCACATGTACCGATTCTATAGCAAGTATAGAAAACCAAACCTCTCTGATATCAACTTGGATATTGGGATTTTGACCTATTGGGTGAAAGGCTGTAATACATATGAAGTAAATAGGTGCAAACCCGAAGTGTTCGACTCGTCTGGACATGCGACCGACAATCCTTATGGAGTAACACCGCGCCGGCTGCTGTGACCGAGCGGTTCTAGGAGCTTCAGTCCAGAACCGCGCTGCTGCTGCGGTCGCAGGTTCGAATCCTGCTTCGGTTCCCGGGTTCGATTCCCGGCGGGGTCGGGGATTTTCTCTGCCTCGTGATGACTGGGTGTTGTGTGATGCCCTTAGGTTAGTTAGGTTTAAGTAGTTCTAAGTCTAGGGGACTGATGACCTCAGATGTTAAGTCCCATAATGCTTAGAGCCATGTGAACCATTTTTTGAATAACACCACAGAACACGAAGGTTATCGGCCTGATGAAAGACAGGCTTAATTGCTTGCAGATTGTGGAGTTTGTATATCTCGGGCAAAGAAGTGTGGATACCGTGTAGGATCTCCATCATGCGGCCTCACAGGCACTCACAATGGAAGGGTGGGTACAAGGAGTGCCACTTCTCTGGTAATGTGTCTTCTCAGATGGCACAGCAAGTAGTCTTTTGGTCATGGAGCCATGAGATGCATACTGCACTGCAATTGAAATTTTGTCTGTTGCATCACGATAACAAATGCTTAATCTATGCAGATGAGATCAAGACCCCCTTCCCCATTCTCACACTATTCACATGGGTATGTGTGTGTGTGTGTGTGTGTGTGTGTGTGTGTGTGTGTGTGTGTGTGTGTGAGTGTGGAATAGTTAGATGAAGCATATATCATAGTTATGTTTATGTGTGTGTATTTGCAAGTGAATTATGTATTAATATGTGTGCCATATGGGAGACTGCACACTGTGTGTGCTTGAAAAAATATTTGTGTACATATATATTTCATGTCTTTGTGTGTACATTTGTCACTCTTAACATGCTGCTGTTCGTCCCTATACACTTTCAACATCGTTAATAATTAAAATTATTCTCCTCCTACCTTAGAATAATGTATGTCTGTTGCTGTAAATATTGCATAATTGATCAGTCGCTCCGCCACACACCGTTGCGTGGGTTGCAGAGTTTAAATGTAGATGTAGATACAGATAAATAAATTCATTCTTTATTTATACATTTTTAAACAAAGTTTTGTTACTGGTATTATGTACCTCTGCTGCTATAAATATTGTATAATTGATCAGTAACTGTTATGTAAATAAAGTAATATTGCTTTATACCATCTCTCTTTGAAAAAAGTATTGTTGCAGATATGATGTATCTCTGCTGTTATTAAAGTTTATAGTTGATCAGTAGTGTTATCCACATAAAATATTTGCTGTATCACTGTTATTATTATTATTTGATCTTTTTACCTTTAAAGTTATTGTAGGGAGAAAGTAAATAAGAACAACATTGTAGAACATTTGTTTTATATACAATCATTGAATTTTACAAAAGTATCCAAGTAATATTTTTTTATATTGTTTTGAATTACGCTTGAATTATATTCAAGCCTGTAGGTGATTTTACGTACATAGGCATTCTTTGAGTAAATTCATCCTCCACTGATTTTATAGTTACAGTTTCGACACTACACACTTTGTTACAGGGGGAATACAGACACTGATGCATTCTCTACTTGATTTATATTTAAACTGTTATTGTGCAAACACTCGATAAATTCATGATACATCCCTCTCACATATGAACGCCAGCAGCTTAATCTGCCTGCAGCAATCAATAAAGCATTGTACAGATTACTTAAATTTGCCACACTAGAATGTTTAATTTATGTGTTGCACACTCGGATTTTAACTGAAGAAATGGCTCCTCATACGGATCTGTAAGTGATGCCTTACCCTTTAACACGCTAATTTTAATAGAACTATGAGATGGAGTATTCAGTTGTCATCTTTCGGTCTACGAATTCCATTTTACTACGCAGAGTGTCCCACACATGCTATGAATACTGCAGCCTAATGCCAAGATACTGAACGTTGTCCATTCAAAGTCACTGTTGGGTGATAGACCGACATTTACACGTTTAGACACATTGGCGTTAAGCAGTACATATTGCTGAACAGCAGTATTCTGTGAGACTTAGGTTGAGACTGCTACTGCATCTGCACTATGGTGTAGTCCAATGACACCATACCGACAGGTCACCATGACATCCTGCGGGCTGCAGCTGCTGTGGTGCTGCAAGGAGCTGCTGCGTACTCTCGTCCAGCATTGGATCATAGTCCGAACCAATCACAGCAAAAAATTGTAATGGAGCTTATACATTTAAGGGGCTCCGGAAAGGCTCAAAATCATGAAAAGTTCAATTTTTACTTTTTTGCGTTTTCTGAATCTGCAGACTATTACCTTTTAATAGATATATAATTTATTCAATTCCGAAGACTACAACTATTTTTAAATTTTTTTTGAAATGTGTTCTACATGGGCGTGACCCACTGTGGCGCTGTTAAACTGCTGTCAAATGGTGTTATTATTAACGTCCGTGTTCATCAGGTACATTTTAGTGATGTGAGATAAAGTATAAAACCTATTTTCAGAGACTTAGCAGCACCTGAACTGTTGAAAAAGTGTATTCACGGAAAAACTCAAAACCCCAATGAAAGTGAAAATAGTGTTATATGGTCGAGAATCCCCAAGACTGTATTTGTTGGAATAGAAACACTTCACTTTGGTGTGTATGATGCTGTTGCGACTTTCAATGATGGCAACATTGTAAGGTGCAAGGTATTTAGAAATATGGGAATGAAGATAGGTTCTAACATGGTACGAGCGATGCTTGCTTTAGACAAGGAACGCCTTCGGGCTGCAGACAGGGCTGTAAAGAGTCTAGAAATACAAGCAAGAGTAAACAGGAGGAGGAACAAGAGGAAGCTGGAGGAGGAGTTTGCAGAGGATGAAGATGATCCATCCTATGGACCTGGAATGCACTAAAAAGTTAATCCAATCTTTGTCGCTCGATTCCCAAAACTTTTATTTTCTCATACTAATTACATGTTTTCTAAGGATCTTCCAAACATATTTGTTTCAAACTTTCAGTAAATGTTACACAGTACCTTCTGCATAATTTAACACAGCCTCTTTCCAAAAAATTGTATATTTTTGAATATATAAATAAAAAATTGCAAAAAAATGTTGTGCATTTTCATTACAATTGAAAAAAAAATCATCTTTAATAACTGAACTAAAATTTTGTAAAATCCCTGTGTTAAGTTGTAGCCCATATTCCAATAAATAATCTGTAAAAAGTTCAACTTCCTACCTCAAATACTTTGTGAGGAAAGATGTAATTTATAAGCGTCATTTTAACATTGCAAGTATAGGGCGTTCCGGAGCCCCTTAATAAAGTTAACGATATTCATAGTTAGAGATGGGTTGACATAATACAGACTGACAGTCTTCTTCATCCCAGCTGATCGCTGCTGCTGTGAGCACCTCATTCTGGGTAGTAAATGATGATGCATATGCAGTCACATTATTATGAACAAAAATGCTGAAGAGGTGGGAAGCTGAGCTTGCATGCCATTGGCCACACATTAGAGCTGGGGAGTCGTTTGAGGTGGGACATGCTTCATGCAAAATTATTAGTGGCGAAGGATGGGTGGGAGAGGTCTCTCCACCCCTGCTGTCCTCTCCTTGATGTCGGCATGTGGCAGGACATACTTCCTGGAATGCCGTGGAGATAAGGAAGTGCTGCTGGTGCTGCTGTCAGCAAAACATGACGTGCCCAGATGTCTCGGCTGTCATACGATGCCACAGATAAGAAAGTGCCGATGCTGTTGCAGCACAATTCTCCACCTATACCTGCAGTGCCCCAGTATGCTACCCTACTATCCTACTGCAGGTAGATAAAATTTCGAAATGGGTTCACTCCTGCAAATTCGGATTGACATCAGCTGTTTGTGACACATGAAAATTTGTGATGACCCAGTACTCGAATCCAGATTGCCTGCTTATCAGAAGTGCCCAACTTAACAACTTTGCCTGTCTGAGCGCACAGCCATTACTCTCATGCATTTCATGATCAGTTCAACTCATCGAGAAACGTATGCACTGTACACAGGTACGATGTCTGTGCTTACACAGTGTCTGTTTCTTCATCTTTGAGAAACGTTGGTTTCCTCTAATACAGTACTAAAATGAAAATAAAAAGTAAAAAGACAACAGAGTTAGACTAGTTCCTCTGACGTCTAAAATTTCTGAATAAGCAGACAATTCATCAGTAAAATCGAAAATCTTTTGGAAACACTGAAACAAAGGCTTCACAGCTTCGTTGAGAACACTCCATCATGTATCTGAAAGTCTCTTAACTGTAATGTTTTTGAGAAGAATCGTCCATCTACCCATTAAAGGTGTGTAAGGCACGTTCACACTTTCTGAGGTTCCAGAAAAAGTCATACATACTGGAACTCATGCAATCCCGTGTAATCTGCACAGAGTGAGAGAGTGACTTGCTCAGCATACAAATAATGCCTTAGGATGAAGTTCACAAATTATTGCTCGAACTTCTGGATGCATACCTAGAGTACTGTCATGTCCTTGTCCTCGGCACAGTGTTGTATTAGAGCATCCTGTTCAATAAGCTGAAGAAATATCTTTCGTTACCTTAAGGCCTTTCTGTCTACTTTACTGAAGATAACCTAGAAACAACTCCTTTCCTTCCATTTTTTTCTACATAAAACTTAGATTTCTTTGATTTTGTACAAGCAACATGACTGAAAAACTGTCAAAGGTAATAACCCTACAAAAGTACATCCATTTCTTATATCATTTAAAATATTTTCCTTGACATATTCACAGAGAAGTGAGATAAATCCATTTTGTGTAGTGCTGAATAAACAGCCTGAAAAACCTTTTCCTGCACTGTGACTGAGTGATTGTTCTAGCTCGACCAAATGTTCCCTTAGCACAGGGTCATACATCGATAACAGTCGAATCAGATTCAGAAAATTTTCTTTGTTTCTTGCACGTGTCAGCTCTGTGTGGGTTCGGAATAGGAGGTTATGTTTAGTCAAAGACATCGCCACATCTGGCAGCCTTTTAAAAATATCTCCCCATTACATTTCTTTCTATTTCAGATGCTATATGAGTAACATGATTAATTGTTCTAGTAGTATTAAGACTTGTTTATAAGGTTTTTCCATTTTTCAAACCGACATTACATGGCCTTCACACTTGCATGCATGCATGCATGCATGTCAAGTGGACGTTGTAATGTTAACGTACAGACAATGTGTGAATACAGACATCGTAACAATCACTGTAGTTAGGGGAGAGATTAAGAAAGAAACTAGCGAGCTCAAAGGGAAAGTGGAAAATATTATAGGTATTTTAATTTAAATTGAAATAGATAAACCAAACAAAGAGTGTGCAAAGGAAGAAGACACACTGAAAGCATTAGTAATATATTCTGAAATATTTCAGTGGTTTTTCCTTGTTTCACGAAAATTAAGGGATGACTTCATTAAAATAAAAAGTGAACCGTTTCAAAACAAACAACGACCATTTGTTTCTTTTAACAGACAAGGTGATAAGGGCGAGATGAAAGATCCTAACTGGCAATTGATTTCTGATTTCTATGTCAATAAACCAAAGAGGGAGAAAATTCTAAAAAACTTGGTGGCATACTAAACGAAAAAGCAAAGTTTTTACTTTCCTTGGTCTAGGTTCGTTAACATAGACGCAAGTTCGAACAACACATCTAAATTTTTAGTGGCTTTGAAAATTGATGGTTGCTTAGTCAGAAACTTTGGAGTCATGCATCAGAAGAACATCATAGTCCTTTTGAAAAATTAAAAACCTTAAGAACAAGTGTTAATACTAATAGAACAAATGACCATGTTCCTCACACAGCATCTGAAACGGAAAAATATGCAGTGGGGAGATATTTTAAAAAATCTGCCAGATGTGGCTATGTCTTCGGCTAAAGGTAATCTTCCGTTCCGCACCCACACAGAGCCTA
This sequence comes from Schistocerca nitens, assembly GCF_023898315.1. NCBI lineage: Eukaryota > Metazoa > Arthropoda > Insecta > Orthoptera > Acrididae > Schistocerca > Schistocerca nitens. Next base: position 178,916,028 of record NC_064624.1, on the reverse strand, counting down.
CACTGGCAGAAGATGAAGGAAATTTTCTGCAGCTCATTAGATTGTTATCTATGATCCCGTGCTAAGGGAACACTTGGTCAAGATAGAACATTCCAGACAGTCCAGCAAAAGATTTTTCATATTATTTATGCCACACTACACAAAATGGATTCATCCGACTTCTCGGCTGGAATGCCAAGGAAAAGACGTTTTAAGAATTGTAGAACAAATTGTTTGTAGTTTTCTCGGGTTAATGGTTCGAATCGCTCTGAGCACTATGGGGCTTAACTTCTGAGGTCATCAGTCCCCTAGAACTTAGAAGTACTTAAACCTAACTAACCTAAGGACATCACACACATCCATGCCCGAGGCAGGATTCGAACCTGCGACCGTAGCGGTCGCGCGGTTCCAGACTGTAGCGCCTAGAACCGCTCGGCCACTCAGGCAGGCTTTGTCGGGTTAGAATTATGCGTTCTTTGTGCGGTTAGCGGGGAGGGTGGAAATACGTGACATGTTAAAACTCCACACTCGGGGTCAAACTATCAAGCTGTGCCACTGTGCAAAATTGAGCCATTTGTACCAAATAGAAAATTAATAGTATATTAAATTCTTCAATATCTTTCTGAAAAGCAAACAGGTTTAGCAGCCAGAATGATGTAGTTTACAGTGCCATACGAAATTAATTTTAGTCTAATGTGTTGCCAGGAAAGTTTCACCTGCAGGCGCCACTTATTGCTTTGTTGCCTATTATGTTCACTCCTTTCTTAGTCTATAATTATAATATCACTTTTTTGTCCTTGTCGTCAATTATGGCGTTTCATATTTTTGCCAGTTATGGTGCTTTTCACGTCCAGTTATGGCGTCTCTTCTCACCGCCAGTTACGTTGCGTTCACGTGTGATATTATTGGATTTCAGACATTTTGCATATGAGAAAAGGACAGCCATCGAGCTGTAGTTTGTAATGATACTAAGCATGACAACGCGAGAGAAAAGAAACGAAATCTGTTTATAACGTGCGCCTATACCAAGACGCGCGGCTAGCGTTTAAAAGGTACTTTTAAACACTATGACTCGCTGGGCGCAGATATTTAAAATCATTGGCGCAGCGCTTGATAGCAAGAAGCTGCGAAACAGAAGAAAGAACAATTTATCATTTGTTAGGAAAATTCTAGAGTCTTTATAGTTAGTTGTACTTCTGGTCGCCGAAATGTTAACATGTACTTCATTACCTTTGATGTTTGGTCGCCGACATGTTAAGACGTGTTGTGTAGCACCGGTACAAGTTATGTTTCATTTTGTGTGAAAAACCACGTTATCACCAAGAAAAAAAAACGCTTTTGTAAACCTTGTGACGATAAAAAATACTTACGCGCACGCCAGGACATTTAATTTTTACAAAATATCACACATACAAAAGCAGCGATTGTTGGACTGCTCCATGTATGAGAAAAACATAAAAATGTAAGTTTTGTATTCATTGTAAATTTGTTAATGTTTATAGTTTAACGCCTTTGTTCTTTGAGAATATATTGATGCGTCACTGTACAGAAAATCTATGCTTATTCTTTTCTTTAAATTAACCACAAATAATGTTTATGTTTAAATGAACTTTGTTACAGGTTCGCTGTTTATCACGGTGTCTCGATTGTATTTGGGAGACCATTAATGTGTTCAATTTCCGATCTGACAACTTTTCTTTACAAAATTTCACTGTTTTGCATTCATTTCCAATTTTTTTATTATTATTCAAATAGGTCCCTTAGGTAATTTCATTGAAGAGTCTGATTGCGTGAAAGCAATCCGGGTTAAGAGGTCATTTGAGAAACTATTTTCGCGCAATCAATCTGTACGTCTCCTGAACACAATCGAGAACCGACGCATCGGCGATCATTCATTAATTTTTCTCTCTTTCCAAGTCGTACCAAAAAACGGCCAAGGAGAACTGCCGTGAGTACGCAATCTAGTGTTAAAGGTTGCATTCTTTATCTTGTCGGCAAACATTGCCATAAATTATCACCATCAATGTTATATTTGGTTAAATGTGAAAAGCAAAACCTTTTAACGCGAGACACGAAATTCACTTGGTGTCCAACAGAAAGAGGGCGGGAAGCCAACCCGTACTAACGAAAGTATTTGCTGAGCTGGGAACTACTACAGAATAATGGTGGCACCACATAATTAGGAATAATTCATTAATAACATCTATACACTACTTAAGACGAGTGTGACGATGACGTGTGGCGAGGCTGTTGAACGGTTCTCTGACAGATGTGGCTCTGCCCACCGGCCTGATTTGTGCTTCCAGCCAACGATGACCGACTGCAGCAGTGCTGACTGCAGTCTGGCCGCGCTGGGGGCGACAGCAGGTGGCTCCCGGCTCTGTTGACACTCGCTCGCTGCGACAGCCGGCGGGCGCTGTGGAGGGACTGCGAGACTGTAGAGGCACCGGCTGTGAGTGGAGGAGCTCTGAGTCGGCCTACATCGACGAATGGCGGGTGGTACTTCGTTTGAGAAATATTTCTTTAACAGCTCCCACAGTAGTTTGTTGACGTCTTCTGTGACACGCTCACACTGTTTAAACAGACCCGTCAGCAGTCTTTAGAGCTGTCGTTTGAACGTTTTGTAACACGCCTAGGAACAAGACTTTGCAAACTTCATAGAATAAGGAACAGTGCTCAACAAGTGGTCGAACTGTGGTGTGGTAAAGTGTATCCAGTGGCCGAAAATTTTACAGGATTACATTGCTAAACGTGGACAAACTGCAGGAAATGGTCAGTGAACGGATTAGCAGCAAATGATCATACAGACTTAGAACCAGAAATGCGCTCCAAGTTACACTATGTGATCGAAAGTATCGGGACACCTAGCTGAAAATGACTTACAAGTTCGTGGCGTCCTCCATCGGTAATGCTGGAATTCAATATGGTGTTGGTCGTTCCTTAACCTTGATGACAGGTTCCACTCTCGCAGGCATACGTGCAATCAGGTTCTGGAAGCTTTCTTGGGGAATGGCAGCCCATTCTTCACGGAGTGCTGCACTGAGGAGAGGTATCAACGTCGGTTGGTGAGACCTGGCACGAAGTCGGCGTTCCAAAACATCCCAAAGGTGTTCCATAGGATTCAAGGATTCAGGTCAGGACTCTGTGCAGGCCAGTCCATTACAGGGATGTTATTGTCGTGTAACCACTACGCCACAGGCCGTTCATTACGAAAAGGTGCTGGATGGTGTTGAAAGATACAATCGCCATCCCCAAATTCCTCTTCAATAGTGGGGAGCAAGAAGGTGCTTCAATGTAGGCCTGTGCTGCGATAGTGCCACGCAAAACAACAAGGGGTGCAATCCCCCCCCCCCCATGAAAAACACGACCACACCGTAACACCAACGCCTCCGAATTTTACTGTCGGCACTACACACGCTGGCAGATGACATTCACCGAACATTCGCCATAGCCACACCCTGCCATTGGATCGCCACATTGTGTAGCGTGATTCGTCACTCCACACAACGTTTTTCCACTGTTCTATCGTCCAATCTTTACGCTCCTTGCACCAAGCAAGGAGTCGTTTGGCATTTACTGGTGTGATGTGTGGCTTATGAGCAGCCCCTCGACCATGAAATCCACCTTTTCTCACTTCCCGCCTGTCGTAGTACTTGCAGTGGATCCTGATGCAGTTTGGAATTGCTGTCTGCCTATTACTCTTTACGACCCCCTTCAACTGTCGGCTGTCTCCGTCAGTCAACAGACGAAGTCGGCCTGCACGCTTTTGTGCTGTACGTGTCCCTTCACGTTTTCCCTTCACTATCACATCGGAAACAGTGGACGTAGGGCTGTTTAGGAGTGTGGAAATCTCGCGTACAGACGTATGACACAAGTGACACCCAATCACCTGACCACATTCTAAGTCTATGAGTTCTGCAGAGCTCCCCAATCTGCTCTCACACAATGTGTAATGACTACTGAGGTCGCTGGTATGGGGTACCTGGCAGTAGTGGCAGCACAATGCACCAAAAATGAAAAGCGAGTGTTTTCGCGGGTGTCCGGATAATTTTGATCACATCACACGATCTTTAATGAGACCCCAAAGGAGAAACGTCCATTGACTCCAAGCCTGGAGAGCGAGGTCGCCATGGTATTGGGTCTTCAAGGCCAATTTTTGTGTATTATCATGTTGCAGTGAACAACCAGTCTCAACAATGTCCTTGTACCAAGAGTCAATTGTAGACCTCCTTGGAGGGTCTTTAGCGTGTTCAGTGCGAAACTTACGCCAAACAGTTGTTACAGGTTTCGTGCCATGAAACCAAAACACGCAGCAATCGCACTCCGCATAAGTGGCCAATTTAACTGTGCATGACGCTGGCGATCATGCTGCTGGAATGGGCTACTGATGCACTACGTGAATCGAGGTTATTCGTTACAAAATGACACACCTACTGATCCTGTAAGTTATTTCAATAAATTTCCATATAATTCCCAAGTTGTGAAGTCCATTTTGACTTTTGTACTTCTGCCTGTCCCACGGCAGACAAGAACTACTTTGGACGTATTGCAGTGCCCCAGTTGCTTCAGCTACCGTGGAGGTGAGGCCACAATTGTCAGTTCTGCCGATCTACGTCGTGAATTCTGTCAGCCTAAATCGGTGGCCACCTGCTGTTGGATGACACCTGGTTGTACACTCCTGGAAATTGAAATAAGAACACCGTGAATTCATTGTCCCAGGAAGGGGAAACTTTATTGACACATTCCTGGGGTCAGATACATCACATGATCATACCGACAGAACCACAGGCACATAGACACAGGCAACAGAGCATGCACAATGTCGGCACTAGTACAGTGTATATCCACCTTTCGCAGCAATGCAGGCTGCTATTCTCCCATGGAGACGATCGTAAAGATGCTGGATGTAGTCCTGTGGAACGGCTTGCCATGCCATTTCCACCTGGCGCCTCAGTTGGACCAGCGTTCGTGCCGGACGTGCAGACCGCGTGAGACGACGCTTCATCCAGTCCCAAACATGCTCAATGGGGGACAGATCCGGAGATCTTGCTGGCCAGGGTAGTTGACGTACACCTCCTAGAGCACGTTGGGTGGCACGGGATACATGCGGACGTGCATTGTCCTGTTGGAACAGCAAGTTCCCTTGCCGGTCTAGGAATGGTAGAACGATGGGTTCGATGACGGTTTGGATGTACCGTGCACTATTCAGTGTCCCCTCGACGATCACCAGTGGTGTACGGCCAGTGTAGGAGATCGCTCCCCACACCATGATGCCGGGTGTTGGCCCTGTGTGCCTCGGTCGTATGCAGTCCTGATTGTGGCGCTCACCTGCACGGCGCCAAACACGCATACGACCATCATTGGCACCAAGGCAGAAGCGACTCTCATCGCTGAAGACGACACGTCTCCATTCGTCCCTCCATTCACGCCTGTCGCGACACCACTGGAGGCGGGCTGCACTATGTTGGGGCGTGAGCGGAAGACGGCCTAACGGTGTGCAGGACCGTAGCCCAGCTTCATGGAGACGGTTGCGAAAGGTCCTCGCCGATACCCCAGGAGCAACAATGTCCCTAATTTGCTGGGAAGTGGCGGTGTGGTCCCCTACGGCACTGCGTAGGATCCTACGGTCTTGGCGTGCATCCGTGCGTCGCTGCGGTCCGGTCCCAGGTCGACGGGCACGTGCACCTTCCGCCGACCACTGGCGACAACATCGATGTACTGTGGAGACCTCACGCCCCACGTGTTGAGCAATTCGGCGGTACGTCCACCCGGCCTCCCGCATGCCCACTATACGCCCTCGCTCAAAGTCCGTCAACTGCACATACGGTTCACGTCCACGCTGTCGCGGCATGCTACCAGTGTTAAAGACTGCGATAGAGCTCCGTATGCCACGGCAAACTGGCTGACACTGACGGCGGCTGTGCACAAATGCTGCGCAGCTAGCGCCATTCGACGGCCAACACCGCGGTTCCTGGTGTGTCCGCTGTGCCGTGCGTGTGATCATTGCTTGTAGAGCCCTCTCGCAGTGTCCGGAGCAAGTATGGTGGGTCTGACACACCGGTGTCAATGTGTTCTTTTTTCCATTTCCAGGAGTGTATTTCTTGCCCATCCCTCTCTAACTCTTACTCTCTTTCTCAGTCATCCGTTTTATAGTCCGTTACTTATTTAGCTGAAGGAGAGTAGTTTCAGATACACTCTGCTGGATGTACTGTTTGTCTACCTCGCTTTGCATCGGTCCTCCCTTCTTGTAGTGTCCGAGTACTACCCCTCACTTCCCATTCGAAGTATCTCCTACAGCCAATAAGCGATTAATCTTATCACACTGAATTCTGTTTCCCTTGAAATCTACTATTTGACATCACCCGCTTTTATTTTAAAACCAGAGCTATCCCTGCACTGGGTAGGGTCTACTTATTTTTCACAAATTTTCATTTAAGTAAATGCTGTGTTTCACTACTACCTGACAACACAAGGACCTGGCACATTCCACTGTAAGTTATCTTCATTTATCATATAAAAGGTTTAATTGAAATTTAATTTTGTCAGAGTATAAGTTCCCAGTATTCTAAGCAAATCATACACCTGCTTGTATCCATCAATAAGATATTTTTGTGTTATTCTCAAAGGGATTGCGCTGTGTAATACAAGAAAAGACTTTGTGCTTCTGTATTTCGACACAAATCAATAATCTAAGGTTAGGGTGTACCGTCCATTTGAGTTCCAAACCGAATTCTGTACTTTTACTGATGTTTACTGTTTGTCAGAAAACACAAACAACTACACCTCTAGAGGCGGCTGTAAATCATTACAAGGTCAGTGCTGATTCAGCTCAGCCAGCTTCTACTCTTGTTAAGTGTTGTAACAGAATCCATATAAACTCATTTAATTTGTGTGAAGCCCTCTGGCATGACTTCATCTTTATGTTCTGATAAAGCCATAGCCTGAAAAGTAAAATAAATTTTATTGTAATGATTGTTTTACAATTTTGACAATGATTATTTGAGTTACTATGAGTAATCTGATTTATTAAATGTATTTTGTCCTTGCACAAACTTCAACATTTTACATTTTTTGTTATTTATTTACGTGACAAATCTGAAACTTCAATTACGTGTTAAACCCCACTGCATTTGAGAAGCTCATTTCAAAAAGGTATCAAATCCATAAAATCAAATTTAACAGGAGAGACAGAAAAGTTTTACAACGACATCAGCATCAGAATATGTTTCATAGGTTTGTTGCTATATTGAGACAGATGTTGATACACATTATGCCAAGTATCTCTGTTAAATATCACATACAATGCCATGTAATCAAATGTCGGCCATGTTGTGTGCGACATCGTTACCAAGACGAGTAGCGATTGGTTTCCAGGATTTGTTACTTATTGGAAGGGAAATAAGACTGAATTTGGTACTCCTCGCCAGGAAGAGCAAGTCTTAAGGTGAAAAATATAATTAATATGGTTGGTTTTGCAATAAATAAGGGTTCTTATTACATCGATAACGGTTCTACGTAGTGATGCCATCTATTATCACATTTTTCAATTTTTCGTGTTTGATACCTTTTGGAAATGAGTTTCTGATTTACAGTATCAAAATCATTGTAACATTGCCTCTTAATTTTAAGCCTTCTATCTGTGAAACCCACTTTCTGTGGAAGTGTCTGACGCTCTTTTCTAAATCTCTGTGAACCACAATTCCTTACGGAAGGGCGAAGGCATACAAGCTAGCAGACAGTAGAGGAGTGTTTACTGATATAGTTTACAAAATTTTTATTTCAAAGTCTCCAGCACACTCTTTTACAAGTTTCCTCACAGTGCAACTTCTGACGTGGCTGTGTGACCAAAGTTGCCTGTCTTTCAGAACTGAGGCACTTCTGCCCTCTCCCGCAACCTTGTCACATGTCGCCTCCATGTCTCTGGAATGGTCCCGGACAGTAACCTCACCGTGGCTTCGCATAACGTTGCACACACAGTGAGCGGCGATAACGGAAAAGGAGATGAATAAATATCTGCCCCCTTCCACCGAGAAATCCCAGTGTCCCAACAAGTCCATATTGTACGGTGGAAAAGGTAGGTTAATGAATAACGACAGTCGATGTAAGGAGAAAATAGGAGCCGACACCTTGAGCAGACCGCCATCAAAGTCCCATAATCACTGCAGTAACTGTAATGACGTCTTTTGGCAGCTTCTCAGTCATCACGCATCTCGGCGGTTCTGGTGATCCATTCGATGTAGGCGGTCACTTTGGAGTAGGCGCCGGGTGTCTCGTCCGTGCAGCTGCGGTGGCAGAAGCTGGCCACGCCCACCTGCAAGAACGCCCCGTCGCTGTCGATGACGAGGGGGCCGCCGTGGTCTCCCTGCAATGCAGACACTTGCTTCCTCACAAACGCCCACTACACTTCTGTTACAAACGTTAAGAAGCCTTACGAACGATACGGCGCCTTGACCTGTGTGAAGGATGCAGTAGGGGTACATGAGGACTCTACGAAACCTGTGAGTTTGCCGATAACACTAATGAAGGGCACAAATTAGGCAAACAGCCAGGGGGATTACGTAGCAGACTTACGACTGATTCCCAATAAAGAACTATACCTTCCAACAAATTTCTGTGGTGCGCGATTGCAGGCGTCACGAGCTGATGTAAATGCGTTGACACTAGGTACGGCTTCATACGTGACAATTCTTGGTATGCAGGTGGAAAATAGACAGAGGTGTAACCAGCACGTGGATACGTTTATTAGGAAGCCCATTTATCCTTCTCTACACATATCTCTCTTTGGGGCTATATGCAGACTGCATTGGTAACACCCACTTCGAATATTCGCACAGTACAAACACTTTGCCTAATATTATAGGGAGATGCAGCTATGAAGAAGAAGCATCTAGTCTGCGACTGTTTTACACTGATCAGGCAGAGGATTATGACCACCTCCCACAGTGAAGTTATTATATGCCGCCTGGTGGCGTTGTATGCGCGTGATGCAGCAACAAAAGCACGTGAGTGGATCAGCCACGGATGGGGCATCACCCTATGTAAGGTACGAGCTGTAAATTGGGGAGTCCATTGTGATATGCGACTTTGACAAAGGGGAGACTATTATTGCGCAGAGCCTGTGAACTAGTATCTCTAAAACGGCGAAGCTGGTCGAATGTTCAAAACATCTACAGAAAGAGGTGCAAGCACAGTGAGTGAAAGTACCACTAGGCGCTACATTGGTGGACGTCCATTACTCATCACAGAACATGGGGGTTTAGAGGCTTGTCTGCTCTGTAACAGGATACATGGTGGTCTGTGTGGCATCTCTGTCGAAATAGTACAGTGCTGGTGCACCCACAAGTGTTTCGAAGCACACCGATCATTCTACATTGTTGTACGTGGGCTTCCGCAGCAGACCACCCCTGCATGTTCGTATATTGACCCAACGGCATCGCCGAGCGGTTTAGGCGTTTCAGTCTGGAACCGCGCGACCGCTACGGTCGCAGGTTCGAATCCTGCCTCGGGCATGGATGTGTGTGATGTCCTTAGTTAGGCTTAAGTAGTTCTAAGTTCTAGGGGACTCATGACCTCAGATGTTTAAGTCCCATAGTGCTCCGAGCCATTTGAACCATTTTTGAACCCAACGGCATCGTCAATTAAGACTGAGGTGGGCGCGGGACCATCGGGGTTGGACCGCCGATGTCAACGTGTCAGCTCTTCAGGTGAATCACATTCACCCTACGTTGGGTCGACGTTCGTCTCCACAAACGCAGTCATCAAGGTGAGCGGCGGCTGAAACGTGCGGCTGTCGGATGCTATGGGAGACATTCTCCTCCACTTGAACGGGACCTGTGGTAGCAGCCGAAGACACGCTAACAGCTGCGAACCACCTGCATCCCTTCATTCTTGATGTCTTCCTCGACGGCGATGTCGTCTTTCAGCAGCGCAGTTGTCCGTCTCTCGGAGCCATAGCCTTGCTACAGTGGTCTGAGGAGCATTTAGTGAACTCACGTTGATGTCTCGGAGACTGAATTCGTCTGATGTACGAGGTGTGGCTAGAAAAAAACCGGACTAGTACTGGTGAAACAATAAAACGAATGCAATAAGGCTGAAAGTCGCGTGGCCTGTCACGTGACTCTCGCTCCGCCTACTGCTCGAGTTTCATCTGCCTCCTGCACTCAGTCTGCCCGTGGCGTCTGTTTTAAGTTGTTGACGTTTTGTCTGTGCGTCGGAAAATGTCGAGTGTACAGAAAGAACAGCGTGTTAACATCAAATTTTGTTTCAAACTAGGAAAATCTGCAAGTGAAACGTTTGTAATGTTACAACAAGTGTACGGCGATGATTGTTTATCGCGAACACAAGTGTTTGAGTGGTTTAAACGATTTAAAGATGGCCGCGAAGACACCAGTGATGACACTCGCACTGCCAGACCATTGTCAGCAAAAACTGATGCAAACATTGAAAAAATCGGTAAACTTGTTCGACACTTTCCTTGTCAACTCCTCTTAACTCAGACACTGCTCTGATTGTTAAAAGGGCGATCTTGTCGAACAAGTTTACCGATTTTTTCAATGTTTGCATCAGTTTTTGCTGACAATGGTCTGGCAGTGCGAGTGTCATCACTGGTGTCTTCGCGGCCATCTTTAAATCGCTTAAACCACTCAAACACTTGTGTTCGCGATAAACATTCATCGCCGTACACTTGTTGTAACATTACAAACGTTTCACTTGCAGATTTTCCTAGTTTGAAACAAAATTTGATGTTAACACGCAGTTCTTTCTGTACACTCAACATTTTCCGACGCACAGACAAAAGGTCAACAACTTAAAACAGACGCCACGGGCAGACTGAGTGCAGGAGGCAGATGAAACTCGAGCAGTAGGCGGAGCGAGAGTCACGTGACGGGCCACGCGACTTTCAGCCTTATTGGATTCGTTTTATTGTTTCACCAGTACTAGTCCGGTTTTTTCTAGCCACACCTCGTAAGTCCTATGGAACCCATCTGTGTCGCTATCAGGCGCCATGTACGGAAACGAGCGGCCCGTCATTGACGCGAATTACATGATCTGTGCATAGATATGTAATGGCAATACTTTCACAACCTATCAACACTGTCGGATCTCTGATACGCAGGATCAGTGATGTATCTCGTCCCAAATACGGACGAAAAAGCTATTAAGCAGGTGGTCATAATCTTTTGGCTCATCAGTGTATATCCGATATGGTGGTCGAAGAATATTCCTATCTTGTCCTCAAAGACACTTTTTGACACTTCCCTAGAAAGTTTTCGTGACATTTATTGCGTCTCTGCTCATTAACATTTTCCTGCACTCCTGGTGCACTCTTTAGTAAGTCAAGTGAGTATGTGACCATTCACACCACTCATCTTCGTATGATCACGATGATTCTTGCCACTGAAACGTAACATAGATCCGACACATCTGACAAGGGAACCTCCCCATCGCACCCCCCCTCAGATTTAGTCATAACTTGGCACAGTGGATAGGCCTTGAAAAACTGAACACAGATCAATCGAGAAAACAGGAAGAAGTTGTGTGGAACTATGAAAAAAATAATCAAAATATACAAACTGAGTAGTCCATCCCCAAGATAGGCAACATCAAGAAGAATGTGTGCTCAGGAGCGCCGTGGTCCCGTGGTTAGCATGAGCAGCTGCGAAACAAGAGGTCCTTGGTTCAAGTCTTCACTTGAGCGAAAATTTTACTGTCTCTATTTTCACAAAGTTATGATCTGTTCGTTTGTTCATTGACGTCTCTGTTCACTGTAATAAGTTTAGTGTCTGTGTTTTGCGACCGCACCGCCGAACCGTGCGATTATTATTGAAGTCGCGAGCTATATTTGCTGGATTCATATTGCCCACGGAATACACCTCACGTATTTAATGCACTCTCGTCCAAAGCGGAGAACAGTCAACTGCCAGCCAGGGAGCCTCGTTAGCAGGAATACTCTCTCTTCCGTGTGCTGTAGTCGACTGACGTCGTGTGTTTCGATGTTTGTTAAGGTGTAGGGCCCCATACTACGGCGCAGTTATCTCGCATCGCACGGACGGATAATAATTGTCTGAAAATAAAAATTTAAACTTTTGACACTCGAGGAGACTTGAACCAAGGACTTCTCGTTCCGTAGTTGCGCACGCTAACCACGGGACCACTGTGCGCCTGGGCTCACGTAGTCCTCGATGTTGCCTATGTTTCGCGTGGACTACTCGATTTGTATATTTTGCTTATTTTCTTCAGTTCCACACAACTTCTTCCTGTTTTCTCGATTGATCTGTGTTCAGTTTTTCAAGGCCTATCCACTGTGCCAACTTATAACTAAATCTGAGGGGGGTGCGATGGGGAGGTTCCCTTGTGAGCAGTAATCAGTTATGCGACGTACAAGTCATATGCAGTATCTTTTGTGGAGAATCTGCAGTTTGCAGGTATGTTACCAATAATTCGTAGCCGACTATTTATTTAACCTAGAACTCATTGTAACATAGCTACACACAACACTACATATTTCTTTTATGAACGAAGAAATCTTTTAATTTTTCTTCATTTGTAAGAAAATTATTTTCATTAGTTTTAAATATTTGAGTAAATTGTTTCACACTGCAACCGTGTAGTCTCAAAAACATACACTGCTGGTCATCCAAAAAGCAACATCGAGAAGAAGTAGACATATCACAGACAAACTGATTTGGGAGAAAACACATTGTACAAAGATCACGTGACTGAAACTACAGAACGATGTAAAGTGAGGAAGGTAGTGAAATCAGTATTGAGTGTTGCTGCCATTGCTGGCTGTAGCCGCTGCTACACGCCTCGGCATTGAAACAGAGAGGCTCCTAATGTATTGTCGGTGTATAGCATTCCATGCTGCTTCCACATATTGCCGAAGTCGGTCTGATGAAGCAACGGATAGGTATCCCGAAGCACTTGTTCTGCTGACGTTTTCGAAGGGCGAGAGATTGAGTAGCACTGCAATCCGATGGGGGATGAAGAAGTCTCGAACACTGCATCCCACGTGTGGTCACGCTTTATCCTGTTGGAATGCGGCTGTTCGCGAGCTCCTTTGAAGGTATGGGAGGTCAACAGGCTCCAACACTGCAGAGATGTAAAGTTTGCCGGTTATTATACTGGCAATGCGTACTGGGAGGATGCGGGAGTGGAATCCGATACCAACCCAAACCATTATATACTGGGTTCAGAACCAGTCGGGCGATGCATATAGCAACAGCTCAATAATCTGTCACCGCAGTGTCTCCAGACTCTAATCCGACCGCTGTGGTGGTGTACGTAGAATCGGCGTTTGTCGGTAAAAACTACGTCGTTCTTTTCAGTTGACCGTGTCCATCCTTCGCTGCACCATTGCCTGCGCTAACGCCTGAGGCATTGATTCAGTGCTAGACGAAACAATGGACGCCTCGCCGACAGTCCATTCTGCTGCAAACAATGTGGTACAGCACGCGCGGACACTGTTTGTTGCACAACAGACAGAATTTGTTGCAATATGGTTCGTGATGTAGCAGAGCGATCCATAACTGCCACGCACATAGCATGCAAGTCATCACATACATTGGTCCAAAGAGATTGTTGCAATCGTTCCTGACGATCCGTTGTACCCTCTTGCAAATGACAACTACAGATGCACATAACATCACAGTTGTTCCGTTCTGTCCGAAGTGATCACCGATTTCTCTAAAGGATAACCCAAGGGTATTGCATTTTGGTGGGCAGGGTATTGCATTTGGGTAGGCAACAGTGCAGATGGGAATATATTGTTGCCACTGGTGACACACAGCATCCTGAGCAAAGACACCGCAACAACTTCGCAAGAAACTACACAGAAAAATGGAGTGTTACAGTCCTGTTCATTGTACCCACACACGACGTGGTCCTAGCAACGAGAACGTCGGGTCCATCCTTCAAGATCTATATATTCGCAGACGACATGGTGGTGGGATCACAAGATACAAATGAGCTACAGAAAGGAATAAATGCTCTTGGAACATGGGCCGAACACGACGGAGTGCAAATAAACGCAGAAAGACTGTACACATGGTCTTCAGGAAAAGAGGACGCCTATCCACGGAGGACAAAATGTACCTCAAACGAGAACCTCTGCCAAGTAGGAACAGCTTCAGATATCCTGGAGCAACGCTTAAGACAACAGCACAGTCGTACAGAATCCACACTACACAACGAGCAGCAGACGCAACCAAAGCTTTCTACGACATCACGTCACTAAGCAAACTATCCCTGGATACAGCCATGGCCCTCTCCGAAGCCAAAATCGTTCCTGTTCTAACATATGGAATAGAGATAACTTGGGAAAAGCTAAGCTATGGGGACCTGCTACGAATGGAAAAAGTGAAAGCCAGATTTCTGAAGGCACCCCCAGAATTCCGATATTTCCAAGTACACCAAGTCAAGACTAGCGTACAAACTCGCGAAAATACAGGACCTGAGATGGAAATGCCCTACACGGACAGCTGGAAGAGAGAGTGGCTAGAGAGGGAGAAGATACGGCCAGAGGTCTACTCTTCAGAGACCATGATGAACAGAGCAAGGACCGGCACAAACCAGGAGCTGGAGGTCCACGGCTGGCCGTCCACGGCTACCATCACATAATCTGCAGGACGAAGACATGCCAAGACCCGGACTCGACATGCATATGTGAAATATGTGAAAAACATTGTGACCGATACCACATACTAACGTGTAAAAACCGTGTGAAAGCAATCATCTTAATGTGCACAACATGTGCACAATATAGTGTACTATATATCATGATGTGTGCATCATTTTGCTAAGGGCTATAGTTATTGTGATACTTTTGCGGAAGTAAGACACTGCACGAAATTCGAAAAAGTTTTCAATGAAAAATATGGCTCACTATGATTTTGCTTTTGGCGGATATTACACACTACGTTACTGCCTATGAAATGTAGATAAGATACTGACTTCTTCTTTAGACTTGGCTGGAGGTCTCTGTCACCAATCTCGAGAAAACTGATCTGACGTGGTCCACTCATTTGCGCTCGCACCACGCCAGGGATAAAGCCAAGTGAAATATCTGCAACACTCCTCATATTGCGTAAACGGTTTTATATATCGAAATGAGATTTTTACAAATGACAGCACACAAATAGGACAGTATTTTACTGTATGGTTATTACGCAAAACTTCATTATCTACCATCTTATTGCACTAACTACAGACCTGATCAAAGAATGTAATTTTTAAGGGCCATCTATACCCGGTGAAAGAGAAATGCTATGGGTTTTGTAACAACATAGGTGAAGTCATTAATACACTCCTGGAAATGGAAAAAAGAACACATTGACACCGGTGTGTCAGACCCACCATACTTGCTCCGGACACTGCGAGAGGGCTGTACAAGCAATGATCACACGCACGGCACAGCGGACACACCAGGACCCGCGGTGTTGGCCGTCGAATGGCGCTAGCTGCGCAGCATTTGTGCACCGCCGCCGTCAGTGTCAGCCAGTTTGCCGTGTCATACGGAGCTCCATCGCAAACACTGGTAGCACGCCGCGACAGCGTGGACGTGAACCGTATGTGCAGTTGACGGACTTTGAGCGAGGGCGTATAGTGGGCATACGGGAGGCCGGGTGAACGTACCGCCGAATTGCTCAAGACGTGGGGCGTGAGGTCTCCACAGTACATCGATGTTGTCGCCAGTGGTCGGCGGAAGGTGCACGTGCCCGTCGACCTGGGACCGGACCGCAGCGACGCACGGATGCACGCCAAGACCGTAGGGTCCTACGCAGTGCTGTAGGGGACCGCACCGCCACTTCCCAGCAAATTAGGGACACTGTTGCTCCTGGGGTATCGGCGAGGACCATTCGCAACCGTCTCCATGAAGCTGGGCTACGGTCCCGCACACCGTTAGGCCGTCTTCCGCTCACGCCCCAACATCGTGCAGCCCGCCTCCAGTGGTGTCGCGAGAGGCGTGAATGGAGGGACGAATGCAGACGTGTCGTCTTCAGCGATGAGAGTCGCTTCTGCCTTGGTGCCAATGATGGTCGTATGCGTGTTTGGCGCCGTGCAGGTGAGCGCCACAATCAGGACTGCATACGACCGAGGCACACAGGGCCAACACCCAGCATCATGGTGTGGGGAGCGATCTCCTACACTGGCCGTACACCACTGGTGATCGTCGAGGGGACACTGAATAGTGCACGGTACATCCAAACCGTCATCGAACCCATCGTTCTACCATTCCTAGACCGGCAAGGGAACTTGCTGTTCCAACAGGACAATGCACGTCCGCATGTATCCCGTGCCACCCAACGTGCTCTAGAAGGTGTAAGTCAACTACCCTGGCCAGCAAGATCTCCGGATCTGTCCCCCATTGAGCATGTTTGGGACTGGATGAAGCGTCGTCTCACGCGGTCTGCACGTCCAGCACGAACGCTGGTCCAACTGAGGCGCCAGGTGGAAATGGCATGGCAAGCCGTTCCACAGGACTACATCCAGCATCGCTACGATCGTCTGCATGGGAGAATAGCAGCCTGCATTGCTGCGAAAGGTGGATATACACTGTACTAGTGCCGACATTGTGCATGCTCTGTTGCCTGTGTCTATGTGCCTGTGGTTCTGTCAGTGTGATCATGTGATGTATCTGACCCCAGGAATGTGTCAATAAAGTTTCCCCTTCCTGGGACAATGAATTCACGGTGTTCTTATTTCAATTTCCAGGAGTGTATTTATTTTGCACCTAGGTTTTGCTTTTTCATAAGTCGCTGACATTATTTGTCCTCTGTTCCTTACTTAATACACTTAATAAACCACTGTTTCAGAATTCTCGTTCAGCTGTGTCTGTACAACATGTTAGTGAGGTCAGACTCTGCAAATTCGACTGAGTTTTGGCAAAACAAGCAAATTTTAACAGGGCAATAAGAGAAAAGTGCAGGTTTTACTGAAAATTCCCCATCCGTGACTCTTCACTGAAAGTTACAAATGCTTAACAAACCAGACGAAAACAAATCACTGCGTTTCTGGGTTCAAATGGTTCAAATGGCTCTGAGCACTATGGGACTCAACTTCTGAGGTCATTAGTCCGCTATAACTTAGAACTACTTAAACCTGACTAACCTAAGGACATCACACACATCCATGCATGAGGCAGGATTCGAACCTGAGACCGGAGCAGTTTCGCGGTTCCAGACAGCAGCGCCTAGAACCGCATTTCTGGAGTAATTGTTTTTAGCTACTAATGAAGAGATGATAGATCCTTTTAAATGTCACCATGCAAGTACGGGCATGCTGGGGCCCCACTTAACATTTCCCAAAAAATGTTATTATAGGCTTCAGTTTAGAACGGCACTTCCCCTCCAGCGTTCGGCGTTTCCCCGAAGCGTTCTGAGCGCCGCCCCCCCCCCCACCACCACCACCACCACTGCCGCTCTCCCCACGCTCCTCCAGTTGACTCCACATTAATTTGGGCGCACTATACATCCCAGTGTTGCAGAAAACTTAGGACTCCCTACCACACACATTGCAGCCAATGTTATGAAGACATCAGTCAACAGTGAATATTATACTGTGGATGATCTGTTGCCAATCAGATTCTAACTATATGAGTTTCCTTGTCTAGTCACTAAATGGAGTCTATCATATAGTCACATGTTAACAACAGTCAAGTCCAAACTCGAAAAATGTGTCGTCAATGAAGCACAATGTTGGAGCTGAAACAATTTTTATGAACACCGACATAGAAGAAGAAAAATTCTGATCTGCTGGACAAGCTTGCCGCCGTTTCTGCAGCCATCGAATATTCCAGAACATACAAACATCAGAAATTCCGAGATTCGACCATAACTGACGAATATCACACAACAGACAACTTTCCAGCACTTGTGTTTGAACAACTAGTGACCAGCTACTCTAACCACTGCACCACACTACATACTCCAGAGCTCACATCATTGCTGGCTCTCCAATAGAAACAGTGACTAGCAGAACTCTCTGGAGCTAGCAGAGCCCTGCATGTAGATCTTCTCTTGGTGCTCTGTATGCCAGCAA
This sequence comes from Schistocerca nitens, assembly GCF_023898315.1. Classification (NCBI taxonomy): domain Eukaryota; kingdom Metazoa; phylum Arthropoda; class Insecta; order Orthoptera; family Acrididae; genus Schistocerca; species Schistocerca nitens. The sequence continues at coordinate 178,898,010 of NC_064624.1, read as the reverse complement.
TGGTAAATCCTCCGTTCTGGTCGTGCTGTTGCATCTTATTCACTATGCTGATCATCGAAGTGCAACTCAGCACTACAGTATGGCTCCGTACAAAGGACATGGACGACATTACTGCATTTTTGTCTTTTTGAGTAAGAGTCAGAATCCTTTACTACATATGTGACCTCTGACAAGCTACAAAGGATACCACACAGCCCAAACCAGCGCTTTAATAACTTGTTTGACAGTCTTACGTCCCGCACAGGCGTGAAAATCCACATGAAGTCACCTGAGTTCTACCTCGCAGGTAAGTGCTTAGCGTTACTGTGCTCTTGGTTCTTCTCCTGGGTGTACAGGGTCCATATGCGAGCGAGACGCCTTGCTTCTTTGGTCCCTGTGATGGGGTGTTTCATGTATGCAGGAAGGGATTATTGTTTAACATCCCGTCGACAGTGAGGTCATTAGAGATGGAGGACAAGCTCGGATTAGGGAAGGATAGAGAAGGCAAGTGGCCATGGCCTTTTGCAGGAACCACCTGGCATTTGCCTGAAGCAGGTTAGGTAAATCACAGGAAACGTAAATCAGGAAGGATGGACACATGTTCGAATCATGTGCTAACCCCTGCAGTAACTCATATGGTAGTTTCTTGTAGTCATGCTGAGTATTGTCTGGTTGAAACGGGATAGTGTATTCACTGTTGTTTCGACCTCACTATTGTGGAGTTGAAATAACACTGCGAAGCCAGTAGTATGTTGCTTCGACATGTCATACATGTGTGATGTGTCTGTTTGTTCAACACTGACACACATAAAGAGCATATCTGCCAAAATTTTGTTAAGGTGTTCTGTGTGGTCATTCGTGCCTGAGTGGGAATCAGTTGACATTCTGTGGACGATATTGCAATGTGAAATTCGTTCTGACATTAGTCTCAGGTCGTAAAAGTTTCTGCAGTCAGAGATTAACACTTGGGGTGCATCTTACTTAAAAATAATGTCTTCTACAAGGAACATTGCAACTTCTGGAGCTTTGACAGTCAGCAGAGCTTTGGTGACAGTGTAGTGGAATAGATGAAAGTTGCCAATCGTTCCCTCGCATCCCCACCATGTGGAGCGATCAGAAATCTACTACATCCAATATTATTCCTGTTTATCTTAACCCTTACAACCACCTTTTAAAAAATAAATTCAACAAAATATAATCAATAAATGTAAATAAAAAATGTAATTTAACCAGATATGAAATAATTTGAAAATCACATAATTATACATTTGTAACACAGAATAAAAGTGATAGAAATCAGCTACATATATATTTTGACCTAAACAAAAAATTTCACACATGAAAAAAATTTAAAATTTTGAGAATAAACGGATAAAACTATTTATAAATTTAAAAATATTTCTTTATATGAATGGATTCATTTCTAAATCGACTCAAGCATTCTAATTTTTCCAAAAATTATTGAGTTAGACTTAAATTTTTATGCATATTATTGATTGTGAATATTTAAATACAACATATGGTGGAAAAGTTTGTGTGGGGCTTAGTAATGAATTTAAAATTATGTTGGAAAACAGATATAATAAATAAATTAATTACATATTTTTTAATTACGAAGGAATAGAAACAAATAAAAATAATGAGTTTCATGATGTGCAATTCACAAGATGAACACCATAAGTATTTCACTAAGTGAAATATCATCTAAAATTCAGTTTTTAGAAATGCAATAGATAATTTTTAAACTGAAAATTGTAAGTCTAATAAATATATAAAATCGTTTTTTTCCATTTTCAAAAACATTTATAATTTTTTATTTTTCATTTTTAAAATCTAATAATTTTCCATCTTATGAACTAACTCTTTCACCACTCTAGTATTCAAATATTCACCAGTGTTTTCTTTTCACCACTCTAGTATTCAAATATTAACCAATGTTTTCTTTTTTAAACATCTAGTAAATGGTTTTATATTATAAATTAGCTCTCCTACAAATCTTGTATTCAAATATTCACAACTTGTATGAAGATTTCCTCATTTTTTTAAAAACCAATAATTTCTCTCATTTTCATTTCTCTTTAACACATTAAAATTTTAATTTTTTTGAACCTAATAATTTTTTTCCTTTTCAATAAGGGAGCAATTGAACAATTTCACAATAGCTCAACCTCCCCACTGTTACTTGAACTCATTCCTTTTTTCTATATGGCCTTTATATAACTGTATTAATTCCTCTTCCATTTTACATTCACCATGTTCAAGAACAGATGGTAAAATGTCTTCATAAACACAATCTTGGAATTCTTCAGCTAACTGCTTCTATTATATTCTTACATTCTAGAAGTTAAACACATCTTTTGCTTTAAAACAAATATCAGTTTTAGATAAATGATAATTAAAACTTGTTTATTATTACATGTAAGCTTGTTGTTGACGAGGTCTATGAATTGGTCCTCTTACTAGAAAAGTTTTTCTTAGCATTTTTTTAGATGATTCTTTTTTTATATTATAAATTTTTTATTTTCGATTTTTTTAATGCTTTTTTTCTAAATACATGAAACCCATCACATTTAAGATTTGTAAAAACTACAGGCTTGAGAAAACAACCAAATATTTTACTTCACAAAACTATACAAAAGATGGTTATAGAACAATAAATATACTATGTTTATATAAATACCATTAAGAAATATATAATAAAAATCAAATTCTTTATATGGTGGAAAATATGTTTTCAAACATTATTACAAAGAAAGAGAACATTATAATAATTGTTAATTCTATCAGCATTAGCTAAAAAGTATTTTTCTATGTAAATGGCCCTCTTTACAGTTTTGGAGGAGTTAGATAATCATAAGATAAAATATATTTAAAAAGAAACATCGAAAGTGTTAACTGATAAATCTACAAAAAAGGTTCTATCCTACATATATATATATTTAGCATTGAGAATTATGATGAAAAACGTTTTTCAAGATTTATTGACATTATATGTTAAAAAATAATTATGATAGTTTAGAGTATGCCTTAAACATATTAGTTTATTTCTTAATGAAAAACATAAATAAATTAAATGTGAATTTTATAAAAATTAAATCTAATCATTTAATTGTATAATTTCAGTAATGGTACTGGGTCTATTTCATTTTCTAAAACATATCTTTTACTGTCATGAGGATTGAAAAATTATTTATCAATCTCAAGAGAATAATTTTCTTGTTTAAAGCCTTGCATTAAATTCATAGTTCTGTTTATTATTTATTGCTAAATTTATTATTTGTTGTTAAATAAACAATCCGTATAATCTGAAACCTAATTTTACTTTTAATGGCTAATTTATTCACTCCTTTTAATTTTTTCTTTTCCTTACCACCAACTTTAAAAGCTTACATTTCTGCTCTTCAACTGCAACATTCTTCTATAATTTTACCATTATATTAATTTTTCATTTTTTCTAAGACTTTTTTTGTTAATGTTGGGTATATTATAAATAATATTTTATGCATAATCACTAATATCAAATTAATCAATTTTTATCTCTATAGCTTCATAAAAAACTTCAGTTTCTAAATCATAGATATATCTGTCCGTATCCTGATAACAAAGTTCAATATTTTCTCCATATTTTGGTTTTATAATTCTTTCAATAAATTAAGTATACACATTTCAATATAAATGAGATTTATGGTATTAAACAAAATTTTATGTTTATTCGTATGGATAACAACTAAACTAGTGGTGCAGGTTACCCTCCACCATGCTACATACATTGACTAAAGGAGTGTCTATGTAGATGTAGATGCAGATGTAAATGTTCTGTTTGTTTGCCAAAACTAATATTTCTATTTTAATTTTTTGGTATTAAGTCCAGTTCGTTTTCATTGTAACCAAGCTCTTTCACAAAAAGGCGAGAATTATAGTCATATAAATTATTGATCATCATGATGAGCTTTTTTCGTTTTCGCATAATGTTTTCTACACACAGAACCATTTTCAGTTTTATTATGTCTTGATTGTTCTTCAAAAGTGAAAGGTCTCATTTCTTATTCTTCAGAATCAAGTTGCCCAATTTGTTCAGCTTCTTTTTTCATACATTCAATAAAATTTTTATGACAGTTGGGACCGCTATACACGACTGGATATTTATAGTATTCATTTATATATTTAATATAATAACAAAAACCACTTGGTTTATCTTTTTATTATTTTATAGTATAAGATAGATATTTAATTTTTGAATTTTAATTCGATTTCATTTATTTGTTCGTTGTTGGGTTACACATATCATTAAATTCCTCTGTATAGAAACCATTAGAACTATCATCAGCTGCTATTTCTAAATTTTTTAAATTATGTGTTATAACAAGCTTTAAAAAACTCCATAAATAAAAATGTAACTCTTTGACCACACTTATGATTTTCAGATTTCATGTATTTACCTTTTACTGGTAGTTCTACATTTAATGATTATTAATTAAACAATTTTTGAGCGATTGTATAATTTTCCTTTACTATTACAATGTTATAAATGTAAATGACAAATTTATTTTAGATACCCATTTATATTAATGTGTCTTGAAATATGTTCAGATAAAGCTTTTATTCAACACTAGTGTGAATAGTATAAATTAAAATATAAATTTAAATATAGTAATCTAATATGTTGTTAATTAAATTACTGTACTTTTTATGGGTATACTTTAAGTTGTTATGAAATGAATAAACAGTAACAGATACATTAATTTTAGTCTCTCATTTTGAAATATTGTTAATTTGAAAAGGAAACGAAATATTACACATTATTTCTTCAAGCTCTAACTAAATTTCTTGTAATTACATATCCTATTTGGATTTTTATGTTTCTTTCTGCCAATGAGAATGTGTGTTATTTGATCCTACCTCAAATTAAGTGTACACAATTTCAATAACCAGCTCGGCCACATTTCTAGAAACGATCGCAAAACTCGAATTCGGATCGCTGGATTCAAAGTCCAGAGAGCTGGATTTAATGCTGAAGCTATAGTCCATAGAAAACATCTTTGATCATTGTTTTTAGCATTACTGTATGCTTGTTTTTCTTTTACTTTTTCTGGTGTGAACCTCTTAATGGAACATATCTGTGAATTGCTACTTCTACTCCAGTAATTCTATTTAATGTACAAGCAGAACCTCAAGCTTGATAATTAGACATTTGTCAAGTCCAAATTCGAAAAATATGTCGTCAATGAAGCACAATGTTGGAGCTGAAACAATTATTATGAACACCGACATAGAAGAAGAAAAAAAGTATTTTCTTTCCTTTCTTAAACTTTTTAAATATAATTTTGCGTAGTAATCCCGTAATTTTGAGTTTGATGTCCAAATTCCAAAACTTTAGCGTTCGACTTCATTTTGTACTCACAATAAATTATAAAATCTATATTCAGTCCATTACATAATTTTAAATCTCAGTCAGTTACATTCATAATTTTGGTTTCAATATAAGAGAAGTGATTAGTGTCAACAAAGTTCACACTATTTTCGAAATTAATAGTTTTTAATTATTTTAACTGCTTTATCAGCTAAATATTATTTCACTGTTTTACCAAAAAAATAGTAGAAAAAGTAAATATTTCTATTAATGATTTAACTTCATCATTTTTTAAAACATCATCACTTTGTCGATGTTATAAAGAGGTGATCATCTCCAGCTTTTTCTTTTGCTGTTTTTCTGACAGAGGATGATGTGTTTAATTATAAAATTAATTAAATTAGCTTTCCTTAATTTATGATATCACCTTAAATTATTTAATTTGCAGTAGTTACGACGTTAAGCAACTGTGAGATTGTTTAATTGCTCCCTTATATATAAGGAAAAATTATTATACTTAAAAAATAAAAATTTAATATATTAAAATAAAAATATGAAATTTATCACGATTTTTAAAAAAATAGTTTATTGTTGGTTTTGAACATACGATTAATGGATTTCTGGGAGAGCCTTGTATAATATAAAAACTTTATAAGATTTTAGAAAATGGAAAGTTGCAAATATTTGAAAACTAAATTGGTGAGAGGGCTAATTTTAAAAATAAAAACAAAACATTATTAGTTTTTGAAAATGAAAAACGATTTTATATTTTTAAAAGTTTATGCTTTTTATTTTAAAAATTCTATATTTTATTGCTACAAACTGAATTCTAGATTGTATTTCACATAGTTAAAACTTATGCAGTTCATGTAGGGTTCTCCAGATCATGAAACTCACTGTTTTTGTTTCTCTTCCTTTATAATTTAGTTTAGCATCTCCTTATTCTAAATAATTAAAATCATATTCATTAACTAATTTATTATATCTGCTTGGCTAGATAATTCATTATTAAGGTCCATACAGTTTTTTCACCATGTCTAGTATTAAAATATTTACAGCCAGTGATATACATAATCATAATTTAATTCTAACTCTTTAAATATTTTGAAAGAATTCGAATTGTTGAGCTTTTTAAGAAATGAATCCATTTATGTACAGAAAAATTTTTAAACTTTTTTCGTGCATGAGATTTTTTATTCAGGTGAAAATTTGTATTTAACTGATTTTCATACATTTTTGTACTTAGTTAGAAACTGTAATGAATTAATTTTCAAATTATTTTATATTTGGTTAAAATGTCTAAGTTTCCCGATTTTTGTTTAGGTTACTTCATTACATATTAAATTTATTTTTTAAAAGGAGATTAGAGTTTTGAATTAAGGTAAAGAAAACATCATATATATTAAATGATCACCCCAAGAGATCAGTTCATGAGAGTGGTACCAGATGGCCAAGAGGTAATTGTAGCACATGTTCCTGTTGCTGGCTTTCCTTACAGTGGCTCACATAGTGCCTGTCGGATCAGTAAAGACAAGGCCAGTGAGACCAGCGTCTGATACTGCCTAGAGTCTTCCCTGATTCCAATTGTCCGTATGTTGGACTGTTGTAGAAAATCTGCAGGGTAGCTAGCTGCAGGTCTGGGACATCCAACTGGAAATGGTGGCTGCAACAGATCATATTTCTGTCACATAATGATCCAACTATTTATTGGACTTCTTCTTTTGTCAGTAACTTCTTCTTTAAGATTGTATGGTTTTCAGCAGTCCTGGATCTTCCCTTGTTCACCATTCATGTCAATTAAAGCAGTGATGACTGAGATTTCGTTCACACTGATGTGTCCTGCCAAATTATTCCTTGAGAGACAATCAGCGTCCTTGTGATCCATCTGTTTTGTATACCACTGAGACTCGGCACTCTTGCAGCCTCACTGACCATTTCATCAGTCGATCTGGCACATCCCTCAGACTGGTAACCCAGCATAGAGAACGATGGTCTGTCATAATGATGAATGGTCTGGAAACTAAAGAAGGCAGGAACTTGTCGATGGCCTATTTCACTACAAAGTAATTTTTATTGGTTGCAGAATAACTGATCTCTGAGTGGGAAAGTACTCTGGAAGCATCCTCCTTAATTTGCACTAAAGCTGCACCTATCCCATAATCGCTAGTGTCAGGGTGCAGATCTGTCTTAGCATTTGTGGTGTCACCGCCAAACACCACACTTGCTAGGTGGTAGCATTTAAATCGGCCGCGGTCCATTAGTATACGTCGGACCCGCGTGTCGCCACTGTCAGTGATAGCAGACCGAGCGCCACCACACGACAGGTCAAGAGAGACGTACTGGCACTCGCCCCAGTTGTACAGCCTACTTTGCCAGAGACGGATCACTGACAATTACGCTCTCATTTGCCGAGACGATAGTTAGCATAGCCTTCAGCTACGTCAATTGCTACGACCTAGCAAGGCGCCATTATCCTTGTTATTATTGCTATTATACTTCTGTATCATCAAGAGCGATGTTCTACAATTGTGGATTAAAGTTAAGTATTACATCATCAACGTACTTTATTTGCAATTCTCAAGACATTGTCCTGTTCCAGACCTCACGCCAGTCTGCGTGTATTTAAACGCGTGCATTTCGGCCTCCTCTAGAAATACAGCAGCATTCTCGTCATAAATGCTAGGATTAGAGAAGATGATGTTAATGTCGCCTTACGGACAGGGAAAGCTCTTCCTGTTTGTGCATGAACCAAGGTATGCAAACACACAAATGGACATTTTCATCCTTCTTCAGAATACTCTTTTCCCACTGGCTAATGCAGGGAACAGCGAAGCGCAACCACTCGCTATGTTGAATCTTCTCCGAGAATATTTGCAGAGGCTGTCCAACACGTATTGAGTATTAGTTCCCTATTCATCCTCCCACAGGGTGACATGGTTAGATCAACTACAGCCTCGAACCCCACCTGTCCATTATGACAAACTCAGTGACAGCTCACGCCATAAGTCAGGAACGTCCATCCATTCTGGCGACTGGTTAACTCCTCCACGCACCCAGACACCAAGCAGAGTCGTTCTAGGAAACCAGTCACACATTTATCGGTGTAATTACAATTATATTTCGATCGCAGCTCCAATCTGGGTACATTAGACACTGAACGAAATATTGGAAACAGTCACTATGTCGTCTGTGGCTCTGGAAATATCAGTGTCACACGTATATCTGTATCCTCCTTGTGACTGAACATAATTTTCCATGTAGAATGTATCATACCGCTTATGCTATCGCCGGCCGCTGGTGGCCGGGCGGTTCTGGCGCTACAGCCTGGAACCGTGCGACCGCTACGATCGTAGGTTCGAATCCTGCCTCGGGCATGGATGTGTGTGTTGTCCTTAGGTTGGTTAGGTTTAAGTAGTTCTAAGTTCTAGGGGACTTATGATCTCAGCAGTTGAGTCCCATAGTGCTCAGATCCATTTGAACCAAGAGCTTATGCTATCACTGCGCTGAAATTGCAAGTCTATACCTCCCGTATGAGCGGTCAAAGTCCCATTGACATCACTTTCTTTTGCACATGTCAGAACACTGACCACAGTAACTTCCCACTCCAACAGATACATATTTCAGACTAGCAGCGCAATTATCATTTATATGTGCACAGTGTCCGGAAAAATATTTGTATGCCCCCACTCACACAAGTTACGTGTCTCGCTTCTCCTAAGCTCTAGGAGATTGTTTGATGTTTCTGCCTTCCAGCCAATCAGATTCGAGAACAGATTCCAGGTATTTTCAGCCAGCTCTTCTCGAATCTGCTACATCCTTCCAAGACTCTCTCAAACAAGTGTTGTAAAGCACAGGCGTCCCACACTATGTGATAATCATGGAAGAAAGGGTTGGAAGTCATCACCGATATGGATTTGTGTACAGTAATAAACATCACAGTCGATAGTGCGACAAAGGAAATGTGAGAATGTGCTTAGGTGAGCTGATGAGAGGACTTTCTGCGTATCCATGGTGTTACAGCCATACTGCCTCCCCTGTTTGTATACTATAGCAGATCCAGTTGAACCCTTCCGTTGCTGTATTGTGCAACTGTTTACGAAACGAATATGTCACCCCTTACTTCTGAATGTGTTGAAATCACAATTCCCCGCGTAAAATGTACCCCCGCCCCCATCTTTTCAGCTACGCATACGTAATTTTTTACAGGAATGGTAGTCTGATCACTACCCGCACACTCTTGGTGAAATGTCGCAGCACTAACTACAGTAACTCCACATTCCAGCAGCATAACATTCCCGACCAGCAGCGTGATTATCATTTATAGGCGCACAGCTTCCGAAAAATTATGGTATGGCCACACGCACACCAGCTGGGTGTCGTTGTGCACAGCCGATTATGGCTTCCCAGTAGCGAAACCCGACTGCCTCAATTCCTTATATACACTCATGCTTATAAGTTAAGGATAATTGCAGGATGTGGTGCCACACAACGTGGCCCTACACAAAACTGGCGCTAATAGCATAGGCACATAGGAAAGACACACGACACAGATCTGTAAGTCCACGGTATTGATGATAAGTTGAGAAAACCGCCCCGAAACACATGTGCTACAAAACGCCACTGTTTGCTGCGCATGTACCCCGACATCAATATGGAATATGATCACCATGAACACGTACACGGGCCGCACAACGGGTTGGCATACTCTGGATCAGGTGGTCGAGCAGCTGTTGGGGTATAGCCTCCCATTCTTGCATCAGTGCCTGTCGGAGCTCCTGAACTGTCGTAGGGGTTTGAAGACGTGCAGCGATACGTCGGCCGAGAGCATCCCAGACGTGATCGATGGGGTGTAGGTGTGTAGAACAGGCAGGCCACTCCATTTGCCTGATATCTTCCGTTTCAATGTACTCCTCCACGATTGCAGCTCGGTGGGGCCGTGTGTTATCATCCATCAGGAGGAAGGTGGGACCCACTGCATCCCTGAAAAGGTGGACATACTGGTGCAAAATGACGTTCCGATACACCTGACCTGTTACAGTTCCTCTATCAAGCACATGCAGGGGTGTACGTGCACCAATCATAATTTCACCCCACACCATCAAACCACGACCTCCATTCAGGTCCCTTCCAAGGACATTAAGGGGTCAGTATCTGGTTGCTGGTTCACGCCAGATGAAAACCTGGTGAGAGTAACTGTTCACACTATACATGGACTCGACTGTAAAACATAACCTAGGACCACTGATCCAATAACCATGTAGTGTCTTCTTGACACCAGGCTTTACGGACTCTCCTGTCACCAGGGGCCAGTGGAATGCACCTTGCAGGTCTCCAGGCAAATAAACCGTATCTGTTCAGTCGTCTGTAGACTGTGTGTCTGGAGACACCTGATCCAGTGGCTGTGGTAAGGTCTCGAGCAAGGCTACCTGCAGTACTCCGTGGTCGTCTGCGGGCACTGATGGTGAGATATCGGTCTTCTTGTGGTATTGTACACTGTGGACGTCCCATACTGTAGCACATAGACACGTTTCCAGTCTGCTGGAATCGTTGCTATAATCGTTAGATCACACTTTGTGGCACACGGAGGGCCCGTAGGACGACCTGCTGTGTTCACCAGTCTCCCTAGTATTCTACCCCTCATAACGTCATCAATATGTGTTCTTTGAGCCATTTTCACGATTAGCACGTCTGAAAACGTCTGCACACTTACTTCCTGCACCGTACTCTGACATGCACCAACACACCTCTGCGTATGTGGACTGCTGCCAGCGCCACCGTGCGACGACCGCAGGTCAAATGCACCGCATGGTCATACCCCGAGGTGATTTAAACCCGCAAACCGCCAACCAGAGCGTTGTTTCACCATGTAACAGCATTATCCTTAATTTATGAGCATGGGTGTATAAAATTCTCTCAAAATCCCTTCACATTTCGAGAGCACTGTTCCACAGTTAGAAGGCTGTCTAGGCATCCATCCGTCACTGACTAGGTACAGAGATATCATGACGAGAAAAATGGCACACTAACTTAGAGGATGTAATTCACAGCAATGCACAGTGTACACAGACTGCACAAAGAAATTCAAAAGCATAACACTTACAACTCATCGACATCGATGACTGTTAATAAACATCCCTCTTTATATGTCCTAGTCTCTAATATCGTATTCTTATGATTACCGCGCTAGAAATACGATAGCGTAAAGGTGTAGGAGTCTTCACTGACCGGACGGTGTCTTTCTCTCTCCCCCTCCCCCCTCCCCCTCTGTCTCTCCGTTACTGTCGCCTGTACTGGAGGAACACCATATCCCACAGACTGTTAGTCACAATAGAGGGTTCTTGTGTTGTTTCTTAAGCATAAGCAGACTGATCCGTTGTTTCCAGAATGAGATTTTCACTCTGCAGGAAGTTTCTTGATCCGTTGTTGTCTACTGTAAAACATCGAAGAAGTATATGACTACAGCTGCATACACAGCCATACATCTACCATGAATTAGTGATTTGTGTCAGGTGCTAAACCCACATTAACACGTTCCGTTACATTGGCTCCCATAGAAAGTTGGACATTGCATGGTGTAAGCTAAAATGCTTCTGCAGCACACAGAGTGGTTGAAATAAGAGACAGAGGACGTGTTTCTTATTAACAGAAAAGTGGAAGACATCGCAGCATTTGGAAGCTAGAAGAGTTAGCGGCATTGTGGAGCGTTTCGAAACAGTTGTCTGAAGGTTATGACCTTTTAGTTTCATCTTCCACAGTGACGAGGTAGCAGACGTCACGATGCTCCGTTTTCGAAGAGACCAAGAGCATGGATTCCTCATATTGTGCACACTGCAAGAAGTTATATGATCGCTGTTTTAGTTGTTCTAACTGGTGGTCATTCTGACCTCCAAATCTTAGGACACTGCATCTATAAACTTGCAATGCATAACCAGATGCGGAAAAAGGGGGTATTCTGCAGGACTTAAACCAATAGACCAGTCAGTTGTCAGTCCGACCAGTGGAGGAATGGAATGAATTTCATACTCTCAGACGAGCATGGAATTATCCCTCATCCCTCCACATTTTTGTCGTAGTTTCAACAATTTTACATATTTTCCAAGTTTCATAATTTTATCAGGTCTTCCATAACTTCAACGAATTTTACCCAATTACTCGAGGTCCAAACCACCATTCTCGACGAGTTCTCATTTCAACGTAACGTATCATCTCGTGGCATTGCAGCGTGTTTCTCAGTTTCTGAACCATTGTTAAACCACCCAGTCCATGACTTTACGAGTGTCATACACATGCAGACATATCACGAACCCTGTTACTCTGCCTACATCACATGACACAAATACTATTTCTTAGTGTAGGAAATAGCCATCGGCACAGAGGCGGTGCAAAACCGACGCACTTTATAGATTCGGTAAGATTTTATTTCGATTTGGCATCTTCCACTTTGTGGATGGGAGTCACAAAGTATTCTCACATTGTAGGATAAGATCGAAGATTGAAAGATCTCGCCAACACCTCTGATTATTACCACCCCAAAGAATGAGACGTGTCCATAGCAGCACTCAGCCCTGTATTTCGAAACGAGCTGCGCCTTCAGTCTCCAGATGTAACCATGAGTGCTGCGTCATGCTCGATCTCTCTAGATGCATGCATGCTAAGGAGGTTAGCACTCCTCGATCTCTCTAGATGCATGCATGCTAAGGAGGTTAGCACTCCTCGATCTCTCTAGATGCATGCATGCTAAGGAGGTGTGTAGAAGATACAAGCCTCATAAATTTCAGAGTGTTGTGGTGATATAACAGACGGTTATAAAGAAGAAGAAGAAACGTGTGGTTTATGCATGATGGAGGTCCGGATGGAAGGAGTTTAAAATGTTTTACATAAATTACTTGTGCTATCTCCTCTGTAGTATTGTTGCAGTGTTTCGACTCCATACCCATAAGGTGTTTAATTGTAACTATACGAAAATTCTTCCATTACAACCTATACACTGTACAGTATATTGTGACATCTTATAGACGTAACCTAACGGAAACGATTAACAAAGAGAACTCCTCCTGCTACCTGATAGACAACTGAATTAATTCAGATGGTGAGAAATAGGGATGATATCCTTAGAGGTTTGAAGCCAAATCCGACATCTGAGCTTTACAGAGAATGCAGAAATGTACGGAACAAGCCGACCGAAGTGGCCGTGCGGTTAAAGGCGCTGCAGTCTGGAACCGCAAGACCGCTACGGTCGCAGGTTCGAATCCTGCCTCGGGCATGGATGTTTGTGATGTCCATAGGTTAGTTCGGTTTAACTAGTTCTAAGTTCTAGGGGACTAATGACCTCAGCAGTTGAGTCGCATAGTGCTCAGAGCCATTTTGTACGGAACAGGGCAAATCAGTGCAGCGATACTATATCGACGACTCTGTGGAAGGTCCTACATCTTCATCCACATCTAGGTGGCTACACCACAAATCACACTTAAATGCCTAGCAGAGGGTTCATCGAACTACCTTCACAGTGATTTTCTGTTGTTCTACTCTATAAAAGCGCGTGGATTAAGTCAACACCTATATCTTTCCGTGAGAGCTCTGACTTCCCTTATTTTATTATGATGATTGTGTCTCCTTAATTGGGTCTGCGTCAAAAAAAAATTTTTTTGCGTTTGGAGGAGAATTTCGTGAGAAGATACCCCTTTGTTTTAATTATATCCACACCAAATGCTGCATAGTGTCCATGACACCCTCTCCTCTATTTCTCGATAATACAAAACGTGTTGCCCTACTTTGATCTTTCTCTATGTTCTCCATCAATCCTGTCTGGTAAGGAGCCCAGACCGCCCAGCAGTATGCCAAAAGAGGACGGACAAGCGTAGTTAAGGCAGTCCCTTCCTTAGATCTGTTGCACACTTAAGTGTTCTACCAATAAAACCCAGTATTTGTTCGCCTTCCCCACACAGTTTCTCTGTGTTTCTTCCAATTTAAGCCGTTCGTAATTATTATTCCTAGGTATGTAGTTGAATGTATGGCCTTTGTATTTGACTGATTTATCGTGTAACCGAAGTTGAACAGATTTCTTTTAACACTCTGTGTGTCAATAGACCGCTCTCTTCAAGGTAAGAGTCTTGCTAGCTTGGGTGTCGGCAAGGCAAATTCAGAAACTGCTTTTCACGTCACAGTTGATGAACTGAATAGCTTCTTCTCTGCCCCTTTCAATCCCTATGTGTTACACCCAAGTTCTTCACTGCTCTGTGGTATGCTATTGAACGCTGTCGAGTTGTATAGGAAGCAATTCTTCGCGAAATTTTGACTTATTAATGTCTAATGCGACACTAAGATTACTTGTGACATTTTTTTAATTTCTTTTAAACTCCAGGTTCTTCGCCCATATTATCAGAGAAGAGAGATCATCATTTATCTGAATGATTGCAAATATTCGTATCCTCAGGTCTGGCAGCTGAGTAAAGTTGGAAGTCGTTTGCATAGATATGACATTTACAGAAGGACAAAACCAACGAAATGTCATTGACATACAAGGAAAAGTCGGCCCAAGACTGATCCCTATGGTACCCCTGAGAGAATGTTCCCAGGAGGGTTTGCCATTCCCACAGATAACTCACTGCTTTCTGTTTCTCAAGTGGCTTCCAAACCACCCCAGTCCAATACATGAGAAATTCAGTTGTCGTTTTCTGAGTACTACGTCAGAGTTGACAGTATGAAAAGCTTTCCTAAAGTCTAATGGTGTTAGCATTGTTTTCTCACAGTTGTCTATTTCACATTTCAGGTCGTCAGTTACCTTAAGTAGTGTAGTGTTTGTGGTACTGTGTTTACGAAGCCTAATATTTGTCATACAGGGTGAAATTGAGCAAGCGTTCAGTGATGTACTCCTGAAAAATATATTCCCGTGCTATGGAAACAAAAGGTAATGTCCTAACTGACTGTTAACCACTAGGCGATTGCGAGTTTTCGATCTTAGGAATCGCTTAAAATATACTTCTTTGCCACAGAGTTGTACGTAGGGGAGAACATTAATAAAACTGACAAACTGCAGGGACGGATTCCTGACTTTACATGGAGGAGGAAAGGTCCTATGAACATGTGTGTGGAAATGGATGGTGTGCACGCGACGACAACGAATCGTCCCCTAATACAGTAGAGAGCTGCATCGCATCAACACGTCACTACAGATATTCAGAGTGGTCTCCATAGGATTGCAGATGATAGGGATAGCAGGGTTTCTCATGCAGGATACACATAATCGTACTTTGACTCACACCATGTTGTTGCGCTACTTGTTCGGAGCTTGCAGAATCCACACAAAACAATGTGGCCAGTAGGGGCACGATCAGCAGGGGACACATGGGGAGAGTAGCAGTGGTGGGGGGTACAGGCAGGCTGAAGCTCACATTTTTTACGAATATTAAGTGGAGTCTCTCCACACCCACACGTACTTGGTGACCATTCTAAAGTATCTGTCACTTCTGCTTTGGTTAGTATCTAAAAAAATAATTCCGCTGAAAATGCAGATATTTCATTTCACTTGTCTTGTTAACCATTTGTAACTTTCAAAGAACCGTCGTGAATGGTGAATTTTGAGTAAAGACTACTCATCCCTTTGGTTGAAATGTTGAAATTTGCTTCTTTTGCCAAAACACACCGGAGTTACAGTGTCACCTCACTAACATGTTATGCAGACAAAATTGTGAGGAAATTCAAAACCAGTGGTTTATTAAGTTTAATAAATGAGGAACTGAGGAAAAGAGGTCAGTAGCTTCTGAAAAAGCATATCCTCGGTACAAAAAACGTGTAATTTTTTTCCCTTCTGTTGTTTAAACTCATAACATTGGTCAACTGTGCCGAGAATAATGTCACAATGTCCCAGGAAACTTACACTGGCCTTTATTCCCTCAAATGGTTTCGGAACATATTTCCACGGCATTTGAAACGTGAATTCCTGCAATTACTCGTCCTACCGAATCTCTACTGTTGTGATGCATTTCAACATGGCATGTGTAGTAAAACCAGAAAACACAACCATACTGCTGAGGTCATCGGTCTATAGGCTGACACACTACTTAATCTGACTTAAACTAACTTATAGTAAAGACAGCACACACACCCATGCCCGATGGAGCACTCAAACCTCCGGCAGGGGTAGCCGCGTGGACCATGGCAAGGCGCCCAAGACCACGTGGCTACACTGCGCAGCCGAAAACCGTGACAGTGCTTGATACGTGCAGTCAGGGGGGCTGCACCCAGGTAAATTACGTCACTAACACACACTGGGTCCACTTCACTGGCACACCATTACCTAGCACAAGAAACTACACATATTTATTGCCATCATAACAGAGACATTTATCTAGTGTCCTAGCTGCCCACTCACAAATATCCGCTAACTCCTTCGCTGTCGCAGCTGCCTGCCTCTGGAACAATTCGCCGTGCACACTGTGTGCAGCTCATTGCTCTGCCGCTTTTAAGAAGCAGTGAAAGCATCTCCTTCTTCGCCTCCATAAAGTTTTCTTTAAAAATTAAAGGCCGATTCTGTCAAATAGGAATGCCAAGGCTCCTGTCCTCTCCCAGCTGTGCTCCTTCCTCCATTCATTCCTCTGTGAGTCTCACCATCATCTTTCCCCTCATATTTTTTAACTGTGAGTTATCACGTTTGTCTTCCCCTGCCTCCACTATCCCTTCCTCTCATGGTCACTGCTGCTAGATTTCATAGATTAAAATCCACCATACTGTAATTTTTGTTGACTGCTGTACTTATAATGTAAGAACATAAACTCCACGTGATGTCTTATTTTATCTGCGCCACTGTAATTTCCAAATGTAGTACAGTACACTTACTGAGATACACTGATTAGCCACAACATTATGACAACCTACCCAATAGCTGGTACGTCCACCTTCAGCATAGATAACTCCACCAACGCATTGTGGCATGGAGGCAATGAAGCCTTGATAGAGGTCACTAGAGGGACTTTGCACCACACCTACACATAAAAGTCACCTAATTTTTGTATCTTCTGGGGAGTGGTGGTGATGAGCTCTAATCCCAGACCTGTTCGATCGGGTTCAGATTTGTTGAGTCCAGGGGCCAGCCCATCAGTTTGAACTCGCCACTGTGTTCCGCAAACAAGTCCATCACGATCCTGACCTTGTCACATAGAGCATTATCTTGTTGCAAAATGCAGCTGGCTTGGGGAAACATGATTCTCATGAAGGGGTGTCCGTGGTCTACAACCAGCGTACAGTTCTCCCTGGCCATCACGGTACATGGCACGGTCTCCACTGGACCCATGGACGCCCACGTGAATGTTCCCCAGAGCATAATGGAGCCGCCACCTGCTTGTCTCTGCCCACTCAGTACAGGAGTCAAGGAGCTGTTCCAACGAATGACGAAGGATTCACGCCCTGCCATCGGCATGATGAATAACATCAGACCGTGCAGTGCTCTACGGCTGCGCCACTATCCAGTGGTGACGGTCATGTGTCCCTTTCAGTAATAGTTGCCGGTGTCGTGGTTTTAACATTGGAACGTGTACAGGTCGTCGGCTGCAGACGCCCATCATTAGGGGTGTTTGGCCCACTGTGTGTTCAGACACACTTGTACTCTGCCCAGCCTTAAAGTCTGGTGTTAGTTCCGCCACAGTCCTGTTTTACCTGTCTATCCAGCCTACGGTGTACGAGATCTGTAATGAGGGATGGACGCCCAATCCCTCGACATCTAGACATTGTTTCCGCTTAGTTCCACCACGTGTTGAAGACGCTCACACAGCACTTCTCGAACACCCGACAAATCGTGCAGTTTTCGTATATCTCGTGCTCGTACCTCGGTCAAACTCACATAGATCGTGCAACTTCCCCATTCTACACACGGACAGCACGTTCACTGATCTACACGCACATGTGTGTGCAGTAATTTCTCGCCAGATAACGCTGCTACCGCTTGAACGGATTTATATAGACAGTAGGATGGCGGTCGTAATGTTCTCGCTGATCAACGTATGTGTAATGTGAAATATGTAGAAAGCATGGTTAGATGTAAAATAAGGCCTCATGGTCATAATCCTGCCAGCTTAAACAAATAAATAAACACTCGGAAAAAAAACGTCACAGTACGCAAACTGGAAGCTTTGTCATTGGAACTCACTAGCACCACCTTAGGAGGTTGTAACAGGTGGGGAACCAGAACTCAAGTGACACTCTCAGTTTTTGTGGTCAGATTTCGCCCTACCTTTTTGCCTACACCGTTAGTGCGCGCCGATCTTCCCAGGACCTCGGTAAGTCCCTGCATGCCAGCAGACTTACCTGATTTTGATACCAGTAGAAAATTCTGTTGACGGGTTAGTGTGGTAACATGATACTGAATTTTGGTAAAAAAATATTTTTGCTTCAATATATTCTTCGGTATATGCGCTGTTACAACGCCAAAGGGTTGTGTGAAATTCGAAAGAGAAGTGTAGATAAACTTATAATTACTTCAGCTGAATGGCTATGGGAATACAGGAATTGTGAAGCAAGGCCATGTGTATCACATTGCGAAATAACTCAGACAGCATTGAGAAATATGGTGAAGGAAGTCGGGCACAAAATATGAATCTCGGTGGGAAAGCACACAGAAGTTTGAAAGACGAAACAATTGTAAAGCTGACTCATTACTATAGAAGAGCCATTGCTGACAATGCTCCAAATACTACAGCAATGAAGAGTGCAATGGATGACCATTGACGAGAAGCCGCGACACATGAAGTGTCCAAAAGGTGAGAATTCTTGGTATTTCTTTAATCGTGCCCTTGCCAAAAGACAACAAGCAGAATCACATAAAACCGCTATCCATACCGCTCTGTTTATCAGAGGCGCATTGTGATACAATTCTCTCCCAATGTACTGCTGGAAAGAAACAGAATGCAAGTGAGTGTCTGCTTAGTATACTTTGATTAAAGTAGTCAAAGGACACATTTGTATCCAAAACGAAAGTAGAACAAGCGGTGACAGAAGCTGTTTCACAGTTCAGTGAATGGTGCTGTCTGACAGAAGCAACACGAACAGAAAAACCCATCCCTGTTAGCAATAACGACACGAAGGAGCAAAGTTGCAGACGACCGAATTTGCATCCAGATTGACGGCCATACAAGTTGAGGAAGCTCAGACGAGAGCAGAAAGAACAACTTACAGCCCAGGTGCGTTTTAATCAAGAACTGGGGAGTGTTCCTGTTGTGTAACTTCAACTGCGTTTATCTCTGATTTTTGAAATTGAACATTCAAACGTAATTTTTCCTTATTCCCCAAACTGGATGAAACTTTTAAAAAACCTCTTACCATAAATGCTAACGGTCTTGAGCACAATTTAAAAAAAATCAGAAACGAAAATACTGATATGCAAATGTTTTGACTATTTCAACAAATAGATACAGAACTTTAAAAACTAATTTTAGGGTCACTGTAAAAGATATCCAAAAAGGCTTACACAAAGCAGTCTATATTATTGGATACAGTCTTCAATTTTTCAAGTACGTTCAACTAAATTTACTGTAATACATAAGACTTTCAAAAACCCATGCAATATAAAATAATAATTTCTCACTGTTGGATAGATCGAGTTGTAGGCATCGTACCTATATTTAGCAAAGTGCAGAAATTTGAGACCAAGCGATATTTCTGGGAACAAGTTTCACTTTTTACCAGGCTATCTTCTTAATTCTATAAAATGAATTGTTAGAATATTAACTAATTACAAGGTTGCATTGTAAAAAGAATGTACGTTTTCATAACTAATACAGAGTTTGAAAAGCCAGAGAGTAAGCAGTTGCTAAGGAGTAAGTGATCAATACACTTTCTACTCACATGGCAAAATCCAGCGTAATTGTTTGTGGCACACAACATTTTGGATGTAATGCGCTTCTTTTCATAGTACAGTTGGCATATCGAATTGGGGATAATAGTCACCTCAGTCCACCGAAGAATTTCTTGATTTTCTGTAGCTGGAACAAACAGAATTAATCATGTCATCTTCGTGTCTCTTTATCATAGGGAATACACAGTTACTGGATGAAGCAACATTAAATAAATGATCGCTATCAGTTCCAACTGGTTCACAATATAAGAATGTTTGAGAAATGAACTGCTGAATTCACAATAAAGGTTTTCGTTATAATTAGATAATGTTGTTAGAATATTTACTGAACTTCACTTATCCAGTTCTTTTCATTATGATGGAGACTGAATCGGTTTCTGTGTGATGAATAAATCACATGTTTGTGTACATAGTTACATACTGCCTGTTAACAGACGAATGAACGACACAGAGAAACATATGAAAATGCTCTTATGGAATTATATTATCCTGGAGAGATGTGAGTCTCAACCTAGCTGCAGAAATGATTTAAAATTTCTGCTACAGGCAGGACTTGAACCTAGATCTGTACTTTATTAGGCATGTGTGCTAACCACTGCAGTTAAAACAACTGCATGGACTACCCTAGTTCAATACCCTCTCTAACACAAACTTCAATTTATGCCTTCAGATTAATTCAGATCAATACCTGAGGTATAGGCAAGATTTCCTCATTACATACAAAGCTGGGGTGCTATGCCAATGTCAGAGAACCTCGACAACACTGGCGATTTAAGAAGGGGGAAATAGGCTGAAGGCATGAATTGAACCTGGTGTTAGGGAAAGCACTGGTAGTTGTTTTAGCCACAGTGCCATGGTGGTGTAGTGGTTAACACATCTGCCTGATAAGCAGGCGTCCTGGGTTCGCCCCGCTTTGGCATGAATTATAATTCATTTCTTCAGCTCCTATCATTATACTAAATTGCATTCAGGTGTATTCCAGTCATGTGATTCCAGCGAGACTCACCTAAAGTGAACAAAGAAAATATGAAGTTAATCCCCTTCACCATGTATGCAATTTCTTTTTAAAATTCGTCTCTGAGATAAAAAAAAAACAGGTTGACCAAAACAAGCAACTACATATTAAGTGAAAATTGTTTTTGTCACTCTTGACTTCTCTTGTTATTTGGAAGGGATTATTGTGAGATCTGCATCTCCATTACACCCACAGACTGTCTATAATTCCAGTTTCAAAACGCTGTAGAAAGATAACGCCTGCTCAGAATGACGTCAAATTTGAATAGAGGGAAGTTAAAGATGTCTCTCATTCAAGATGCCCTTCGACGTCTAAGACACGCTCATGTCAGGAACGTCAACGAAATTGCTCGTGCCAGTCGAAGGCGGACTATCCGAAAGATTGCAGAAGAATGTAACATTTCGGTTGTATCATGTCATGAAATCTTGACACATAGATTTCTTATAAGATACAGACAGGAAAATGAGCTAGAATCTTCGTTTAGTTGTTTCAATCTAGTATCTGTTGTAAATTTTCCAACTGGTGTGCAGCAGGATAGTAGGTCTTCTTATCGATAACATTTTCACTGACAGTGCTCAGGCAGAAACAATTAATGTGCACCCAGTTGTTAATGGGCTATCTGATCATGATGCACAGTTAATTGAAATAACACATATAGCACCTTACAGGATTTAGGCAAGTTCATAAAAGGTGGGGAGGCTTATTAATGCGAACAGGATACAGAGCTTTAATGGGGTGAAGTATACACAGAAAATGATGCTGATGCCAAATTCAATTTAATCCACCGTAAATTTGTCTCAATATTTGAGAGTTGCTTTCCTGAAACGTTATCCAAAAATGCCATTACAAAGTCAAGCAAGCCATGGATTACTAAGGGAATTAAGATATCGTGTAAGAGGAAGAGGGAAATATATATACAAGCCACAATAAGTCAGGATCCGATGCTAGTTGCTTACTACAAAAGATACTGTAATATTCTAAGGAATGTCATTAAGAGGTCGAGAAGCTTACGTGTTCTGACAGAAATTAATAACGCAGACAATAAGATTAAAACTATATGAAATATTGTCAAATGGGAGATGGCGCAGCCTGACAGTTCACAGCATACCATAGCAATAAAGCTAAATGATGATGTTGTGGGTGATAATTCACAAGTTGCAAGTATTTTTAATAATCACTTTCTGAATGTAGCAGCAAAAATAGGGTTAAAGGGTTCAGGTGAAGAAGCAAGAAAAAATGTTAAAAATGTCATTCTCCAGGACTTTAGGCCTTTAGAAATAGCACCAGCATACCCCACTGAAAATAAGGAAATTATAAGTATCCTGAAAAACAAGAGCTCATGTGGTGTTGATGGAGTCTCTAACAGACTTTTAAAGTGTCGTTCTAATTTAATAAGTGGAGTCCTTAGCGATATATGTAATGCTTCGCTGGCACAGGGAATTTTTCCAGACAGATTGAAATACACAATTGTCAAACCTCTTCATAAGAAAGGGGACAAGGGTGACATAAATAATTATAGACCAATTTCATTGCTGACTTCATTTTCTAAAATATTAGAAAAAGTTATGCATTCAAGAGTAGTCTCACTTTTAAGTGAAAATAATTTACTCAGCATGTCACAGTTCGGAATCCGGAAGGGTTACTTGACTGAGAATGCTACCTACACATTCACACATCAAATAGCACAAGCCTTAAATAACGAATTTTCGCCAGTTGGTATTTTTTGTAATCTCTCCAATGTATTCGACTGTGTGGATCATGTCACACTCTTAGAAAAACTCAGGTTTTATGGAATTGAAGGCTAAACACACAACTGGTTTGAATCATACTTAATGAACATAAAGCAAAAAGTTGTGCTGAATAGCACAAATGATGTTGGGAGGTGGTAAATTCTAGTGAATGGGAAGTCCCACAGGGTTCAATTTTAGGTCCTCTGCTGTTCCTTATTCATGTGAATGACCTCCCACTTAACGTTCAGCAAGCTGAACTAGTACTTTTTGCAGATGACACGAGTGTTATAATAAATCCTATTCCAGAAAAAGCAGCTGAAGATATTTTTAAGGATGTCTTTCAAAGAATTATTAAGTGTTTCTCAGAAAATGGAGTCTCCTTTAATTTTGAAAAACTCACTATATCCAGTTCTGTACACCAAATAGAGTCATACCGACAATTGATGTAGCATATGAACAGGGCTCAGTTAATAGGGTAGATTAGTCCAAATTTTTGGGTGTTCACATTGATGTCAACTTGAACTGGAAGAAGCATATTACTGAGCTTCTCAAACAACTAAGTTCAGCTTCTTTTGCTCTTTTTATGATCGCTAGTCTTGATAATAAATAGATCAGCCTTCTAAAGACCTTGCAATTTTTCACTCAATAATGTCTTATGGAATAGTTTTCTGGGGTAACTCTGCACTTCGACATAAAGTATTGATTGCACAAAAGAGAGCAGTGAGAATAATTAGTGGTGTTCACCCAAGGACATCATGTAGGCACCTTTTCAAGGAGTTGGGTATTTTAACTGCACCATCAGAGTACAATATTCGCTAATGAAATTCGTTACAAATAATCCATCTCAATTCATGAAGAACAGTGATGTTCATACGTACAATGCTAGAGGGAAAAATGACGTTTCCTATCCGTTATTGAAGCTGTTAGTTGCTCAAAAGGAGTACATTATTATCTTTGATCATTTGCCCAACAACATAAAGTGTCTGGCAGGTAGCAGAGCAAGTTTTAACTCTAGTTTAAAACCATTTCTTTTGGACAACTGCTTCTAGTCCATGGACGAGTTTCTGTTTCAGAAATGGCAAAAAAAATGTAGCTGTAAATGTAGTTGGAAGTGTAGACCTAAAAATTTCAGTAATATTAATATTAGCACTATTAATGTGTGTATACATATCTTGTAATCTGACTTGTTCCGCATCATATCGATAAAATAATCGGGAAAATGATCTACAGAAAGTGAAATAACTAAAACTAAACTAAACTAAAACTAAGCATTGACACATTGGGTGTGGTCCTGAACTACCTGTTCGAAACAATTTTCTGAGAAAGCACTCAGTAATATTTCGCACGACGTTTTATGCCTTCTACCTACTTTGAACATGTGTTTTTGGCAGGATATCGAGAGTAGATTCTGTCACCACCAACTATAATTGTATGAGTGCGGTACCTATTGCAAATAAGACTCAAATTTTCTTTGGACTATATAATCTGAGTCAGGGGGTCGGTAAAACGAACCAGTTATTAATTTATTACGGTTGTCAAGTATAGCCTCTACCGACACTAACTCACAGGAACTACCTCAATTTTACTAGAAGGTAAACTACTTCTGACGGTAATAAACGCTCCATCACTAACCGTATTTAATTCATCCTCTCTGAAATTTCGGCTGAACTTATTTCTCGCTTTAGCCAGCTTTCCGCACCTGTAACGATTTGAACTTTCATGGTTTCTATAAGCGCTTCGATCTTTAGTTATTTCCGACCACAGCTACGACAATTTACAACTACAGTACCGATTGTTACTAGGTTTATCCTCTCATGTTTGTCTTTCACATCTAAATTGATGCTGTTTCTGCACAAGACTTACCACTTCCCATCGCCAGTTAATAATTGCCTATGTTTTTTTTTTTTGAGCAATTAAAATGAAGCAGCCAATCAATTTCCAAGATGTCGGAACCCCAGACAAACAATCTTTGCTGCGCTGAAAAATATTCAAATCATTGGAATTATTTGGGAACAAACTGCATTCGCAGTATTTCCACACATGAAATACGTCACCAAACATACACATACTTTAAAAAATATGTAACGTCCAACTGTATTGCGTAAAATGGCGCCAGGTTAATCAGTTGTTAACTATATTTTCATTCCTGATTATGGACTGTCACATCAGATGGATCAGTAAATTTCATTTGAGACTGTACTGCATTTGCTATGAAGAATGAGAATGGGTAAAACATACTCTATGTATACAGTTAAAAACCAATAATTGCTTCTGGACTGTAGCTTATGAAAATTATAAGCAATGCTAATATGTTACTAATAAGAGTCTCACGAAGCTAAACTTTTTATTTATTGCGTTTTGGGTGTGGTCACTTATCAAGTGATTAGAATACAATGTTAATAAAAAACTCTCAGCACACACAATGTCAAGTGTTAAAAATTCACGATGATAGAACAATAGTGGCAACTGATCTACATCAACGCCAGGGTTTGAGTTTAACTATAAATGCTCTACTGCAAACATTCATACACTCTAAATAAAATCAACAGCTGACTTATGTTCTGTTGCTTGTCTTCACAGACCGATGAATGCACTCATAAACGTCCAGCGCTCGACTATAATGCCATGCTTGGCTTAAGACACAAAAAAGCCTCAAACTAATCACTTTACACATCTATGATGCTTTTCAAAAGCGACACTGTTAATTCAGCATCAAAACATCTGAAAAATACATTAATAGCGCTTAAAGAAAACACAGGGGCAATGTTTAAACACATCCTCGGTGTCTGCGTAGTGGTGGAGCATGACGTGTTAGCTCCTCCACAGCAGTTAAAGAGTTAATTGTGGTCTGGTGCTCGTTAAGTCTCATAATGTTTTCTCGAAGTCAAAAATGCAGTAAACGCAATGTTTACGCAAGTGTCACAATAGTATTTACCATTACCTACATGTCCATCAAAGAGGTGCCTAAAAAGGATTACGAACTGTGCAGTATGAGCCCCAAAGCGATTACCATGCCTTAATATAAAACGAATTCTTGAAATATTCGCACATCAGAACTATGGGACCAAGGCTCTCTAAAACGATTGAAATCTGCATTTTTTATGATCCACTATTAAGTAACACCAACGTCTAACGAAAGTACCGATGTTGAATCAATCACTTTCAAAACATAGTTTAACATGGTTTTAGGAAGGAAATAAGAAACTGATTTTATTACTATGTATCACATATACTGCAATATGACTTTAGATATGAAGGAAGAAAGTGCTTTTATTAGAATCTACCACTTAAGTTCCAAAACATCAGCTTTGTTTACACACAAAGATGGTGGTATAGGTGCAACATGTTCAAGGAAGATAATAGAGTTGATATTTATCGCTTAAAAAGTATAAAAAAATACATGTATGTTCCACTCATCTATAATTACAAATCTCTGAAATCGTAGCTTTGCAACAGAATAAAATTGTAAGATTTCGTGCACAAAACGCACTTTACAAGCCGAATGGACCTTCAAGTCCTATATTTCCACATATAAATTGTTTGTAGAAGTACATGAGGCCTGCTTGTTAACACATGAAGTACATGAGACCTGCTTGTTAACACCACTTCAATCAACCATGTGCACTGAGGTGACAAAAGTCGTGGGAAACCTCCTGATACCGTGTCAGACCATCTTTTGGCCAGCATAGTGCAGCAACTCGAGGTGGCATGGTCTAAATAAGTCTTTAGAAGTCCCCTGCAGATATATTCAGCCACACTGCACCTAAAGCCATCCATAATTGCGAAAGTGTTGCCGGTGTAGGATTCTGTGCACTATCTGACCTCTGTATTACGTCCCATAAATGTTCAATGGGAATCATGTCGGACGATCTCGGTGGCCAGACCGTTTACTCAAATCGTCCAAAATGTTTTGCAAAGCAATAGGAAACATCTGTGGCCCAGTGTCATGGTGCATTCTAATCCATGAAAATTCCATAATTTCATGTAAATACAGCCCAAACCATTATGGAGCCTCCACCGGCTTGCACAGTGCCTTCTCGGCAACTTGTGTGCGTGGCTTCATGCCGCACTCGAACCGTAACTTTAGATCTTACCAATAGAAATCGGGACAATTGACCAGCCCACAGTTTTCAGTCGTCTATTGTCCACCCAATAAGGGAAAGCACTGATGTCGGCTGTCTGCTGCCACAGCCCATTAACGCCACATTTCGCTGCATTGTCCTGATAGCAACGTTTCTCTTATGTCACTTCAGTGAATATCCAACACGACAGTGTTCAAGTGCAATTATTGTGCAGACACATTATATGATCGCCAGTTAACAGACATTGTAATCAGATTTCGTTTTTGTCAGTGGTTCTTTTACTTTTTTGATCAGAATAAATATATTTATCGCAACTGTGTACTTTTATCAATTCCTGTGAAACGTCCCCTTTGAACATTTATACAGGACTGTCCTTAAACTGACACACAATGTTTTTAGCGCAACGCAATCTGACTTTCAAAAAATCCCTACGAAAGAATGGCCCTGAGTAACATTAACCTATACCTTTCACAAATCACTTACCTCACCAAAATCTTCGTTACTGGAACTACTGCAATACAGCGAGCGCCACTGCTGCCAGCTAAATAAAAGATTCAAACTACGGAAGGCACTAACTACTGATAGGCATAGTTAGCAAATGAAAGATTTTAGTAGAGAACAAACAATGTATTTACCTTAATAGTGGAGTATTACAACAATGCAAAGCAGCCACAGACTGCACACAGCACAGCCAGTGATTTTCATACAGAGGTGGCGTTACCAATAAAAAAACCTAAACAGCCTACTTACACCTGTAGCCACTCCATGATCGTAGCCCACATCATGATCATAGAGTGATGGGATAAGGGTGATTCTGGAACAGTTTTAATTTATTCAAGGTGGTGGACACTCTCCCCCTTCATCTCTGGGAAATTCCTAGCCCATTGGGGTTAGCCTAACACTCCCCTTCTGAGAAATCCAAATCATCTCTATCTAACCCCATCCCTCCCCTCCTCACCCTCTCTTCACCTACTTGGAAAATGTTGGAGGAGATCGCACAGTCTTTTCTGAGATTTTGGTGTGGATGGATAAAGGGTGGTTTATTTTCTTCATTTTGTGTGTTATCCTCATGGAAATTGGTGAGACTGATGCACCCAGTCTTGTGATCATGATGTCAGGGATATAAGGTGAGCACAGTAGCCTGACAGTCTCAGCTAGTGGAACGATCATGAAACGTTAACAGCAACAGCAATCAAGATTGGCACGTCCCAGCAGACTAAGAAGATGTGAAAAAGTAAGCACTCACTACATGTCTTTGCTGTTGCTATTGCTTCTTCTATGTCCAGCTTCATTTGTTTGCCCCACATGTACCGGTTCTTCTTCTTCTATGTAACACAGCTGACATGACCTCCAGCATTTTGGGACATGCAGCAGTAGCAGTAGTTTCCAAAATGTCAGGACCTGCAGCAACCTCCAGCCTGTCAGGACCTGAAGTTGCAGCTGGCATGTGGGAGCCTGTAGTGTGCCTGGTCAGCATGTAGGTGCGGCACAAGGAGCTGCTATTGTCCACACCACTCATTAATGAAGACACTCATAGTGTCCACAACTCACAGAAATGCACCAAGAGTTTCATGCAGCAGGGCACAGTGACTCCAAAATACAGACTATCCATTGAACTGTGGAACATCCCTGTGATACTACAATGACAGAGTGTAGAACCATTTTGTAGGTTCTAGCTCACTTGGCTCAGTCCTGGCTCATGCCAGGACAAACCCTATAAGAGGTGTATTGCTCATGCGCTGCCTGCGATATGCAAGGTATAAGAAAATCTCTGACCAGAGAGCAGTGTTGACGGCAGTAGGAACTGTGTAACTGTAGCAGTAAGTTGTGGCTAGTCTGGAGTCTGCTCTGGTCTGGTCTGGTGTATCGTGTTGGCTGGCCCGGTCACGGTGCAGCGATGTCGGAGCCTGAGTATTATTGTATAAGGTAAAAAGCAGCCTCACGCATATGTTGTAATGTTATCTCAAGTCCCATGTAAATGTTTTAAAAATCTCGTAATAATAATCTTTCTCATAAAAAGTAACTTTTAACAACCATTCATTTCAATTTATTTTCATTAAACGTAGTTCTTGCTTTAGAGTTTGGCTTTGCTCTTAATTTATTACACTTTTCTCCATGCGATACTAATTATATTTAAACTCCAATACTTTCAATTGAATTACCAAGCATACAACTATTCATCAATTTGTAGAATCCTTTTCCAAAACATTTTTGGCTTTAGTTCTTATTTCTGTATTTGTACCTGTATACTTCTTCAACCAATAACTTAAATTTTAATCCTCTGTGCATATTTATTTATTTCATTCATACAGACAGATAGTGCTTAAAATTTCTATAGTGAACTATATAATTAATTTTGTCATTCAGAGCAGTCAACAATTTGCTTACTTTAGTTCCTGATACAATTTCATTTTCAGAAGCTGATGGCAAATCTTTATGTACATCATGTAAGTCTTTTGGATATTCTATATCCACTTCAAAAATATATCCATTTTTAGAAGTATCTGATACTTTACTTATCACAATCAAAATTAATCCTTTCATCACATTCAAATCGACCATATGGTAAATATTGACTCATAGTGTAACCATACAATTCATTCATATCTAAATATATTACATGATTTGATATCATTTTGATATCAGTATCCTTCATATATATATATATATATATATATATATATATATATATATATAGTTTCCTAAAATGTATCTTTCATAACACTGTTATTCCTCCCCTTATTCCCTATTCAGCCATTACAATCACATCATAATCATGTAATAAATCAAACATTGTTTAGTCATTTTGAACATTGCATTCCAAGATAAATTGTGGGTAGTAAAATTTTGAGATGATGGATCAAAATAATATTCTTTCACAAAAATTTTTCAAAAATTTTCAAACATGTCAGGCAATAATAGTACATCAATTTTAAGATATAGATCATGAAATTTATCTAGATTTTTAATACAAAATCTTTTCCAAATTATTTTTGCATATTTAAAATTTCACCACTTATGTTATAGTTATTCAGCTTATTATAAAATCCTTCTTTTGCTGGTAATTGAGTCTCTTCAAATTTCTTCCAAGAATCCATGTAATCATTTGGATATACACTGTTCCTGATCACTAGATTAAGTAAAACTTCATGGAAAAAAATTTCTACAGTTTTGCACATTGTTTCTCTTTAATTTGATGAAAGTTTATCAAGTGAAGAAGCCATGAATTTAAATGTATCAACAAACCTCAGTATCAACTGTCTGTACTCTTACCAAATCTAAAAGATCTGTCCTCATTATTTGGTATCAAATCTGTTTCTTTTTTATCATAAAGAAGTTATTTCATAAACAGATGTGAATAATATCCTAATAAATTATGTAAATAAATCAGTACAAAACTCAGATGTTTTAACTATAAGTTACATTTATTAGGTAAAGGATTGCAACATTTTATAGCTAAATTATCATGATGTCAAACTTTTTTATTTTTCTGTAAGTACAGGTATTTATATAGTGTGCAAATTTTAAATTTATTATGTCTTGATTGCTCTTCAGGAGTTAGTGGTTTCATGTTTTTAGTTTCAGAATAATTATTCGAATCTTTTTTTAGTACATACTTATCAAAATTTAGTTCATTGCTGAGGGAATTAGATTAGGAAATGAGACACTTAAAGTAGTAAAGGAGTTTTGCTATTTAGGGAGTAAAATAACTGATGATGGTCGAAGTAGAGAGGATATAAAATGTAGACTGGCAATGGCAAGGAAATCGTTTCTGAAGAAGAGAAATTTGTTAACATCAGATATAGATTTAAGTGTCAGGAAGTCGTTTCTGAAAGTATTTGTATGGAGTGTAGCCATGTATGGAAGTGAAACATGGACGATAACCAGTTTGGACAAGAAGAGAATAGAAGCTTTCGAAATGTGGTGCTACAGAAGAATGCTGAAGATAAGGTGGGTAGATCACGTAACTAATGAGGAGGTGTTGAATAGGATTGGGGAGAAGAGAAGTTTGTGGCACAACTTGACTAGAAGAAGGGATCGGTTGGTAGGACATGTTTTGAGGCATCAAGGGATCACAAATTTAGCATTGGAGGGCAGCGTGGAGGGTAAAAATCGTAGAGGGAGACCAAGAGATGAATACACAAAGCAGATTCAGAAGGATGTAGGTTGCAGTAGGTACTGGGAGATGAAGAAGCTTGCACAGGATAGAGTAGCATGGAGAGCTGCATCAAACCAGTCTCAGGACTGAAGACCACAACAACAACAACAACATAAACAAAATGACCTTTATATTATTGATTTACATATTTAATACATAGTAACAGCAGCCATGTCGTTAATGTTGTTGATATTTCATTGTATATGAATTTTCTGAATTTGGTTGACAGTTGTCCATCTTAAATAGTAAATTTTCAAAATCAGCACATATAATAAATGGAACTTTTGTGTATGTTGATAATTTTAAAACAAACAGTTTGACATTCATTTGAAAATTCTACTTTTAATGGTTACCTAACTAAACAACTTGCTGTGTGATTATCTAATTTTTCTTTACTATGGAAAATATTTTTGATCTTCATTTCTTACATTAATATACGCTTTTCTATTATTTTATCTGGTAATTCAATGTAACTTGATCATCTCAATGGAAAATATCTAAAATTCCTTGCTGTAATACAATTTTCTGTTTAATATTCATCCTAATCCATGTGGTTGGAAATTACCTATTCTTGACAAATTATTTATTTTACCAATCATAATTTATTAATTAAGTCACTTCTATTTGTAATCCAATAGTTTCCTATCTGGAAATAAAATTCCATAGTATTTATATTTGTCTGCATGTGGTACTGACAAAGAAGTTTAAAAGTTACATTCAGTCCACAATGTATTCTCAGATTTTCTTTTACAATTTTCATAATTTTTACTGCAGTCAAGAAATGATTAAGTTTAATAGAGTTTATATTATTATCAATATTTATAGTTTGCAATCTGTGTACAAATGCATTACCAACTAGATAATAATGAAATGTTCTCCTGTCTCTTGGTTTCTCAAAGTAATCATTACAAAAGGGAAATAATATTTTATCATTAGATCTAGATTTTTGTTTTGCAAACACATTGGTAGAAAATGGAATTGTTACTCATGATTAAGATCCATTATTTTGAAAAGCATCATCATCACTTCCTATTTAGTAATGAGGTAATTGTTTCCAAACACTTCATCCTCATGTTAGATGGCCATTAATAAATCTAAATAGATCAGCTTTATTTAATTTACTATGACCTCATAAAATATTTCCTTTGCAATAATCACAAAGTTGTAAGATTGTGAATTGCTCCATTTGGCCGTCCTATTTATAGAAATTAAAACTTATTAGATTTCCAAAAAATAGCATTAAAAATTTCGTTGGCTAAGAATTCTTATGTAGTAGATAATTAAATAATCGCTTTTTCTTACTTTTCACATATTCTAGAGCACACTTTTTACATTTATTATTATGTTTATCTTTATATGATTGGTTAACATAGAAACAATCTGAATTTTCCATATCGTGACAAACTTAATATTTTTTGTAGGTGCATCAAGTTCTTTCATCATTATCCAATGATAGTAATATTTTCGAAGTCCTTCATTCAGAAATCGTTGTAAATGATTTTATAACACATAGAAATATTTTCCCACATACAAAAAGGATTCGTTTCCTGTTGTAATTTTTTACAAGATATTCATCTACACCTTGTCTACATATTGTTCTATAACCGTCTTCTGTATATTACTGTGAAATAAAATTACTGATTGACTTCATAGTGTCACAGTATTTACAAAATTTAAATTTGACACAAGACTCCTCTGGTTGTTGTTGACCTGTTCAATTTATATTGAAAAAATTTAATTAGAAAATAAAAAATTTAACAAATTTTTTTCTCTTAACTGTAGTGATTACAGATATATTGATCAACAAACTTACATATAATAATAAACGTGTGTTTATGATCATTGATGAAAAGAATAATCTTTGGTTTTATGTAAATGAAGTTGCTGATCATTTAGGGTACATTCCACCTAGGAAAGCAATTCACAAATTAGCTAAACAAAAATGTTGTAAATCATTTGAACATCTTGGTAGTACCATTTTGGGACTCTCCACTTATACAAAATTCTTCAAAATGTGTCAGTGAAACTGGTCTATATTCTTTTGTTATGAGATCCAAAATACATTTTGCAGAAATCTTACAAGATTTGGTTCATGAAGAAGTTTTGCCATAAATTTGAAAACATGAATAATACAGAATTAGAATAGAAGTAATATCTTTTTATAAAGATCAGATAAATCATAAAAATTATTGTGTTGAACAACTAGAAAAAATAAATACAAAAATGAATAAATCATTAAATTAAAGGAAGAACCAATAAAAAATTTGAGAGGAACTGTTTATATTGCTTCAAAAATAATAAGCGAAAGAAGCAAGGAATAAATACAATATTACCTCATGTTGTTCCTCAAACAGTCAATGAAAACTTGAAAAATTATTTTCTTTTAAAATTATTGGTCAATATCATCAAAATTCTTATTATGCAATTAGAACACAATGAAAAACTTACAAAAACAGTTTTATAGAATCGAAGCTAGACATCCTAATTCTGAAGAAATGTTAAGACTTAATTACAGTCCTAAATCAAGAAATTGATATCAATGAATGAAAGAAACTTTAAGAATTCCTTTTTGGCACAATTATTTTAATATTTTAATTGATTTCACATAGGAAGAATTGATTTATGACATAATAAATCTAGGTGTGAGAAATTGAATTAATATTTTCTTAATAACATTTTACACAATCGATAAACAATTTTTCTTTTAAC
Source organism: Schistocerca nitens (assembly GCF_023898315.1). Lineage (NCBI taxonomy): Eukaryota > Metazoa > Arthropoda > Insecta > Orthoptera > Acrididae > Schistocerca > Schistocerca nitens. The sequence continues at coordinate 178,864,141 of NC_064624.1, read as the reverse complement.
CATTCATCAATACACTCTTTATCAAAAATTTGATTACATTTTGTTTCTGCAAATTATTGATTTTCATTACTTAAATATATAACACAATCTATTATCTTCAGATCGTTCTGTTAGTTCACATGCCATACATACTTTTTGTTTGAATGATTGAGATCATTCTTAGTATTTTAAATTTATTCCCTATTTAATTTATCTTGAAATTCTATTATGAACTGTTCAGATAATATTTCTTCCCTTAATATTTGACCCCAGTTTTCCTTATCTTTAAATTCTCTAATAAAATATTCAGATAATTTTTGTTTATATGATATAATATACCAATCTACTTTATTTGTAATTCTGATTTTCAGATGAATTAAAATGTGATATTTCATCCCAGTTACTTTATCTCTAAATTCTCTAAGGAAGTTTCTTGTAAAATTAAGATATCTTGATACGTATTTTCAATCTTGAATTCTGTAATAAAATCTTAAGGTAGTATTTTAGTAGATGATAGAAGCCTCCGAATCAATTTGTTTTGAAAATCTCGCATACAATTCAGTCAATTTACGTTGTCATATTATATCCCAGTTCAAGTTATGTTGAAAATCTCTTATAAGAACTTTAAATAATTGTTTTAACTTGATATAATTTCCTAATGTAAGTTGTCTTGAAATTTTCTTATAAAGTTATTATTTAAATTATTATGAGTTGTTGCATTGGAAATTATTTTATCTTAAAATTCTCTCATAGAACATACTGACAGTATTCGCATAGCTGATTAAAAAATAATATTATTTCTCTTATATTCTTCTCATAAAATATTCAAATAAAATTTGTCATAATATTTGTATAATATTCCAACCTTACTTCTCTTGAAACTCTCCCATAAAATCAACAAATAATTCATACTGGCCTGAAATAAGATTCCTATCTGATTTATCTTGAAATTTTGTCTAAAGTCTTCAGTTAATTCATACAGTTTTGATGTAAATGTCCATTCTGTATCATATCCATGGCTATTTTTAATACAAACACCAACTTTATTTCTGCATGTTTTGGGTATTGCAGAAAATAATTTGTCATCATTTCTTAAAATTACAATTTTTCAAAATCAAAATTAATTATTGTGATGAGTTTTTCGTTTTTTAGTTTATAATATCGTTTAATTCCTAATTGTTTTGCTTTAAGTTTTGATTCTTTTACAGTACAATTACTCACTTCATTGTTGTCATTCATTTCTTGATTAATATTATGAATATTAATGCCATGCATTTTAATACATTGACTTTTAGACCATTTAAACTTGTCATCTATTAGAAATAATTTTGATTAGGTTTCGAAAAAAATTTAAAATTAATCCTCTTACTTCTTAAAAATGCCCATTTTTTGAAATATATTAAAGAAATAATCATAAAGGAAAATTATTGTATTTTATGGGACTTCTTCACGAAAGCCAGTGGTTGGAAAAATCGATTACTGAAAAAGTTCAAATAAAATTAAAACTCTAATACAATTGCTTCCAATAAATGACAGCTATTGGAAGCACATCTAAAACTGAATGATCTTTTTCAATTTATTAATTATAGCCATTGCCAACTAATTTAGGTTCTTGGTTTAAACATACTTGGTTTCCATTATGTGAAGAAAAGAATTTCTTTGTTACTGATGTTATTTTCTCATTTCTGTACAGTATTCCAGAGGAGTCTAATTATTCCTGTGAAGACTGGTTAGAGGTTAAATTTTTTTCCTTTTTTATAGTAAAGGTTTTCATAATTATAAAGCAATTTTTAGATAGGGTGGGAACCAATCATGCTACTAATACAACAGCATTTAATTGTTTTATGGAACGAGAATAATGAAAAATTATTTTTAAGAACCAATAACATACAATGAAATTGAAACTACAATTATTTATTTATTATTTCTCAATAAAAGTAAATTTTGAATTACTTTTTTATAAATATATTCTATATAACAAACATAATAATTTTTATATAAATCCAACACACAAAATGAATCAAAACCGTCAAATTTCATCAACTCCAATTTAAAATCCTCAAATAATTCTGCCATTAAATCATTTTAGTTAACCTTTGTCTTAATATCGAAACATACTGTGTCTTCTTTAATAAAAGAATCAGTAGAATGAATATTACACTCAGTACTAAACAAGTTTGAAGTTTTAATCACGGCTTTCAGTTATACACACATCAATAAATGTTTTGCATATCCTCGGTTCTGAGAGTTCTGGAACCTGTACAGAAAACTGGAACAGAGATCAACATAAACATCATTTCTGCCTTTTTTATTGGTAATGAAAACCAGACATAGCGTGTTGTACCACTATACAGCGAGACCTTCAGAGGTGGTGGTCCATATTGCTGTACACACCGGTAGCTTTAATATCGAGCAGCACGTCCTCTTGCATTGATCCACATCTGAATTCGTCATGGCATACTATCCACAAGTTCTTCAAGCACTGTTGGTCCAGATTGTTCCACTCCTCAATGGCGATACGGGGTAGATCGCTCAGAGTGGTTGGTGAGTCATATCGTCCATAAACAGCCCTTCTCAATCTATCCCAGGCATGTTCAATAGGGTTCATGTCTGGAGAACATGCTGGCCACTCTAGTCGGGCAATTTCGTTATCCTGAAGGAAGTCATGACGTGCGCAATGGGGGCGCCAATTGTCGTCCATGATGACAAATGATTCGCCAATATGTTGTCGATATGATTGCACTATCGATCAGAGGATGGCATTCATGTATCATACAGCCACCATAGTGCCTTCCATAACCATCAGTGGAGTACATCGGGCCCACATAATGCCACCCCAAAAGAAACATGGAACCTCCACCTCGCTGCACTCACTGGACAGTGTGTCTGAGGCTTTCAGTCTGACCGGGTTGTCTCCAAACACGTCTCCGACGATTGCCTGTTTGAAGGCATATGTGACACTCATCAGTGAAAAGAATGTGATGCCAATGCTGAGCAGTCCATTCGGGATGTCGTTGAAACCTTCTGTACCATGCTGTATGGTGTTGTGGTAGCAATGATGGACCTAACCATAGACGTCGCGACAGAAGTTGTGCATCATGCAGCCTATTGCACACAGTTTGAGTCATAACGCAACATTCTATGGCAGCCCAAAAGCATTATCCAACATGGTGGCGTTGCTGTCAGGGTTCCTCCAAGCCATAATCCGCAGGTCGTGGATATCCACTGCGGTAATAGCCCCTGGGCGGCGTGAGTGAGGCATATCATCGACAATTCCTGTCTCTCTCTGTATCTCCTCCATCTCCAAACAACATCGCTTTGCTTCACTCCGAGATGCCTGGACACTTCCCTTGTTGAGATCCTGTCCTGGCACAGAGTAACAATGCAGACGCGATTGAACCGCTTTATTGACCATCTAGGCATCGTTGAACTACATACAACACCAACCGTGTACCTCCTTCCTGGTGGAATTACTGGATTTGATTGGCTGTCAGACTCCCTCCATCTAAAAGGAGCTGCTCCTGCATAGTTGTATACATCTTTTGGAGGGTTTAGTGACTTCTCTGAGCAGTCAAAGGGTCTGTGTCTGTGATACAATATCCACATTCAACGTCTCACTTCAGGAGTTCTGGGAACTGGGGTGATGCAAAACTTTTTTTTATGTGTGTACATAAAAAAATTTACAACATAATATAGTTTTTTACCCAACTACTACGTGAATCACCAAATCCTCAACATTTAACACATGGTCTATGTACTTTCCTTTTTAAAACTTTTTCAACAAGATATACAGCTGAAACATTTGTTTTCTATAATTCATACTCATAAAATTGCGTTTTACTTCCTCACCATTTAAATCTCTTAATTTATATGTTATTGGATTAGGAAGAATAAAATTTTGGATATCAAAAATGTCTGTTACCAATTATTTGTATACCCTTTCTCAAATATTTCTTTTAATTTACTAATTCAAACCTTTATCACATTTTTGTAATTTCGGTTTATCATTACATGTTAATCTTGTCCAGGAGAGTGTTCGTAAATTTTTTCATTAACTTCTGTTGATTTTATTTTTTTTATAGTTGATGTTTTGTGTTACTATATTCATCAAATAATTTCGAAACTAGCTCAACTCATTTATAATTTCCTTGTAAGTCAAAGTTTTTCCACAGCTTTTGTTTATGTCCTCTGTCACATATTTCGACAATAAATGCTTTTATACTGTAAAAATTGAATAATGATTAATCTTCTTCTTCTTTCGATTTCGGCCATCTTTGGACCACATTCAACAATTCACTTGCCCGGCTTTTTGATCTTTTTTCTCTCTTCCCAATATTTCCTCATCATTTTCGAATGGTTCCTCCTCCGCTCTTCCGACCATTTCCTGTTATTATTCTTTAGTTTCGTTTCTTCTGGAAAACACTTAATTTCGTTCACTATTTGTCTAAACTTTTTCCTGTCCCTGATTGACTCACGGGTGACATTAAAATAGGCCAAATCCTTTTTCACCATCTGTATCCATTTATTGTTGGTTTTTTTGTTCCTATTACTATGTTCAAACACTTTTCTTGTTAGTCTGTTTCCATCCATCCTCGACAGGTGACCATAAAACGTTAGTCTGCGTTTACGCATTGCATCACTCACTTTCTCAATAGTTTTGTATATTTCCTTATTACCCTTTAGCTTGTACTCTTCTCCAATCTTTCTCGGTCCCAATATTTTTCTCAAAATTTTCCTTTCTTTCCTTTCCATGTTTTCTATTTCCCCCTTTTTGTTAAGAGTTAGGCACTCCGATGCATACAGGCATTCTGGTCTAATGACAGTTTTATAATGTCTTAATTTAGCTTGAATCGAAATGTTTTTTTTGTTATATATGTCTTTGGTTTTTTGAAAAGCAAATTCCATTTTCCTTGCTCTCGCCTGGTTTGCACTCTTGTCTAAACCATTCACTTGAATTATTTCACCTAAATACTTAAATTTTTCTACTCTCTTAATATTGCCGTATTTAGTAATAAGATTTTTCTTGTTATTTCTATGATTAGACATATACACGGTTTTTTCAAATGAAATCTGCAGTCCAGCTCTGGCCGAAACTTCTTGTAGTTTCTCCAAGTAATTCTGAGCTATTTCTTCGTTTTCTGTAATTATTGCCAGATCGTCTGCAAAAGCTAAACAGTCCACTTCTATTTTTTCTTTTTTTGTTCCAATTCTGATGTCATTCTTGGTGCCTTTGAGTTCTTCTTTCCATATTCTCAATATCTTTTCCAGTACGCAGTGGAAGAGGATTGGGGATAAACCATCACCTTGTCTAACACCTGTTTTAATTTCGAACTTCCTTGAAATTTCACCCATAAATTTAACTTTGGCCTTACTGTTTGTTAGCGTCTGTTTGATAATTTGAATTGTTTTCTTATCGACCCCAAATTCTTCCAATACTTTCAGTAATGTTTCTCTATCTACCGAGTCGTATGCTTTTTTGAAATCTACAAATACTATTGCAAATCTCTGGCCTCTTGAGATTCTGTAACGAATTAGTGTTTTCAGGTTAAATATTTGTTCAACACAGGATCTACCTTGTCTAAAACCTGCTTGATATTCACCTATTTTTTTATCCAGAACTGGCTCCACGATTTGAAGTAATTTCCTTGACAAAATTTTGTATCCTACTGGTAGTAGCGAGATCCCTCTATAATTATTAACATTCATCTTATCCCCCTTTTTGTGTAGTGGGTGTATCAGGGCACACTGCCAGTCTTCAGGAATTCTTTCTTCGTCCCAGATCTTCTTAAACATATGTTCCAAAACCTGTGGGAGGTTGGTATCCATTATTTTTAGGATTTCTGGTACTATGGAGTCTTCACCTGGGGCTTTATTGTTTTTGAGACTGTGTATTATGTGTTTTATTTCTTCAGCGTCTGGAGGTTTTGACTCGGTATTAGTATTTCGGTGGTTTTCAAAACTCATTTTATCTTTGGGGGGTTCACAATTTAGTAGATTCTCGAAATATTTTGCTAATATTTCACAATTAGTCTTGTTTGTCAAACCTAGCTTGTTCTCTTCATCTTTAAAACATAATTTTGGGGATTGGTATTTGGTTAGCTGTTTTCTAAAAGTTTTGTAGAAATCTCTAGAATTATTTATTTTAAAGTCTTCCTCAATCTGTTCTAGGTTATCCTGAAATTCTCTTCTTTTTTTATTACGGAAAAGCTTAGCTGTTTCTCTTCTCTGGATTTTAAAATTATCAAGATCTTGAGGATCTTTTGTGGAGTTCCAATTCTGCCACAACTTCTGTCTCTTCTCCAGGTTCTCATCACATTCATTGTCCCACCATGGATGTCTTCTTACTCTTTTCACGAGACAATTTTCTTTTGCTATTTCAACTATTTCGTTTTTGATCTCCTCCCATCCCGCTTCCTTATTTATTGTGGATATGCCATCGCTATCTTTGTGCAATGCTCTTTGAAACCGTTGTTTAATTTCTTCATTTTTTAAAGTTTCTGTGTTATATTTTGGAATTTTGTAAAAGGTTTTCTTCTCTTTTCGAAATGGGAGTGGTCTGAATTTAATCGTAGTCAAATAGTGGTCTGAATCAACATCAAGGCTTTTCAGCACTTTAGTGTTTTGAATTTCTTCTTGACAATGAAGTGAGATAGCCACATGGTCAATTTGGAATTCTCCGAGAAGTGGATTTGGTGATCTCCATGTTTTAGTTTTTCGGCTCAGCTTTTGAAATGTGTTGTCATTATTTTCAAGTTGAAATGCCTACATACCTCTATAAGCCTTTCTCCATTTTTGAAGTTCTTTTGTGACCTGGGAAGAGGCCTACTGTTCCATGGTATTTTTTCTCCCTTCCTATTTGTGCGTTAAAATCGCCGAATAATGATTAATATTATATCGTTTAATCAATTCATGAAAGTCTTTGTTATAAACTTCTTGCCATTATCTGTTTGTAAATTTTTTGGATTTCTATCTCAAATATTTTTTCAAAAGCATCAGCTACATTCTTACCTTTTTCCTCATCAGCTGGAATCGACCAAGCAAATTTGGAAAAACGTCTATACGAGTTAATAAATACTTATATCCTTTACTTTTTTGTAATTCCTTTCAGATTATCTAAATCCATTTCTTTTTGCCCTTAATCATCAATACCGAGAGAAATTACATTTCTTATTTTAAAATTTTTTCCCATTCATTATGTAATTCATTAACAATTTCTTCACGAATATTTACACTTTTGCCGACAAAATTTTTATACGAATTTACTCATTTTAGTTTTACATATTGTAAAATGGCCTACCTTTCATTACCTTCCATTTTTAGTTGTTACTCTGTGAGGATTATGTGTTTAAGCAAATTTTTTACTTTTCACACAGTAAATGTGATTCCCCAAGATATATAAGATTATGTGTAAATTTACATCAACTGGAACAGCTTTGACAGAATCTTTTATTCATACAGTCAGAAAACTTGTATTAACAAGTCACTTAATTTTTTCAATAAGTTGTTGAGTACTGTCGTAATTACTGAGTTTGGTTAGAATACCTGTGTATTCAGGTTATGTAAAAGATTTGTTAACTCATTTTGTAAGTACCATTTTGTAACTGCATCATAACCATTTACTGGATCTTTTATATCTATTATATCCTTTAGCTGATTCAAAAACTTATGTAATTCCTTAAGAAATTGTTCAATAAAATTACTAGTCTAGGATCAGTTTTTGTTTCTAATTCATTTGTTTATGTTTTATAAATTCTATTAATCTTGTGAGCTTTATACTGCAACTTAGTTCCAAGAATTTCGATTTATTAGATTCAAATTATCATTACATTTATAATACCTGATAACAATTTTTAAACAGACATGAAAGATTACAAATTACTTCATCAGAGTTTTGTGTTCTCTCAGTATTGTAGTATTAATCGTTTTTTCTCAAATAGTTAACTGGTTGTTTAGGTATATTTCCTCCAAATGAATAAAAAACAGATTTTATATAATTTTTTGTAGTAATAAAAACAATAAGTATCAGGATGATCAGATGCACCTTAAATTTACTATTCCACTTTCTAAATTTATTGGTTAATTAGGTAATTTATCAACCATAAAAACACTAAAACAATATTTAATTTTCAATTACTTACAAAGATTCTTATATCAAAATTAGATAAAGGATTACTACATTTTATGATTATTACTTTCTAATTTTTTTCTACATCCACTTCCTTTCTTCTCCATTGCTCAATTATGTCTTTTTTGTTCTTCTAATACTTCATCACCTTTTTTCTTGTTTATTACTGCATTTCCGATTGCTGTAGAACTGCCAATGAGTGAATGAATAGTTGCTAACAGTAATGGTAAAAATCCCCCTTCATGTTTGTTAATCCAGAACCTCCTTCTTTTTTATTAGATACTTGATAATCTTTTTCACAACAGGAATGCCTAATGTAACAAGTAAATTTCCACCAGTTTTTATCTCTCTTTGTTTTTTGTGCATCAGTGAAAACTTGATCAATACTATGTGACTGTTCATTATTTTATTTTATTTTATTTTAATTTGGTTTAGTTTTTCCACTTGGTAGAAAAGTGTAATCAATACTAAAGTTATTCATTCATATAGGAAAAATTTATAGAGATTAATAATTTAACAATCCTCAAACATTTTGTTCAACATATAAACCCATTCCTACTTTTCGTTTTCCATATTATTCCTCTAACTTCAGTTTCAGATATTTTTTGTCCCAATGAGTCATCTCTTGCATACATTCTTCGTTTTGTAGCTAAAATCCAGATATTCACATTATGGCAGATGAAATCTTTAAATAGAGTTACTATTGAATGTGATGTAAAACTGTATATGGATCCAAAAGATCATATTGGAAGAGTGTTCAGATTTACTACACAAGCTGGTGAAGCCAATAAAAAGACTATTGTAATAATGCCCTCAAATTATTCCATTTGAATTAAATAATATAAATTTCAATTTTGCTGGTGGACTATTCGCTATACATACTGACCATTTTCATGGAGAGACTAATATTGCTTCATTTAATCAAATGCAGGATTTGATTCTATTCAAGATTTAGAAATTACTATAACTGATGAAAAGGACAACCTGATTGACTTTAATTATGTTTGTGTAATACTTTTTTAAAAATTACATAATACACTTTATCCATATGGAATAATGAACAAAATCGAGAGTCATCAGTTCTATTGATTTCTTGTGAATGAGAAAGTGAAAATAATTTAAATGCAACCAGCAAGGATACAGAGATTAAAATTAATGTTGGTGATAGATGGCACATCCAATCATGCACATTTATACATGAATTTTAGAATTGTTATAGGTAATCATGGTTGATCAGAATCATATTATCTAACATATGGTGGAAATACAATAAAAAAATCAGTAATTCCTTCTATTTCATCAACAGCTATGTTAAACCTGACTTCATCTGTTACTGATAAAATAAGTTAAAACAGGACCTGTGCCCATTAAAAGGGATCGAGAATGGCAGGGCCTCCCCTTTCACCACATAATGTGGATTTTGCTCAGAACTGCCCTATCAGTGTGACTTTCCCTTAACTAGAAGGGAGGACTGGGGTTAAATTTCATACAGAAAACCACATACAAGAGTCGTCAGTGCATCAGAAAGGATTAGGGCCTGGTGCAACGACTATGAAACTGTGTGCAACTTTGAGTGAGAAAATTCCTTCAGATACTTTCGTGTGTATAACGATACATGGTAAAAAACATTTAACTTATGATGCACATCACAAAATACTTAATGAAAATATTTAGCTATATAAATGAATAAAAAATTATAAAAAGTTATAGAAATGTTAACTTCAAGTTTGCATTTCCTTTGGAAGCATGTTCAGAAAGATAGAGAAAATAAAAACTCAAAAAACTAAGTATGTCAATTAGAATATGATATTTCAGTTAGCTCTTGTTATTTAGATTATGTTAGCATTTTGAATTTTCAAAGTCGGTTCATGTTTGGGCATCGATACAAAATAACATAGGTCTTGCCTGTACAAGCCTTCTTAGGCAACTGACAGCTCTATGAATTTACAGCTTGTATTTATCTGGCACTGAGTGGCGTCTAGATAACACAATGTTGATGTAGCGTAACAGAGTTTGGTTTTCGAGATGGACTGCGAAAAACTCCAGAGGGTGGAAATGAAAAAGTAAAACAACAAGAAAGTGCCCTATGGGTTTCCTTTCCATGATGTCAAAGGTTTATGGACTTTTTGAGAACAAACTTTTTATTTAAATATTAACTGTCGAGTTAAATAATAAAACACACTGAACTGGAGAGCCAGTAAAATTTTAATATGAATTATTCTTTGGCAGACTGAATTAAATTTCTTTTCTTATGTGCATCTTTTCTATTTTCTTAAGTTCACATTTTGCATGAAGAAATAATTATTTTATAATAACTGAACATGACAAAGAAAAACATTCATTTGTGGGTCATTTAGTATGTATTTCCAAACACAGACAGTATTTGAGAAGTCATACCTACCAAACTGGTCAACTGAGATACTTACAGTTCCCTAGGAGCAAGGAACGAATCCTAGAACTTATATGTTAAAGAACAGCTGCAGTACAGAAATTGCAGGATGCTTTTACATGGAGGGAATGCAGAAAATCTCAGAACTCGATGTGTATCTGGTAAAATGTGTTTTAAGGTGTCGAGGGAATCAGATGCTAGTTACATGGCTTGGTTTTCCTGCAATGCAAAAGGATTAGATTGACATGGAGCATTTGCTACATAATGGGGAACACAGACAACAACCATCAGAGTAGTGTATCATATCTAATAGGACACACATTAGAGGAGGTGGTGGTATTCTGGACAAACTGCCAGTCGAATTATACGTTGTGGGATATAACTACTGTGTACCCTGAACAGAGCTTCAAGAACAGTTGGCACGTGATGACAAGGGGATTAATCTGCTTGACAAGGCATGTATGGAACACAATGTTACATATGCAGCCAATAAAGGTCTCCCAGGAAATCATGCTGCAGATAGAATTTTAGCTGATAAAGCCAAGGCAATAAATGCAAGAAGGAATGTTGGTGTAGGTCAATTGTGGTTTGCAGCTGAAAAAACTATCTGTGGTAAAATGAAGTTGGACTAGGGATGAATTTTGAAGCTAGCTATGAATGCAGCATGACATGCACTGAAGAAGAAGAAGAAGATGATGATGATACCCAAGACATCAGTTTGAATTATTCCCTTCCTCACTCCGGTCCTTATCAGTCTCTTAGCTGGCTGGTGGTGCTTCGGCTATTGACGGGACAGTCAAGAATGCACAGATCTCCCAGGAGCAACTGGAGGAAGCAAGCAGACATAAGTGCATGATGGAAGCAGCACCTAGCGCGAAAGGACTATATCTGAAATCCTACAGGCAAAGGATAGGGCTCTTCATAAATAAACAAAACTCTTAAGGCATTCGACCACATAGAAAGTTCCTAGATTTCATGGTGAGTTTATGTGGTATACATTACCAAAGAGTATGTGGAAATCCAGTGTGTGGAATTATGAATTTGAAGTTTCTAGAGGATCTGGAACCAACTGGGGATATATGTAAAAAAAATACAGATTTGGTCCACTCCTTCGACTCATTTTGTGACCTGCAACCTCCAGAAGAATTACAACGATACTGCACCAGCTGACATGTGTTCTGCAATTTTCGACGTTGCCCAGACTTTAATACTTACGTATCGGTTCATGTATGTATCATACTCGTCCTAACGTTTACAAAGCAGTATATACAAGACAAGAAGGTGCATCTAGCTTCCATTCACCAGTTATGGTTCAGATGCAGTGTCGTATACCCAGATCTTAAAAGAACAGTCATCAGTATTACATGCTAATTTCTTCCCCCTCATTGATTCAAGAATTTTAGAGTGGAGTACTGCGCTGAATGGGCGGGAGAGATACAACAGCATCCTGAATATCACAGAGGCTAACAATAAACTGCATCTGGAAGTTAGTGTCAGAAAAGAAATTGTGGAAATAGAACTTGGTGCATACGATACTGATGATTTAAACAAAGTTTTGAAATGGTCTGGAAAAGGGATTGAGCTATGTGTAACATCAATATACTTAAATCGGAAATAAGAGCAGTGAATGTAAGATTGAATCTAACCAAAAGGATACAATAGGATGGTTATTGTGCTTTATAAAAGAACAGGCTTTGTAGAAGGATTTTAGTAAATTTCATAGATTTGATGAGGCAATAGACATTGACATATACCCTGTCTGTGTACAATCCATGTTGAGTGTAACATTGCAATATACTCCTATCTCAACGACAAATTGATTCATACAATTTACGTTTCTTCCAGTCACTTGGATCGGATTTTTGAGACCTCCACCAACGACAGATACCTCTCAGTGACAGTTCCGACATTGGGCTATCTGTATCTGTGTACTAAGGACCAGAATAATCAACTTGTTGACTACCATGGTGAGGAAATGATTGTGTCACTACATCTAAGACAGGCTGTGTGTACAGTATTAAACCAGCACACACAACCCATGGCACAGCACTTTACAGCAGAACTGCACACTGATAACATGTGTGAAATATGAGTTTCTTAAATCTGTGGGCCTGAAACCTTGCAGTCACATTGCTCAGTATAATGGTCCCCATAGAATATGATGAGTGAATTATATACCAGTAATACATCTCACATAAACCTTATGCTTCAACAACATTTAACTAGTATGACGAAATTAGGATTGTTATCAAGCACAGTAGGATGATTCAGCAGGCTCTAGCTTAGGTTTTGTGAGTTAATTCACTCACTCGTTTAACTCGCTCCTTCTCTTGCTCAAAAAATCTTAGCTAGAACCTACTATCTGCATATTACAAGACACAGTTAATGCAATTTCGTCAGGGTCTACAACAGATTTCCGTCGCGCTAGTCGATAGTCGTTTGTTTGCTTGTTTTGAAAACTAGTGACCGCTTGTTGGCGTTAGTCAGCCAGTCAGTCAGGCAGCAGTAGCCAACCGAAACAGACGAGACCGTAACCAGGAGCGAATTTTATTATATCATCTGTGTGCCTTATTAGCTTAGCTTCTTGAGTTTCTGCATATAAATTTAATATCTGTTCTAGCGTTTTCTATTGCATTGGAAAGTAAACCAATATGGTGACTTATTACAAGTTCCTAATCGGGGCGAATTATTTAGTTTCACCTGAGTACTTCGGTATTTGGGTTTTTGAATATCTGCGTATTATTAGACACAGCTCCTGTGGTTTCGTCAGGGTATACAGTAGAGTTGCGCAGCACGTGCCGGTAGTCCATTTATCTGCATAGTTTCCACAGTCTTTAGTATGTACAGGGACTGTGATTGTTGTATGGGAAACTTCAGGCTGTAATGGTTTCGTTTACACAGCTTGAAGCTGAAGTGGATGGGCACCACTGTTGTGAGCCGGCTGTGGGGATGCAACGGACGTCCAGCACGTCCGAGTCCTCCAATCAGTAGTCACCAGTGGCAAACCCAGTTACTGCTCACACTTAGGCTGACCCCTTACCTGTAGTCGAGTGGGAGGTCGTCGCCCTGGGGCGAAATACTTCCCAGGCGGCCGCACGTAAGCCGCCCCCCCCCCCCCCCCCAGTTTGTCTGACAAACAGGTTCTAGGTGCTGTCTGTTGCTGACACTGTCGCTGAGACAGACGCTGTCGCCTATCCTGTTTCAGAGGAAACCACTCAGTGTACAAGATCCAGGCAACCACAGTTTGTGGGATTATTGGTAGTTGGGAGCTCCAGTGTTAGGCGCGTTATGGGGCCCCTTAGGGACTTGCTTGACAAGAAGGGTAAGAAAAACAATGTGCACTCCGTGTGCATGCTGGGTGCAGTCATGCCAGATGTGGAAAGGGTCCTCTCAGATGCCATGAAGAGCACAGGGTGCAGTCAACTGCAGGTGGTTGCTCACGTTGCTACCAATGATGTGTGTCACTTTCGATCAGAAGAGATTCTCTCTGCTTTCGAGTGGCTAACAGAAGTGGTAAAGGCTGCCAGTCTTGGTTGCAGGATGAAAGCAGAGCTGACCATTTGCAGCCTAGTCAACAGGACTGATTATGGACCTCTGGTACAGAGCCGAGTGGAAGATCTGAATCAAAGGCTCAGACTGTTCTTTGACTGTGTAGGCTGCAGATTTCTCGACTTGCGCCAAAGGGTGGTTGGGTTTCGGGTTCCGCTGAATAGGTCAGGTGTCCACTATAAGTAGGAGGCGGTGACACGGGTAGCAGGGGCTGTGTGGCGTGGACTCTGCGGTTTTTTAGGTTAAAGGGTCTCGGGAAACACAAGAAGGGCTTCAGCCACAAACGGTGCAGGCTGAACACAGGAAGAACGTAGATGCTGGAACCATTGGTATAACAGTTGTAAATCGTCGTAGCTGTGTTGGGAAAGTACCAGACTTACAAGCGCTAATAGAAAGCACTGATGCCCAAATCGTTATAGGCACTGAAAGCTGGCTAAGGCCGGATATAAGCTCACCCGAAATTTTTGCGAAAATCATAATGAAGAACATAAAGAACGAAAGGATAGGCTAAACACGGTTGGCGGTGGAGTGTTTGTTGCTGTTTGGAGTAGTTTAACTTGTCGCAAAACTGAAGTATATACTTCCTGTGACTTAGTATGGGTGGAGGTCATTGTAGGCAACCGGAATAACATAATAATTGGATCCTTTTACCGACCTCCCAATTCAGATGATACAGTTCCTGAAAGGTTCAAAGAAAACTTGAGATTGATTTCAAACACATATCCTACTCATACAATAATAGTTGGTGGTGACTTTAATTTACCTTCGATGTGTTGGCGAAAACACATGTTTAATTCTGGAGGTACGCATAAAATATCATCCGAAATTGTGCTTAATGCATTCTCTGAAAATTATTTCGAGCAGTTAGTTCATGAGCCCATGCAAATAGTAAACAGTTGAGAAAACACACTTGACCTCTTAGTAACAAGTAATCTTGATTTAATAACGAGCATCAAAACCGGTTCAGGGATTAGTGAACACAAGGGTGTCGAAACGAGACTGAATATTGTAATCCCCAAATCCTCGAAAAATAAGCGAAAAATATACATATTCAAAAAAGCAGATAAAAATTCACTTCACGCCTTCCTGAGAGATAATCTCCACTCATTCCAAATTAATAATTTAAGTGTAGACCAGATGTGGCTAAAATTCAAAGAAATAGTATTGGCACCAATTGAGCGATTTATACCAAATAAATTAATAAACGACGGAGCTGATTCTCCTTGGTACACAAAATGGGTTAGAACACCGTTGTAGAGACAACAGTACAAACATGCCCAATTTAAACAGACACAAAATCCCCAAGATTGGCGATTTTTTACAGAAGTTCGAAATTTAGCGCGGACTTCAATGCTAGATGCTTATAACAGTTTCCGCAACAAACTTTGTCTCGAAACCTGGCATAAAATCCAAAGAGATTCTGGTCGTATGTGAAGTATGTTAGCGGCAAAAACAATCAATGCCTTCTTTGCGCTATAGGAGTGGAGATACTATGGAAGACAACACTGCCAAAGCAGAGTTACTAAACACAGCCTTCCGGAATGCCTTCACAAAAGAAGATGAAGTAAATATTCCAGAATTCGAATCGAGAACAGCTGCCAACATGAGTAATGTAGAATTAAATATCCTTGGAGTAGTGAAGCAACTGAAATCACTTAATAAAAGCAAGTCTTCTGGCCCAGACTGTATACCAGTTAGGTTCCTTTCAGAGTATGCTGATGCATTAGCGGCATACATGACAATCATATACAACTGTTCATTCGACAGAAGATCCATACCCAAAGACTGGAAAGTTGCACAGATCACACCAATATTCAAGAAAGGTAGTAAGAGTAATTCACTAAATTTCAGGCCCATATCTTTAATTTCGACATGCAGCAGGATTTTGGAACATAGATTGTCTTAGAACATTATGAATTACCTCGAAGAAAACGGTCTATTGACACACAGTCAACATGGGTTTAGAAAACATCGTTCCTGTGAAACACAACTAGCTCTTTATTCACATGAAGCTGTACCACACAAGTGACTCGTAGAGAAATTGCGTGCTTGTGGAATGTGGTCTCAGTTATGTGACTGGATTTGTGATTTCCTGTCAGAGAGATCACAGTTCGTAGTAATTGATGGAAAATCATAGAGTAAAACAGAAGTGATTTCTGGCGTTCCCCAAGGTAGTGTTATAGGCTCTTTGCTGTTCCTTATCTGTATAAAAGATTTGGGAGACAATCTGAGCAGCCATCTTCGGTTGTTAGCGGATGATGCTTTCGTTTATCGACCTGTAAAGTCATCAGAAGATCAAACCAAACTGCAAAACGATTTAGAAAAAATATCAAAATGGTGCGAAAAGTGGCAGTTCACCCTAAATAACGAAAAGTGTGAGGTCATCCAAGTGAGTGCTAAAAGGAACTCGTTAAACTTTGGTTACACGATAAATCAGTATAATCTAAAAGCCGTACATTCAACTAAATACCTAGGTATTACAATTACGAACAACAAATTGGAAGGAATGCATAGAAAATGTTGTGGGGAAGGCTAACCAAAGACTGCGTTTTATTGGCAGGACACTTAGAAAATGTAACAGACCTACTAAGGAGACTGCCTATACTATGCTTGTCCGTCCTCTTTTAGAATACTGCTGCATGGTGTGGGATCCTTACCAGATAGGACTGACGGAGTATATCGAAAAACTTCAAAGAAATGCAGCACGTTTTGTATTATCGCGAAATATGGGAGAGAGCGGCACAGAAATGATACAGGATTTCGGCTGGACATCATAAAAAGAAAGGCGTTTTTCGTTGTGACGGAATCTTCTCACGAAATTCTAATCACCAAGTTTCTCCTCCAAATGCGAAAATATTTTGTCACCAATCTACATAGGGAGGAACGATCACCACGATAAAATAAGGGAAATCAGAGCTCGTACAGAAAGATATAGGTGTTCATTCTTTCCGTGTGCTATACGAAAATTGGAATAATAGGGAATTGTGAAGGTGGTTCGATGAACCCCTTGCCAGTCATTTAAATGTGATTTGCTGAGTATCCATGTAGATGTAGATTATCCTACTATACTCCAATTTTCAGGTCTAACTCACATATTTTCGTATAAAAAGGATATTTCATATACAATTACTTAGAAAAAATACTAAAAATAATTATTTTTCATATCACATTCACCTATTTTCAAAATAATTACCTTTTATACAAAAAATGAATGTAAGAAAATAAATGAAATGCATTATGGTGAAAATAAGGGATCTATTCCTTCCACAACATTTTTCTAATTCCTTCTTCTTGAGCAGCAATAAGATTTTTATTAATTGATAGTGCATGTTTTTAATGTTATTTTACCTACTGTTTCCCTCATTCACATGTAACTTTAATTTCCTGATCTCACGATACACATTCTTTTCAAATCCTACAAAATCCATATTTTCGATACTTATCTTTACGAAATTCATTAATATTCTTTTTCTCTAGGCATTCATGACACTGCTTTAGTTGGTTGGTATTGTCCATTTAAAGAATATAAAATTTGATAGGAAAAATAAAATATTCAAAACATTTTCACAGAGTGAATTCCAGATCGTGAAAATCCTTTAAAATTCATTCTCAAGAAGTGCAGAACGTTTTCTATCAAACACATTCCACAGGTTTATTCCTATAGAGTTAGTGTCTGGCCTCAGACCTTCTGTACACCAGTACATCATGGGGACCTGCCTCTGAGTTATCAGACTGCTCTTTTATTTAGGGCTGAAACACAACACCCACCCCTTAGGACAGGTCTTAAACTCATCTGTGGGATGGTGATGAATGAAACAGAAGCGAGAATAGAAAATGTTTTGTCAAATGGCTAGGTCTCTTTGCACCATTCACACTTTGATGACTTCATGAGATAATAACCATAATCCTTCAGTCTACATACTCGTTTAAGAGTTTGACAGAATATAGATGCTTGAAGATTGTATATATATTTGGCATTCGAGTGACATAGTACATTCTAAAAAGCACTACCTTCATTAGTTTATTTTGGACATAAATATATGATTTTCTTCAGATTATTGTACTTCATTTGAAGAGATGGAGTGTAAATTACATGTAAATGTTAGTATGAATACTGAAAATAACTTTAAAGAATAATAAATTTGTGTACCATTTGAAATATGTTCCCGATTATTTTCATTGGAATGTATATCAGTGCCATCTCTGAATGAAGATATAAACTGCCTTGATAATGGCCCAAGTGAATGTGTACACGAGACAAAGCCAAGTCAGTCAGCACTGACAGAAGTGTTGTGCTTGGTCTCTATTAAGTTATCTAGAAGCCACACACTGCCAGATGAATATGAGCTGTAAATTCTCAGAGCTGTCAGTTGTCTGAGAAGGCTCACACAAACAAGAACTATGTTGTTTTGTATAGTTGTGTGGGGGACAAGCATCGATCTCACACAAATATTAACCGATTTTGAAAATTCAAAATGCTAATATATTTAACTGATGGACTAAATTTTTTCAGTTTTTAATCCTCTATCTTTCTGAAAAAAACATCCAAAAGAATTGCAAACATGAAGTTATAACTTTTCATGATTTTGAATTCATGTACATAGTTAAAAATTTTCAATAAGTATTTGTGCTGTGCATCGTTAGCTAAATTTTTCTTACCATGCATTTTTATATACTCTAAACTATCTGTAGGATTTTATTCATTAAAAGTTGCACAAAGTTTCATCCCACAACTTGTATAGTTTGTAGTTCATAAAAATATATTGAAACTTCTGCATTTTTCAGAACATTTTGCTGTTGTTCTGATTTACAAGTTGCTTCATATTTAACAACTGGCATGCAAAATTCCATCCTCTCTATTATAATATTTTCTCCCTTACAAACTGTATCTTTAATTACAACTCAGTCATCATTATGAAAAGATCATCTACGAATTGCATTTCCAGAACTAGAAGCTCTAGTAAAAATTACAGTCAAATCTGCTTCCCACATCATTTCTTACAATCTTTAAAAAAATCTAACAGGTAGTCCAAGTGGATAAAGTAGCCCATTTTTCCTACTCCTTGTTTTCCCATTGTGAAGAGTATGTCCTACCAAGCTTATTTTATCAGTAACAGATGATGTCAAATACAACATGACCGTTGATAAAATAAAAAGGTGTTCCATTCTAGATAAAGTATTATTTCCCTTCTTTATGGTCACAAAATCAAACAGTTTTGCCATATAATTTCTGCTTATTTTTTATTGGATTTCCCGGTATATCTTGGGTAATCTGATGCTGATCCACCATGATTACCTATAACAATTCTAGAGTGCATGTATAAATGTGCATGATTTGGATGAAGAAATCCATCGCCAATATTTATTTTAATCCCTGTATCCTTGTTGGGCAAATTAAAATTATTTTTTGTTTCTCATTCGCCAGGAATCAATAGAACTGATAACTCTCGATTATCTTCATAATTCCATAAGGAAAAAATTTATTGAGACTTTGTAAAACAACTGTTCCACAAGCACAATTAAAGTGAATTAGATTGTCACTTTCATGAGTTGTAATAATTTCTAAATCAGTAATTTCTAAATCTTGTATAGGTTCAAAAATATAAATCCCTACAGGATAATGTGGTTCATGGTATTGGTCCACCAAATTCTGCATTTGGTTTAAATGAAGCATTAATATTACTTTCTCTATGAAAATGATGTAGATTAAAATTTATATTAGTTAATTCAAATGGAATAATTTTAGCAACATCATTACCAACAGGCATTTAATTGCTTCAACAGTTTGGCTGCTAAATCCGAGCACACTACCAATACTATCTTTTATATCCATATACAATTTTACATCACTTTCAATTGAAATTCTATTTAAAATATCATCTGCTGTAATGTTAATATTAGGGATTCTTTGAATGAATAAATTTTTCGAAATTTTTTAGACTATAATGACCTACACAAATTTCTATTATTTCACTATTGCTATATAGTTTATCAATATTCAGTGTAATATTTGGGGTTAAAAAAGTTTTATAAAAAGCTACTAAGGTAACATTTTTATAAGCTTCTCTTACTGGAACAGAGAATGTATTTCTTAAGAACAGATGATTTATCATTCAACTGAAAAAAACAACCATCTACACTAATAAAACTTTATTTAAATAAGTGGCAGATTGAGAACTAAAAATAAGTATTTCAGAAAATAAATCAAAAAATAATCAAAATAAACTGTTACCAAATTCTATTTGATGTGCAATAATAGGCCCAAGTGGTTGTGGAAAAACAACATTAATGACTGGTATTTGAATTCCAGCTCCAGGATGGTTGAATTGGAATAAAATCAACAATTTGTATGTTTACTCCAAAAGTTTAGATCAACCAAATAGCCAGAATTTATAAAAAGATATATAGAAATTGAAGACGGGCATAACGAAAAAATTGGTACTGTTATTGAAAATAATGTTGAAATTATTCCTTTGAATCAATGCCTACGTAATTCAGTAGTAGCATTTGAGACTTCATTCTAGAAAAAACAGGATATATTTAGAGAAAGAGGAAGGTATAAAGGAATAGATTTTTACTTAGCTTAGACTTATTCAAAAATTCCAAAATAATTACTTAGAGATAAAGAGTAAAACAAGGAATCAAAGGACTAGGTGATAATGATTTGAAAGTTATTGAGGATAATAGAGAAGTTGAAAAACAAAAAGTTCCTATCTTCAACATCCTCATCTAGAAGACTTTCGAGATTTCTCGCCAATTAGACAAGTACATGATTGGTTTGAAAACGATATTGTTAAATATAAAATCAAGTGTAAGTAAAAAATATAAATATTTGATGAAACAAATTATTGATGACTATTTCCCCAAAGAAAAAACAGAAAATATGTTTTATTGCATGATGCTACAGATTTAATCGATAGAATAACAGTAACTCATGGAGAAGTATTAGCTGGAAATAAAAATTATTATAATGAAAACGTTGGAATAACACTGATGTTAAAGAATAAATTTAGCGATGTCATTATTAATAATCCCAAAGAAATTCATACTTTGTTAGATTTTTTAATAATCTTCCTCACACATTTTGATAATGAGAAAAACGTGGTAATGAATTAGTACACACTTTGATTAGTAAATTACCACTTGAGATGCATCTTTGAGGCCACCTGCGGCCAAATTAGAAGAAAGAAATGCATGTGGAGATCCAGAAATTAATCAATTAGATGAAACTTGTAGAAAACGTGATATTGCTTATAGAGATAATAAAGATTTGAAAAAAAACACGATGCTTATAAGGAATTTCAGTTAGCTGCAGAAGAAAGAATGTGTGCAAGTGCTACTTCATTAGGAGAAAAAACAGTTTCAACTGCTGTTAGAGAAATAATCTATGAAAAACGAAAATTAGGTCTGGGCATTCAACTAGACAAAAATGGATGGGGATTGTAAAATTATTAACCCTTATAAATTTTTTGTCTATTAAAATAAATAACATTTCAATTGCTTACACTTTGCTATCAAGTGGCTAAACTAAACAAAAATCAATTAAAATTAAAATGAATAATAGAACCATTTTTAACTGATGTTCAAAAAGGAAAGAAAGAGACAAAAACTGATACAAACCTACTTGTTACATTAGGTATTCATGTTGTGAAAGAGATTATCAAACATCAAACAATAAAGAAAAAACATAAAGAACTAACAAAACAAGAAGGTGGACTCCTTCTATTACTACTAGCTGCATTAAAACGTCTAGGAACTATTGGCTCCATTACTGGTGGTTCTGTAGCAATCACAAATGGAATAATAAACAAGAAACAAGGTGATGAAGAATTAGAAGAATAAGACATAAACAAACGATGGAGAAAAAAGTAAAGAAAGTTTCCAAGAAATAACTACAAAGTTTAATTATCCTTATCTAATTTTGACATAGGAGAATTAGTTAACCAATTAAAAATTTCCAGAATGAGATTTTCACTCTGCAGCAGAGTGTGCACTGATATGAAACATCCTGGCAGATTAAAACTGTCTGCTGGGCCGAGACTCGAACTTGGGACCTTTGCCATTCGCTGGCAGGAGTAAGGCTGTGAGGACAGGGCGTGAGTCGTGCTTGGGTAGCTCAGTTGGTAGAGCACTTGCCCGCAAAAGGCAAAGGTCCCAAGTTTGAGTCTCGGCCTGGCACACAATTTTAATCTGCCAGGAAGTTTTATAATTAAAAATTAAATATTTTCGTGGAGTTTTTGTGACTGATAAATTAAATAATGAACCAAAAAATTTAGACTGTGCAATAGTAAATGTAGATACTGATCATGTTGGTACTCATTGGATTTGTTATTATAAGAATAATGGTAAAATATTTGTGTTAGATTTATTTGGTGGAAATATTTCGAAAGAACTGGTTAAATATCTGGTTCAGGTGAGATGTGCTATAATGGACAATGAATTCAGAATTTTGATGATGTAATATGTGGTCTTTTGAATCTATTTGTTTTAAAAATATTATGCACAAATTGTAAGTTTAAAGTTGTTTTTAATTTATTAAATGGACCCTTTTGAAATAAGGTACAGCCCAAAGGTTACACAATTAATGGTCAGAGGAATTTAGAATACATAAAAGATGAATTAGAAGCAAAAATAGTTCCAAAAATAGAAAGTTTAATTAAAAAGTTTCATAAAGAATTACATAACATTTTTAAAGCAACTAAAACATATATTGATTATAAAGATAGAACAATAGTCGATATAAAAGATCCAGTAAATGGTTACAATACTGCTACAAAACAATATTTAGAAAAAGAATGTATTATGAAACCTGCATATACAAGTATTTAATGCAGTTGAATGATGATGTTAATAAAACAGATTTAACTCCATACTTAAACGATTTAAGTAATATTAATGTAAAACCATACAGTAAGCAAATTAATGACTTTACTTCTATGAATGGAGGTGAACAAAAATTGCATGATTTCAATTAATACCATTTTATTCTTAAGATATTTGTTGTTTGGGGTGAAAACATAAACACAGATTTAACAATTGATGATTCTGATCTTTTGATGAGTGTTTTTGTAAAACTTTACACAGTAATGCCTGATATCCAATCAATAAAAATAGCACAAAAATATATTTTATAACTATAACTGTTCCAGTTGATGTAAAGTTAATTATCTTTGGCGAAATAATTTAAAACTTATTACATTTTGGTTGTATATAAATCCAAGACCATATCTACTGTTTGAAGTGTAAACAATTTACTGAAACACATATTCCTCACAGAGCACCAGCAAAATTGGAAGACACTGAATGAAAGGTTTTTGTACAGTATATAAGACTAAAAAGAATAAATTAGTTAAAAAATTTAATAGGTGAAGGGAAGAGCACACTTTCAGTGTTTGATTCGCTCACCCATTCAGATACTCATGAAGAAATAATTTATGCATTACATAAACAATGAGAAAAATATTTAAAAGACGAAATGTAATTTCTCTTGATATAGACGATTTATGCCACACAGATCTAGTAGATATGGATTTAGATAATTTGATAGGAATTTCAAAAACAAATAAAGGATATAAATATATATTAACTGATATAGTGGTTTCTTCCAAATGTGTTTGGGCTATTCCAGTTAAAGGTAAGACAGGTACGAATGTAGCCGATGTTTTTTAAAAAATATTTCGCGAAGGTCACAATCCAAAAAATTTACAAACAGATAAAGGTAAAAAACTTTATTATATAGATTTTAAAGAATGATCAAAAATATGTTACTCAATTTTAACTTTTAACATTTAAGGAAAAGACGTGGAAAAAATTTCTGTACAAGGAAATTATAATTGGACTGATATAGATTCAAAATTAGTTGATGATTATAACAAAACATTCAACTATAAAAATGAAACTAACAGAAGTTAATGAAAAGAATTATAACTCAATTGTTAATGTATCTAAAGATAAAAATAAATTTTAAAAAGGAGGTAAAATTAGAGTCACTTAACTTAATGGACTTCTTGAAACAGGATATACAGCCAAGTGGCAAATATACAAAGGAGAAAATTGCCACTTTCATTTTTTCTATCTGTGTGTTATATGATGAAGAAGAAGATATAGACTCTAAATTCGTAAATCAATTAATACATGAAAATGTGATTTATTTATACAGTCTCAATGGAGACGAAATTTGTATTGTTTGTCAATACTTTAAAAAGCAGTTTACTGTATAAAGTTTATTCTTAAAATATCTGCTATCTCTTTCCATATCTTTTCCTTTCCCTTAATTTATTCCCCTTTGATTCTAAAAGATCTTTGAACATTTCTTTACCAACAGTATCTTTATCTGGACATTCTTCAAAGATTTCAGAAATAACTGAAGCCAATTTTTCCTTAGACAATACTTTTGTTTTTATTTTATGCATTTTATTTCCAGCCTGCCACTGTTCTACAACTTCTTGTTCAATAACGATTGCATCAAACACCACAGGCCTATCAGTTCATGTATTAGTTTATATTTTACTTCTATGACAATGTATTAAATCACCATACTTATTCATATGTTCACAGAATAATTGGATCATTTAAGTGTATTTGAAGCATTTCATTCTGTATATTATCTTCTTGTTCACCTAAATGTTTTAGCTACATTTTTAGTGAATTTCTACTTATAATATTCTTGAATGAATAAATAAAATAATTTATCATTATCTAACCTACCACTATTATCTGTAAAAAACTTACCTTTCAAATGTAATTTCGATTGAACTCCAGCAACTTTAAATTAATTTTTCTTTACATAATGTCTAGTTGTGGCAATGTAAATAATCTCTTCTTTTTCCATTTCTATGGCGTTATTTACTATAGTTTTAGAATGTAAGCATTCTTTCTCTTATCTTTTAATTTCTGTTGTAGTAATTAATTTTCTTTATTTTTTAATTATACTGTTTCTTGTAATTTACATTCGCCTGTTTTTCTAATTAATGGCAAAAATTTCATGTGCTACACATTTTTTTTAAATCTTTTGCAGTTGGAGGTTTGATCATAAAATAAGATAATAAAAGCCTGATTTGTTAGTAAAAGTAGTATTGAGATGTACATTTGAAGAGAGCAATCCGAAATTGCTATTTAATTATATTCAATCTACTATGCACATTATATCATCTTATTTATCCTGATAGCACCTCATGGTCATTAATAATCTAAAATTTCTGCAGTATCGTTTCCTTTAAATAACGACTTATTCCCTTTTTCAGTTATCAAAAAACTTCTCTATTGTTAAATACAATTCTGTTGCCATTCTGAATAAATACAAAAATATTCATCATAGGTGTTTTTGATCTAGCAACAACTGCATTAGCGTCAGCTAAAGCAGACATAAGTCTGTGACAGGATGTACTTGTCACTGCTACAGTTGTTGCTGAAATGGTTGAGATTTAATAAAATTAATTTTTATTGCATTTTTTAATTTTTCAATAAAAATTATACATTTCCTCACTCTTATTTTGTGGTTGTCATATTTGACTGCTGACATTTTTATGTAAATTATTTGGTTTTATATGCTTAGCAGCGTTTTCAATACATCCCCCCTGAAGCTAATTGATTATTGTAATTCATTTCTGAATATTCTAGATTATATTTTTTTAGTATTTTATTAAATCTCTTTTGATACCTATTATTTTTTCAGTCTGTATGCTCATGCAGGCTCAAATTACATAATGAATAAAGTTTAAAATATTATTTTTATAGGGGCCAAAATGGCTCCATTAAGATTTACTAATGTATTTTTCACTCTTTGATTTATTATCAAAACGTATTCTGTAGAAAAGTTTTACAATTTCTTTTATGATTATAAAAATCTACATTTTGTGTCCACTTGAAAATATTCACAAATAAACTATAAAATAGCATTGGTTTAAAATTTACAGAGGGGAAATTTTTTCCCTCTGCATTTCCATATTGAAGAGATGACATGTAATTGGTTCTATATTTCTAATTTTTCAGTGTTCAGCTTGCTGTATCCTGAATTATCGAAACGAATAATGTTCAAATTTTTCACATTAATAACTGCCTTCCTCTGCAAAAATATTACTTTTCTAATTTTTTCAGCACCTGTCATTGCAGACTCTGAAATTCAATGACGAATAAATCACAATATATCATTAGTAATCATCACTGTCTTTTTTCATTTGTCAAATGTTTTCAGGGTCTATGCTCATATATTCCAAAAAACCACATTTAATGAAATATACAATATCATGTGTTTAAAATATTCAGGCAGTATACCTCCTAGAATTCCAAGTAGAAAATATAAAATCAGTTTGCTGTGTCTAGATTTACTGCATCATTAATCAATAGTTCTTGAGTGTAATCATTTAACATATTAAAATAATAATACTGACGAATAATTCTCAAAGTTTCTGTCATTCATTGATATAAATTTAATGAATTAGGATTGTTATTAAGTCTTAACATTTCTTCACAATATGGATCCCTATCTTCGATTCTATATAACTGTTTTCGTAAATTTTTCCTCTTATTTCTAATGACATAGTATGCATATTCACATCATTGTCAAATAATAAAAGAACAAAAGTTGGGCTTAAATTTTTATTAACTGTTTGAGATACAACATGAAGTAATGAACTACTTATTTCCCCTTTTCTTATGTTTGTTATTCCAACTGCACCATGAATTACTTCTTTGAAACTATCTATATTTTCATCTTTGGTTTATTTAAAATTTTACAAGATAGTTATTCTCTCTTTCAATTTATATTTGTGATGTTCTAAAGGATGGTGAAACTTCTTCATACACCCAGTATTCAAAATCTTGTGCAAAAAGGCATTGTGGCTCTAATAACCAGAAAATAGATATGGTTTATTGATTATTTTTTAACGAGGACTTGTATTATATTCCTAGATTCAACATAATCTAAAAGATCAGTACCTTGATTTGCATAAAAGCATGAATTATTCTTTTTATCAATATTAATAAATACTTGCCTATTATTAAAAGTAAGCTTGTTGTTAACTAGATCCGTATTCGATTCCATTTATGAAAAAAAATTTTAATTTTTAATTTTTTGGATTTTCAAAATAATCAGTAAAATTTTTTTCAATAATAAAATTGTTATTTGAATGTTAGTGTAGCTGTTGGCTTAGTAATCTGTATAATATTTTTACATTTGTTCAAAATTATCAGTTGGGGAATTTTTTCATCTGGAATTTCATAGATAAAAGTTAAGATATCATTTTTAATCAATTTGTTGAAGCAATGGAATATTTTTAAAGGAAAATACCGATGTTTTACATTCTTTTTTACATATGTAATAAAAGTTAATTACAATTGGCAAGTCTAAATAATGAAAAGTTACCGAAAGAGAAAAAGAATTATGATTTAAAGGCTATTAAAAACTGAGAAAACAAGAACTCATTGAACTTATTAGTAATAATATTAATAAGCCAAACAGGAATTATTCCCAGCACAATGAGCTGAATGAAAAACTTACCCCGATGATTCATCTTATGTGTAAAAAATCAATTTTGATCAATTATATGACTTGTATTTAACAAACAAAACATACAGAGATATAGTTGTTGATCATATTAAAAAGCAACAACAATTTAGTGACTTTTAATAGAAACAATTAAGAGAGATTTTATAATAATCCGCAAAAATTTGTGAGGAAAATTTATGAAACATTACATTGGGGATGTATACAAAGAAATAGTGAAATATTAGAAGATTTTATAAGAGAATTTCAAAATAAATGAGATTCAATAATATATAAAAAAAACATCAAAAATTATCTGAAGATTTTACAAAAAATTTTAAGATAGAATGAAATAGGAAATAATTCTAAGTGCTAAAATCTATCATGATATTTATATAAAACAATTAAACCTTATGAGACAGAACAATCTTTAGATTATGAATGTTCAGTGTGCTTAAGTAATGAAAACTATTAATTTATAAAAACAAACTGCAATAATATTTTTCATAAGTGTATACATGAATGGTTAAAAGAAAAAAATAAATGTCCCATCTGGAGAGGTGTTTTTCAAAGGTATAACATAAAGTTTATTACAACTCAGTTTATTATATGATGTAGGTGTTTATGGTGACAATGATGATGATAGTGCTTGGGATTAGATCAATCTTATAACATTCGATCTGTATATAAATGAAGATAGTTTTGCTCTTGTTGCTTGTGATAACAGTGGTTTTAGCACCAGATGTAGGCAGCAGCCAGATAAGACTAGACCTATTAAATGTGTGAATGATATTGGTTATGTAGATCAACAGAATGATATAAAAACTTACTCAAGAGAGTGATGATTTATTATAAGAACTATCAATGTTATTTCAACTAACACACAATCTTGAGAGAAATGGCGAGTTAAGTGAAGAAACTTTGAAATTCTATGAACAGATCTAGATGTGGTGTACTAGTGTCACTCTGTAGATATCAAACAAGTATTTCTAATTTTAATAAGCAAAACATAAATTGGAATTATAAAGGGACAAATAAAATGTGTTAGAAGTAACAGAGTTTTTAGTTCTTGCAATGGGTCACTCATTAGGTTTATATCATTCAGATGTCTATGAATCAATTAGGTATCTATCACATAATAGTACACATGTAGAACTGTTTCAAAATGATATTGGTGGTATTCAGAGTTTATATGGTACAGCACAAATGACTATATAAAAATCTGCACCATTGTACCAATAGTTAATTAAAATGAATCAGTTTAAGTGGTATGTGAAATTAATAAATTTAATGACTTATTAATTAGGAATGGAATTCTAACCCCTTTTCTGTTAGAAGATGGTATGGATAGGTTACAATATGAATTCACAGTTAATAACTAATTGGTTAAAATTTTTAACTCAAGATTTTTAAAAAAATAAGTAGAATATATCAAAGACCATGTGGTAAAGTGTATTATTTCTTCATGATATGATAAATGACCAATTTAGAAACATTACAATTAATTTCTTGATATTCAAAGTCAATATCTAGTACAGGATTATGTAAAAACTTTTTATTAAATTGTGTAATCAACACTTATTCAGGTAAAACTTTTTTATTCTTTAATAAACTTTTCTAAATGGAATTAGATGAATGTAATTTTACATATAAATCACAAGGAGTTAAACTAGAGTATTTCCAGGGTTACTTACCAGAATGAATTCTGCATTCCGATACATTAATGGATTGTATACATATAGCAAGGTCAATAACAACCAGTCAAATACAAATTTTGTAAATATTGTAACACTAAGATGTCAATCGATAATTTTACTTCACAGAAACATGCAAAAGATGGATATAGAACAATATGTAGACAAAGTGTAGAGGAATATCATGTAAAAAGTAACAAATTGAATTCCTTGTGCACATGGAAAAAATATATGTAAATATTATTCTAAAAATAGTTTACAACGAATTCTGAGTGAGGAACATTATTATCTACAAATAACAATGAAACATAAAAAATTGATACAGCTACAAAAAACGTAAAACTTGTCAAGACATGAAAAATTTAGATTGTGTCTACATCAATCCATCACATAAAGATAAATGTAATAATAAATTTAAAAACGTGCTTTAGAATATCCAAAAAATAAGAAAATATGATTACCCCATACTTAATATTTACATATCCATTAAATAAGAAAACTCAGAAGTCTTAAAAATTTGAGATCTTATTTTTTACAAACCTTTAAATAAAAATTGTTGTTCCTGAAAAAGAGCAGGACCAATATGAAGTGATTCACAGTTATTCAGCTTCACGATTACTGTAGAAGAACTAATTAGGGAGGATATAGCAAATTAAATAAAGCTGATCTAAACAGATTTATTAAAAGACTTCTAGTCACAGAAGAAAGAAGTCTTTGGAAACAATTACCTTATCATAAAATTAAAAGCGATGATGATATTTTAAAAAATAATGAAGATAAACTGTTGAAAAAAATTTCCACTTTCTAATGACATCTTTGAGAAACGTATAAATAGAACTAGTAATAAAGATAAAGTATTGACAAAATATTTCCATTTTCCAACGACATCTTAGAGCAATCTAAACACTGGAAGTAATAATGAAATTAAATTTTCTTTTATAGTAAAATATTTAAGAAACTAAGAGACATGTTAGAGATTATATAGTTGGGAGATTTTATAGTTCACACTGCATTTGCAAACAGATTACAAAATATAAATTTTGAAAATAATAAAATCTCAATTTAAACTGATCATTTCTTGACTGCAGTAAAACGAAAAATTTTGAAAACTGTAATTGACATTCTAAGAATACATCACAGATTGAAAAAACTGTAAGACTTTTTATGAGAATCAAATGCATATAAATAGAAATATTATGAAATTTAAGTTCCAAACAGAAAACTATAGAATTACTAAATGCATAAGAGATAACTGAAAAATTTAATACTGGTAAACAATATATTTTGTCGAGAATGGATGATTTTCAAGCATATAGACCAAGATGGACATTAAGTAGAATTAATGGTTTACAACTAGGAATTAACAGATATGTTCCATTGACCACATTACATCGAATTACCAGATAAAATAAAAAATAAAAAGGATATATTTGTGTAAAAAATAAGGATAAAAATTTTTCCTGTTGCCTATAAAATCTGCATTACATCCTGTAAGAAAAAGAGTCATGAAATATAAAAAAGGTTGGTATTGATTTGGATCAGACACCTAAAAATTTTGATTTTCCTGTAGTGGTTGATTGTATTCCAAAACTTGAGAATAAAAATAATGTATCTATGAATGTTCGTGTGTTTGATGGAAAATGTCAAATGTATCCATTAAAAATTACTAAAATTAACAAAGATAAATATGTATCTCTCCTATATTTCAAGGAAGAAAGTCATTCAGACTGTTGTTGTATAAAAATGTATCTAGGCTTGTTTTGAATCAAATTAATTAACAAGAAAAAGTATAATTTATTTGTGATATGTCTTTGCTCCATTTCACTAGTAAAGAAAAATTAGATACATAGATATCAAGCTGTTTAGTTAACAAACCATTAAATGTAAAAATGCCAGAGAAAGGTTCCTATGTAAGTCATAAAAATTATTAACATATGCAGAAAGTTCCATTCATTATTTGTGTGAAAGTTTTCTAATGTAGTTAGCAACTGTCAACCAAATCCAGAAAATTCAAATACAATGAAATATCAAAAACATGAACCAAGTAGATTCTGTTATTATATTAAATATGTAAATGGACCTATGAAGGTCCAGGCGTTTATAGAGTAACAATTGTCATAAGAAATATATTGAATGTATAAAAAAGAAAGCTGAAGGACCTGGAAGAATTTATTCTGAAGTTGAAGAAATAAAACCATTATCTGTTGAAGAACAATCAAGACATAATAAATCAATCGTTTGTACTCTGTCATTACTCACAGAAAAAAAGAGATTAGACATCACACTTATTTGAATGGAAAATATATATTTAAAATATGTAAATCCATTACACAATAAATGTAATTTGCAGTTAAAACATCTGAGTATTTTACCAATATATTTACATAATTTATCAGAATCTGCTGGTGGAAGAACTTTGTTATGGTGCAAATAATAGATTTAATATTGAACATTGAGGATAAATATCGTAGTTTTGGTAAGAGGGCAGAAAGTTTGAAAATGAGTTTTACTGACACATTTAAATTTATGGTTTTTTCACTTGATAAACTGTCATCAAATCTGAAGAGACATCAAATGACAAACATTAGAAAACTTTTCCCAGAAGATTTATTCGATTTAGTGATCAGAAAAGGATTACATATATATGATTACATGGTTTCTTGGAAAAAATTTGAACAGATACAATTACCAGCAAAGGGGGAACTCTATAATGACTGAATGATTATGAAATAAGTGATCAAGGTAATAAACACACACAATTAGTTTGGAAATAATTTAATATCATAATCTGTATCTTAAAATTGATGTATTCTTATTGTCAGGTGTATCTGAGCATTTTACAAAAACTTGTATAACAGCATATGACCTATACCCATCTTAGAATTTTACTGCTCTAGGATATCTTGGGATGCAATGTTGAAAATGACTAAACAACCAATTGATTTATTACATGATATGATTTTAATGACTGAAAAGAGAAAAAGAGAAGGAATATCACAGTGTTGTAAAAGACATGTTAAAGCAATTGATAAATATATGACTGATTATGATAGTAAAAAGATATCAAATTATCTAGCTTATTTAGCTGCAACTAATTTATATTGTTATGCTGTGAATCTATATTTACCATATGGTTAATTAGAATGGAATGAACCAAATAATTTTGATTCTACAAAAATAAGTGAAATATCAGATACTGCGAAAACTGGATATTTTTGAAGTAGATTTAAAATACCTGGAAGAATTACATGATTTACATAAAGATCTTCCACTTGTTCCTCAATATAAAATAGTGCCTGGAACCAAAGAAAGCAAATTGTTAACTATATTAGAAGAAGGTAATTATATAGTTCACTATATAAATCTTAAACAGTATCTGTCTCCAGGAATGAAATTAATAAAAATACATAGAGTTATAATATTTAAACAATCCAATTGGTTGAAGAAATATATATATCTAAAAACAGAAATGGAAACTACAGCCAAAAATTATTTTGAAAAAGATTTCTATTAACTGATGAATAATTTAATATTTGGTAGAACAAAGAAAAACTTTACAAATAGAGTTGATACAAAATTAGTGTCACATGGAGAAAAATGTCTTAAATTAATAGAAAAACGAAACTTTAAGTGTAGAACTACATTT
Source organism: Schistocerca nitens (assembly GCF_023898315.1). NCBI lineage: Eukaryota > Metazoa > Arthropoda > Insecta > Orthoptera > Acrididae > Schistocerca > Schistocerca nitens. Next base: position 178,831,276 of record NC_064624.1, on the reverse strand, counting down.
AATGAAAATCTTGCTGCTATTCATATGAATAATACATAAATTACATGCAATAAACCCTTCTATGTTGGTATCACTATGCATGATTTATCAAAAGAACTGATGTATGATTTTCATTATAGAATAATGTAATAATATTGAATTTTGGTACCAAGATATGGACAATTATATTTATAATATACAAACTAAAGATTTTTATGAAGATATGAAATCGATGATTGATAAATTTGATACTAGTGATTATACTGAAAATGGCCAGTGGCCTTGAGGCAGTGGTAACACCAGTTCCGATCAGATCACCAAAGTTAAGTGCTGTCAGGCTGGACTAGCACTTGGATGGGTGACCATCTGGTCTGCTGAGCACTGTTGGCAAGCGAGATGCACTCAGGCCTTGTAAGGCAAACTGAGGAGCTACTTGACTGAGAAGTAGCAGTTCTTGTCTCGTAAACTGACATATAGCCAGGAGATCAGTGTGCTGATCACATGCCCCTTCATATCCACATCCAGTGATGCCTGAGGGCTGAGGATGACAAGGCGGCCGGTCGGTACCGTTGGGCCTTCCACAGCCTGTTCGGATGGAGAGAGAGAGAGAGAGAGACCATACTGAAAACAATATTTATGATATTCCACGAGTAAACAAGAAATTCTTTAGAAAAATGAAAGATGTATGTAACAGAGAAATAATGGAAGAATATTGTGGTTTGAGAGCAAAAATTTACGCTTATAAATTTGGTGATAACATAGAGAAACAATTAAAAGGAGATAAAAAATGTATTGTGAAAAATGGAACAAATTTAGAATATTATAAAGATGATTTCTTTAATGATAGAGAACAGTACGTAAAAATTAGTATGATTCAAAGTGAAAAACACGAAATATACACAGTTGAAATAAACAAGAAAGCTTTGGCCTGGATTATGACAAAAAATATGTTCTGGAAAATAAAATAGATAAATTACCATACAGAAATTACGAATTAGGAAAAATCTAATAAAATTTTCTCTACAGGGTTTGCAACTTTAATTGTGGCTTCTATTTATTTACAGCTCGTACAAAATAGATACGTGTTTCAAAGTTTTATTGACCTTCAAAGTAGTCACTAGCATTGTGTGTAACTTTTGCCAGCAGTGTGGAAGTCGTAGGATACTCTTAGCAGTGCCATTTGTGTTGACAGTTCGAGCAGCACAGTCTGTTGCCTGACGAATTTGTAGCAGTTCTGAAGCGAATGCCATGAAGTGTTTCTTTTAGTTTAGAAATCGAATTGAACTCACAAGGGCTTAAGTTAGGGGAGTGCAGTAGGTGGTATAGCATACAAATCAGTAACAGCTTGCACTGTACGTGCTTGAGCATTGCCCTGCAAAATGGTGGTCATGTCCTGCTGAAAGTGTCATCACTTCTGTCCCTGTGCTGTTCATTTTTGGAACACAACCTACAACCAGCTTAGGGACAGAAGTAATGAGACTTTCAGCAGGACCTGACCTTCATTTTGCAGGACAATGCTCAAACACATACTGTAGAAGCTGTTACTGATTTGTTTGACTGATGGGGCTGCTAAGTGCTATACCATCTACTGCACTCCCCTGACTTAAGCCCTCCTGAGTTCAACTCGAATTCTAAACTGAAGGAAACACTTCACAGCATTCGCTTCAGAACTGCTACAAATGAGCCTGGCAATGCACCGTGTTGCTCGAACTGTCAACACAAATGGCACTCCTAAGACGACATCCCTGGCAATGGGTTATACACCATGCTGGTGAATATTCTGAAGGTCAGTAAAACATTGAAACATGTATCTATTTTGTACGAGCTGTAAGTAAACAGTTGCCACTATTAAAATTCCAAACCTCTCATAAAAATGGAGACTCAACAACCTAAGTGTCTCATAAGAGATTAAAAAACTGAGTTACAGATAAATGTTTTATAAGTGATATTACTGGATATGCATGTTTATATACTAGATAGTGAGAAAGAATTGGTATGGAGCTTAATAGTGAGTTTAAGATTATTTTACCTGATAGGTATTCTAAATTAATTACTGACTGAGATTTTCTGTTAACTGAAAATGAACAGATGAAACAGAAATATAAAGGAATGAAGTAACTTACAAATATAAATAATGAATTCCATCTTCTGGAATTCACCCTGTGAGAAATTTGGAATTTTGATAGTGAATTTATTTATTTACTTTTTTACATTCATCACAATTCATTTTATTTATTTCCTTACATTCAGCTCTTATTTAAAAAAATATTAAATTATTTCCTTACGTTTGTCATATGTTTAAAACAATTTTAATTTATAATAAATGAATGTGATACAAAAAATATTCATTTTCACTAATTTTTCTAAGTAATTTTATATAATATACGTTTTATGTGAAAATAAGGGAGTTAGACCTAAAATTGGAGTAATATAGGATAATTCAGTAGGTTCTAGTTTTTGTGAGCTAGTGAAGGAATGTGCGAAACGAGTGAGTGAGCTACCTCACAAAAACTGAGCTAGAACCTACTGAATGATCTTATTCAACACCAAGAGACTTTAACTGTTCCATGTAAGAATTTAATGTATTGGATGGGATATTTAGGAAAACCAATGGTTCTCTAACAGTGGGATCGAAGGTAAAATGTAATGCTCTAGTATGACCTGTTTTAGGAGAGACGAAATGAGCTTACCAGGGTTGATAGACTCTATGCATAACAACATAACATAAGCATAGCATCAAGCCTTAAAACATATGTATCTGCATCACCCTCGGATTTGAATGGTTTAGAAAATGCAGAATGATTTATAAATGGGCCAGTGGGTATAAAAGTGGACAATTACATTAGATGTACTGCGTCCATACCTCTAAAGCTGCTTATGGGGTACTTTGAGGATATGCAGATAATTATTATGAATGAGAAACAGGAACTTATTCTGATATGAAGTGAGACAGCTAACAACTGTTACATTTAAAGAATCCAGGAGGAGAACGAGATCATCATTGACAAAATGATATGGAAAATGCCTCACATCACTGTAGAAAATGAGAAGTGTTTGAAGATTTTAAGAGTCCTGAATGCAGGTGCATGTTTGTCATTAAGTTTCTGATCGTGGGAGCGTTTTGAGTACCCAGTGCTACCAATTGCAACCAGACAAACGAGGGGCTACTGAAACTTCTGTTGAATTGGATACACCCAGATTCATCATACTCGCATTTCAGACAAAAAGAAGGGTGCATATAGCAAATAATATCAATGCATTTGACAAGTGCAGCTTAAGTTAACTAATGCCAGAGTCTAATTGAATTCAGAATTCTATCCACATGAAAATTTGCTGCTGTAATGGGATGAAAATGTATACAGTCTTGCATTTAACATGTATGCCAAGTTCCATGCCTCTTACTGTGAAATAGTCGAAAAGTATGTCTACTCTTGTAACACACTGCTCAAAACAGAACGAGATAATTAAGTCGAAAACCGAGGTATGAACTGAATTTGGATCATCAGCAAATTTCCCATAATGTATAAATGAACAAGGTTTGTGCCACACTCAAAGCATTTCACAATGGCGTCTTAAAGTGTAAACCTCACCATAGACGTTCAAGGTTTCTACGATAATGAATGTAGATGGTTCATATGTAAAGATACTGCATTCATAGCATGCACAGAAGATGCTGCTGTGATAGGGACATTCTCAGCAAGCATTACATCAACAAGGTCTTTCAAGGTTGCAAAACGTCCTAAAAGATGGAGCAGTGAAAAGTAGTTGTTTTTTTTCATGGAATGCTCTGGGACGATCCTGGTATACACTATGGTGACATCGTTTCGAATATTCGACTACACAGATACTATCATCTATGTCAAATGAAAGGAGAAGATCACAAGGATGTGTCGAATCTTTTAGTACGCAGCTTTTCAAGACCTGTAATTCTACAGGTAACGTACCGTCCATTGACTGAGGAAAACGATGTGTTAAAATAGTGTTTTGTCTGCTTATTAAGACGTGAAATTACATTTAGGCTGGAAGAGAAATAAATGAATTTTTTACCTTCATTCTGTGTACTTATTCACTGATTTCACACTTTGCTACTTATGTAGTACGCAACTTCGCCCTTATGCCACGTCCGTGGCTCTCCTAAAGCACAGGTGATATGCGCAGCAAGATAAGCGAAATCCCATGAATTACTTATATTTTGTTGTTCTCCATCTTAAACTTCACCTCCTTATTAGTACTCAAGTTGAAAACTAATGTCATATGTGCATCCACACTATTTATGTATACAATGCTATGGGGGATAGATTTTCTGTAAAGAAGAACAACAAAGACATATAGTAACGAATTTCATTTATTCAGGTCCCACAGGTATATAGACATGATTTGGTTCTTAAGATACGATTTGATTCTTTTTTTTTTACAACACTGACACTGTCTGGTTGTTCAGATACAACTCAGTTACTGTTTACAACACTGAGGCGATTTTGTTCTTCAGATACAATTTGGTTCTTTTTCACAACATTGATAAAGCATAGATCTTTTCACATAATACTTTTCAATGCAGAGATACTTTTTCTGTTTGCACACTATTACTAATACTACAACACTGGCCATTAAAATTGCTACACCACGAAGATGACGTGCTACAGACGCGAAATTTAACCGACAGGAAGAAGATGCTGTAATATGCAAATGATTAGCTTTTCACAGCGTTCACACAAGGTTGGCGCCGGTGGCGACAACTACAACGTGCTGACATGAGAAAAATTTCCAACCAATGTCTCATACACAAACATCAGTTGACCGGCGTTGCCTGGTGAAACGTTGTTGTGATGCCTCGTGTAAGGAGGAGAAATGCATACCATCACGTTTCCGACTTTGATAAAGGTCGGATTGTAGCCTATCGCGATTTCGGTTTATCGTATCGCGACATTGCTGCTCGCGTCGGTCGAGATCCAATGACTGTTAGCAGAATATCGAATCGGTGGGCTCAGGAGGGTAATACGAAACGCCGTGCTGGATCCCAACAGCCTTGTATCACTAGCAGTCGAGATCACGGGTATCTTACCCTCAGGGATGTAACGGATCGTGCAGCCTGAGTCAACAGATGGGGACGTTTACAAGACAACAACCATCTGCACAAACAGCTCGGCGACGTTTGCAGCACCATGGACTATCAATCCGGAGACCGTGGCTGACACTGCATCACAGATACGAGCGCCTGCGATGGTGTGCTCAACGACGAACCTGGATGCACGAATGGTAAAATGTCATTTTTTTCTGATGAATCCAGGTTCTGTTTACAGCATCATGATGGTCGCATCCGTGTTTGGCGACATCGTGGTGAACGCACATTGGAAGATTCTATTCGTCATCACCATACTGGTGTATTACCCAGCGTCATGGTATGGCGTGCCATTGGTTACACGTCTCAAAAAAGTCACCTCTTGTTCGCATTGACGGCACTTTGAACAGTGGACGCTACATTTCACATGTGTTACAACCCGTGGCTCTACCCTTCATTCGATCCCTGCGAAACCCTACATTTCGGCAGGATAATGCACGACCGCATGTTTCAGGTCCTGTACGGGCTTTTCTGGATACAGAAAACTTTCCACTGCTGCCCTGGCCAGCACATTCTCCAGATCTCTCACCAATTGAAAACGTCTGGTCAATGGTGGCCGAGCAACTTGCTCGTCACAATACGCCAGTCACTACTCTTGATGAACTGTGGTATCGTGTTGAATCTGCATGGGCAGCTGTACCTGTACACGCCATCCGACCTCTGTTTGACTCAATGTCCAGGTGTATCAAGGCCAGAGGTGGTTGTTCTGCGTACTGATTTCTCAGGATCTATGCACCCAAATTCCGTGAAAATGTAATCACATATCAGTTCTAGTATAATATATTTGTCCAATGAATACCCGTTTATCATCTGCATTTCTTCTTGGCGTAGCAATTTTAATATCCAGTAGTGTAATAACTATGACTCGAAAAACCTCCCCACAGTCCATCCAACAGTAGCATTGTTTGAGCATTTACAATTTTCAGGGCATACAGACACTGGCTGAAAGTGTTCAAATTTTTTTCGGTTGGTATTACTGGTTGCAAGTATTCAAATTTTTTTCGGTGGACTGGTGTTTAAATATGGCTACACTAAAAACTAATCAGACTTGGATGACTAGCTGCAGGTGAAACTGAAAACTGTTTTATTTATATGACATGGAAGGATTATTTAGAAGTGTACACATTTTTAAGGGCTATTTACAAGAGTGCATTCTGTCAGCACATGTGGTGTACATACATGTTACACGATTTTTGGTCTATTTACTCTATCGATGCATGTATGGTGTGTATATGTTTGCAGTTGCACAACTATGTCTGCCCACATGGCGTGCATTTATTTTGCACTGTTTTTTGTCTATTTACAGTATCATTGCAGACATGGTATGCATAGATATTTACATTTCAACACATGTGGTGTATGTATGTATTGACACTAATAAAATATTTACACTATGATAAATGAATCATACGATCCCACATTCAAGCACTATTCATACAAATTCTCAATCTCTTTCACTGACATGCAGACTCAGGTGAATACTGAGTATACATATGAGTTTCCTTCCTTTCAAATGACCCACATACTATCATGAGGCGACAGGACAGTTTTAGATTACAGCATAGTGTACACCTTATGCCCTCGCAATTCAATACTAGTTTGCTGCAGCGTATGCTGCGACTCTGATGGAGCACTGTGAACACTACTGTACAGCCACTGCAAATAATCGTCAGTCAGAAGGTCCCTAATGCCACACGATCCACCTCTGGATGGCACCTCCCAATGTGTGATATGCATACACTTTGGATCTTAGACCGAGAAACTCCACAATTGCTGACCGATTTGCCTCATCTTACATTAGGTTGATAACCTTTTTGTTCTACAGGACAAAACCGCAAGGATTACTGACCACCTAGGAAGATGTATTAAATGTACTGATGTAGCACCTCATCACTTTATATGGATCACAGCGCTTCACACAATAGATGAAACTATCTGTATCCATATAAAGTAATTTCGGATCAGCAAAATGAATTTTCTCAAACTCATAATGGAATCGGAACAGAGTCAGGTAAGTTATTTGTTTCAAGATGTAACTGTGTTGGTCTTTTATCTTTGACAGTCTGGTCTCCGTCAGACATGTGCAGTGTTGCCTGCCATGTTGATTTGCAGCGCTTTATCTAGTCCTACTTAGTTTCACGTGAACTCCTGAGGCCCACCGCACGGCGTCCATGGAGACGAGGCACACGCCAGAGTTTAAGTTAAGTCTTGGTGTAGATTTAATACTTATGTACCGCGTTCTGCATAGGTGACTACGCCTATTCACACTGTTTTAGTTTTATTTCTAGGCCATGCCCTCTTAGACAAATTATAGATTCAGGTATATCTTCTGAAGAAGACTCAATTATTTGGGCTGAAACCTAGTTTCATTACCACAATCGAGGCTGATATTTTCTTATATATTGTACTGTTCTTTGTTGGTCTTTCTAGGAATGCTGTCACTACAGGTTTGCTGGCTCAAACACCCTGCAGATTGGGGAGGTTCACGAGGGAAGACTGTCCTTCAGACGGAATGAAGGAAATATATTGTAAAGTGAGCACTCCTTCCAGGAAAAGTCTTTGATACAACCACCACAAGCTGACAGACCATATCAAAATGAGACTGACACAGCAACCACAAGACACTGCTTTTGATCACCTATCAGGGTGGGGACAAAAAATGTAAAAAACTGAGAGAACGTTTCGTTCTCAAAGATATGCATAAGAATATGCAGGTGGTTGGCTACCAACAGAGAAGAAAGCTGCCTGCACATGTTTCTAGTGGAACCCACGAGTTCAATGTGTGTTTTACAACTTACAAGTAGTGCTCCATTCCCATGGAATATTCAAGTGCTCTGCAATGCATGTAAGTACCGTTTTCTTCCGCGATCGTTAGAACTATGTATTGAAATATTTTTAACTATTGTTTTATCATAATGTGTATATTTACCACCAATTTCTACATGTGATCAGTTTCCTGTGATTATTTCTATCTCTGATAATGTTTGTAAGTACTCATTTTTTCGTGGTATGTGTGATTTCCCACCAATTTCTGTGTGCATGATCGGTGACAGTTAAGTTTTTTTTTATTATTTCTATGTGTGAAGACGATTTTAACTACCTGTTTTTCTATGATATGTGTTTTTCATGATATGTATTTTTCAAAAAGACCTCTGTTTCACATGATATGTCTGGGCTGACTATATTTAGTGATATAATTGAGATCTGTAGCAGTATAATTACATGCAGTGAGTGTTTATGTGACGTTGACGCCAATTTCGTGGCTGCATTGGACATACAGTCCGGTAAAAGTGACCTATTTGCATATTTAGTCACTTTTTGAAACGTCGATAATTTTTTCGAAGCATTTTACAGCACTTAGATCTTCCAAAATTAAATAGATAGCATAGAGTGATGAGCTTTTCCCGCAAATTTCCAACAGGATAACAAGGAAAATGAAGAGTAAATTATCCTGTGTCCATCCACACTAACAGCTCAGAACAGACGGAGCGATTTTGCCCATCATTTTTCCAGATGAATGAGGGGAGGGAAGAGGAGAGGAGGAGAAAGATAGGGATGGGGGGAAGATGGTTGGGCATTTCCTAGAGGGGGATGGGGTAGTTAGTTGACCAGGGGACAGGGGAAGGGGTGGTGAATCTCCACCATCTTGAATAAATTAAAACTGTCCAAGAAGCACCCTTATCCCTCTACTCAGTGATCTGGTGCAACAGTAAAGTTGGCTCACTGCATGGCTGACATGTAAGAGGCGACACCCACACACTCCTGCTTCAAATTCATCAAAAGTTATGGAAACACAACTGGGAAGCTGGAAGGTGACTGGTAACTTGCAAGTCGCACTGCAAACCAAGTCAAAATGGTTATCACACCCTGCCTTCCATTCAGAGATACAGTTACATGTCACTACAATAGGTCGCAGCACTCTCTAGTTTAGAAAACAAATCCCACTGTGCCGCCGCTCTATTCTCTTCTGCCCTGAGTTCCCCCGTGCGTAAATTTGTGTAGAAGCTCTTCTATCCTATTACTCAGTGATCTGATGAAATACGATAACATTACTTTTCAGTGCATTCCTCAACATTTTGTAGGGCTGTTTTGTTATAGTAGCTTTTCTTTGCATCAGCATGCTTGAATGCAGAGTAATCGGAAAAAGATACCCCTCTGTCATGGGTAGCTATAGGGATCTTCTTTTGTGTGACGATGGCCCCACCTCAAAGAAGTCCAGACAACCTATCGTTCCCACTCTGATTGAGCTGTAGATCATGTCATTTTCTCCAAATTGTAGGAACAGGCGCTACACTCACATGGGGTTTCATATCAGTGAGCAGCAGATTCATCAACTCCGTGGTCATATGGCTGAGGTGTCGCCCTAGGGTCGAAGACGCTGCTGCAAGCCCTCCACAAAACTCACGCTGGTGTGGGCAGTTATAAGTCAATCTCTGTCATGGTTGGCCATAAAAACTGAACTGTCTATCTTTACACGTCACATACTCCAATCTAACTTAGGTATGTACAAGCATTATTCACAGTAAAGCTTGTACATGCCTAAGTTTGGTTGGAGTACACGTCAGTCACAGCAGATTACAAAGAGTATGGGGTCTGCGGTGAACTAAAATGTCAACTGGACCACACATACTTGTGTGGACTGCGTGATAGGCTGGGAATCAACTGTCGTGATTACCTGTCGCTTTTGAGTTTTCCTTGTCGTGACCATCTCCTCAGCCTCGAAACAGTGGATTGGAAAGGAGTCGTGGTCATTCTCTCAACATCAATGTGAGGACTTCTAAACCAGAGATGCCATGAATTGTAAGATGTTTTCGGAAGATAGGGTAGACGTAGGCCTCTAGTAATGTGCATTTGTCCTACGACCCTTTTTGAAAACAGGAATGACCTGCTCTTTTTTCCAGTCTCTAAGTGCCCTTCGATGCTCCAGTGAACTACAGTGAACTGCTACTAGAAAGGGAGGAAATTCTTTCGCATAATCTTTGTAGAGTCTTATAGGCATCTCATCCAGTCCTCATGACTTTCCACTACAAAGCGACTGTAGATGCTTTAAGCTTATTTCATTAAAACACCATGTACAAGTACAGGATAATTTAAATGAACTGTTTTCAGCGGGATTAATTGTTCGAGCAACTACCTTCAGTGGTCACATAATTTTCTATACACAATTTTCCGGCAGATAAGGTGAATGCGAATTGCAGAATAGCAGTCAAACTCAAGACTTGTGTTGCAGCAATGGATATTCGAGGATTTGCTTTCTTTCGATAGGTGTTACGACATAGTAAGGTGGAGTAATGCTTGTAGATGCCTAAGCTAGGTTGGAATATGAGTCGTTATAACCATTTTCAGTCTACATGACCAATTATAAGGCACTAATGACAGTTGCACGGTCAGCTGAAATCTAGATGTGCAATAGAAAATACAAATGAAGGTATGGTTGACGCTGACCATCTTCCTGTTCTAAGATCTGCATTTCAATGCATCATGAAATCATTAAAGCAGTCACATTAAATTATTAAGTATCGTGAACAGTCATTACAAGTCTTGGTGAAATAAAATAAATACACACAGAATTATTGCTTGTACCGCTGCTGGGCATCTAGCTGGTGACAGTCGTTTTCGTAACTCGATATTTCGACAAAGTACCTTGTCTTCATCTTCAGGTGATATCTGTAGAATGAGCGTCTTTGCTACATCCCACCTCCTCTATTCTCTGGTCGCCCCCCATTCCTTCCTCCACCACCAGTCACACGTCACGGAAGTCTTTCTCGACCGATGCTGCGATTTTAGTTGGCTGAGTGTCTGTGTGAAATCTTGGGGGACTTAACTGCCAAGGGCATCTGACCCTAAGCTTACACAATACGTAACCTAAATTATCCTAAGGACAAACACACACACACCTGCCCGAGGGAGGACTCGAACCTCCGCCGGGACCACCCGCACAGTCTATGATTGCAGTTGGCTGAATGCTGGGTCTCAAGCTTTACTCAGGGTGAACCAAGTGCCCCTGTTGATGAGCCCATCAGCCTTTCGCATTTCAACGGCCTCCTTCACAACACATTGCCAAAACGCTGAGATCTGTGCTAGGACTTCCGTTTCTTCGTAGCTTATGGAGTCCACTGTAGCTATGCAGTGTTCTGAAACTGCACATTTTGTTGATTGCTTAAGTTCAGTGCGTCTCCTGTGTTCCTTGCATATTTCTTTAATTGTCCATACACTCTCCCCAATCTAAGTTTATGTACCACACCCTCACCGGTGAAAGGTCCGCCTCCGTAGCGTAGCGGTAGCGTTACCGCCTACCACGCAGGGGATCCGGGTTCGATTCCTGGTAGGGGTCTGGGTGTTGTGTGTTCCTCTCAAGTAGCAGAAGTGGTGTCAACTAAAATGGACTTGAAATACAGCGGCCGAAAGCCCCCCAAATGGAGCCCCCTGGCCAACAATGCCTACGATCATTTCCATTTTACAACGCTGGAAGGTCACTCTTCTCCTCCACCTCCACTGTGAATTTGATACTAGGCTGAAGAGAGTACCGATGTTGAACTCCTGAAGTCCTTGTCTCCCATGTAGCCACACCACAAATGTGTCATTAACTGAAAAAGCATGTAGGCTTCAGTGCAGTTGTTTCCATAGCTTTCTCTTCGAAGTCCTCCATAAAATAGTTTGGTGCAACTGGTGACAGAGGGTCCCCCATGGCGACGCCATCTGCTTGATCACAATAGTCGCCATTGAAGAGAAAGAATGTCGATGTACACACTCATCAGCCAGAACATTATGACCACCAACCTAACAGCCAGTATGTCCCCTTTTGCCAGGGATAACAGCAATAATGCAGTGTGGCATGGAACCAATGAGGCCTTGGTGGACCGCTGGAAGGATTTAAAATCAAATCAGCACTCACAAGTCATTTAATTCCTGAAAATTGCAGTGAGAGGGGGATGAGCTCCGACACCACGTTCTATCCGATACCAGATGTATTCGATTGGGCGCAGATCTGCCGAGCTGGGGGGCCAGCACGTCAATTGGAACTCGCCACTGTGTTCCTCGAATGACTTCATCACACTCCTGGCCTTGTGATAAGATGCATTATCTTGTTGAAATCTGCAACTGCCATTGGTAAACATGATCGTCACAAAGGGGTGTATGTGATCCGCAACCAGCGCATGACACTGCTTGGGTGTCATGGTGCCTTGCACGAGCTTTACTGGACCCACAGAGACCCACATGTATGATTCCTAGAGCGTAATGGAGCCGCCACCAGTATTAAAGACTGATGTTAATTGCACCAAATTCTACCACCTGTCCTATTTTACCAGTCTGCCCAGCTTACGGCGACCGACATCTATAATGAGCGGTGGCTACCCAATCCCACAGTATCTGGATGTGGTTTCACCATATTTTGAAGACATTCACAACAGCACTCCTCAAACAACTGACACGTTGTGCAGTTTACAAAACTTTTATGTCGATCCCCCAGTCCATCACAATCTACCCTCAGTCTAACTCAGATAGAACGCCCACCTTTCCCATTCTACACATGGACAGCACATTCACTGACATTGCATGCATCATGCACGTGTCATTCCTCACCAGGTGACACTGCTTTCACCTGGACGGGTCTGTATTGATAGCAGGTCGGTGGCCATAATGTTGTCGCTCATCAGTGTAAATAATTTTTTTTTAATTTGTACAGTAATAGATGTTAAAATCATACATTGTCCATTTCGTAATCTTATTTGTTAGGACTTGTTGGTTGCAATGTGGAAATAGCAAGAGCTGTGTTTCTGAAAACTAGAAATCTGTTAATAATGAGTATGTTTGGAGGTTTTCTTCTGAATATAGTTTTGGGGACTATGTGCTCAGACTACAAGTGGACAGAATTTTTGGAAGTGTATTGCTAAAGGCTATCTAATGAAGAGGCACTGCATCGAATCGGGCTGAGAAGACATTTATGGTGCAACTTCACTAAAGAAAGGGATCAGCTGATATGAAAAATCCTGAGGCATCAATGAACTATGAGTTTGCTAATGAAAGGAAGTGTGGTATTGGGCGATTGGGTAAGAATTACAGAAGGGCGACATAACTTGACTGTTGTAAGCAGATTCAGGCGGATATGTGTTACTGTAGGTACAGAGATGGGCGAGATTGGACAGGGCACACTGGCTCTGAGAGCTGTAGCAAACTGGTCCGCAGACTGATTTCCGGAACACCATTGCTTTTATCTCGCAAAGCCACTTCAATTAAATTTCTGTAAATAGAGATCCCAACTAATAAAACTGACATTTTTTAAAAATTGTCCTCCATTACATTAACTTATGTTTTAATCTCATTTTCAGCAAAAAATAATATTATTCAGCATAGCTTGCAACTCCTGACTGATTTTTGCAGACAATGCTGAATTGAAATAGAAACACTTCGTGCAAAAGTGGAAGCCATTGCCAAACACCCGAAAGAGCCAGGCGTGTGCCTGCAGCTACTTGTTTCTCGATATGTTCAGTCTGATACTATGTCAGGCACGTTGGGTCGCAGTGCAATGGTGGTGTTTCCGCTTATATGCCGTGAAATCGACAGTATTTACATTAGCTACACAACATCCAGTAACCTAGTAATTCCACAAGGGTGAACTTAAGAATATTGGGCACCGTGTTACACACACTGATAAAAATGCGAATGACTTTATTAGTGTGCAGATGGTCATTACTGAACATGTGTCGTTTGGCAGCTGCATTTCGTCAGTCACGAAAGGGAATCAGAAATACCGTACAGTGTCACACCTTCCAACATGACGCAATGACAGATTCCACTCTGGCTATGAACACAAAGGATCCAAACGATAGAAACAAAATTAATTGTCTACTGTACCTCGATAAGTGTCACAAAGTGAACTGAGTCAGTAAACTTACAGTTTAAAGTCTGTCCCCAGCCGCTGACCTCACCAGTTAGTCCTGTGAGGTTGGTTTCCTCGTCATCAGGAGAAGGTAACGTGACCAACTTGACGTAACCTTGAGGACGAAACAGGAAAACATATTGACAAGATGTTATATTTGGCTTAGCTAAATGTGGAATGCAATATCTAAGTACAATGAATGAAATCCTACGTCTTTGGAATCTGCGCGTTACCTTTGCAATATGAATTTTCTGCGACAGTCTGCTTACGAAGAACGATTATTATTAAGTGACTAATTTTTAAATACGCTACAGCCCCTTCGTACGTCTTCTTGTCAGGTCTAGCTTCTGCCTGACATTCTTGGTGGTTACGGATTTTTTTCTCTTTCCTTCCACCTCACTCTTTACCGTCTTGCGCTGCACCTACGTCGCACCCGGAAGCCGTCCGATCCGGTCCCGCGCCGGCTGAGGCTGGAGTAAACAACAAACAGCAGGTGGCTGCTGCACGTGACTACACTGGAGGGAGAAGCGCAGTGCGACGTCGTGCGGCACCGGGCTGCCGGATTGGCCCACCTGACAGGATTGTTTCCAGTCCGGCGGTGCGCCACGAGCGGGGTGGTCGACAAAGAGTTTCTAAACCATCTCGTGAGCAATGATCCTCGCCTGTGGAACCAGCGGATTAAAGGTTACGATAACCGTGATATTAAGTGAGGACTGTGGGAATCTATCGGGGAGCAACTATCAGTCAAAGGTAAACATCGAAATCATTTTGCAATAGTTTTAATGCTTACTTTCAATTCACTACATGTTACTACAAATCAGAACTAATTTCAACATATTGCTTTCAACATATAATTTTTTTATCAAACTGTCAAAAAAAAAAAGTTTTTACCTGCTAAAATACTACCCGACGCGTTCGTTTTGCCACTTAACTGCGCCAACCCCATTGAAGGACGACTTTAATTTGTCTCTGTTACTTTGAGCCTGTTGTGTTGAACGTTCTTGATGAACCGCTATCTTGACGTGGTGAAGCACTTATGTCTTCTTCTAAACTTGTGGAGTTGAAGAAGTCACCACCCTCATGGTCAATACTTATTTTGTGCAGTAAGCAGATACATTTCACTATCCTCTCCGCTTCGCCAGGTTCTGTTTCAGTACATCTTCCCAGTAGACAGCACTTGGTGGTCAGAACACCGAAAGCACACTCCACACATCTTGTAGCCCTCAATAGCCTGTAATTGCAAACTTTTCCTTCGTGTGAAAGGTGTCGTTTGGAATAAAGTTTCATGATATCAGTTTCCAAAGGATAAGTATCATCTCCAAGCAAGATAAACGGCATATCTACAGTAATTTCTTCGACAGGCTAAGGTTTCGGTAGGGTAGCGTGACTGTTCTCCAAGAATGCAGACAAAGTAGAAGCCGAAAACGTTCCTCCGTCACTCTGTTTTCCACAACCTCCCACATCTATTAAAGTAAATCGATAACGGTACTCCGCCAAAGCTTGTAGAACTACTGAAGGAAACTTTTTGTAGTTTAAAAACATAGTTCCACTTTGTATTGGACATTTAATTCCGATAAGCTTCTTATCAATGCAGCCACCTGCATGAAAAAAATTGCACTGCCTGTGGAATCCTCTCGCTATTTCCTCAAAACTTTTCAGATCAGGAAAGGGAAGGTGTCGCCAACAGAAATTCCTCCATATCACATCCACAACTGCCGAGACAGACTTACCTACTGTATAATCACTCAGTCGAAATCTTAAACATACATAAACAATAACAGAACATTTGTTCCAAGAACGGAGAACATCTTCTGAGCTGATTTTGTGAGATTTACGTTTCCTTTTTCAGATGTGCAGGCTGGGATAAAGTGGCAGAACTTGCGAGATGGTTTTGGGAAAAGCTATAAAATACAACACCACTCCAAGAGCAGTCAGGAAGCTACTGCACCTGATAAATGGCCCTATTTAAAAAGCATGGTGTTTCTCAAAGACATTAAAACACCTCGGCCAAGCTCAGGAAACTTGCTTGCCACAGAGAAAGAGAATGAACTTCTCCACGTGATCGACGTCCCACCATAACAAGTTAGAAAAGTACAAATGATGGTGAAATGTGTCTCTCTTCAGAAGAGTTAGAGGTCTCCGCTTTTACGTCGTGTTCTGTGAGAGCAGAAAAAAGACCAAAAGTCATGTAAAAAAATATGATTATGAGTCACAGGCACTGGACATCAAGAAGAAAAATGTCGACATATCTGAGGAACATGTTCTTCGAAAACAGATATATCAGGTTGACGACGACTACTCCTTCTTCATGAGTTTCCTGCCATCATTCAAACAACTTGATGAACTGGAGAAAATGGGGATACATATGAAAATCTTGGGGGACGTCACCAAAGCCTTAGAAGCTCACAGCTTTAAAAATGATAAGAGATCGTCAAGTTTTATGCAGACACACATTGGATGTTCTTTACCATCGTTACAACCGTCGCCTTATCCATCACCAGGTGCCTCTAATTATGCCCAACATTCGTCTCCCTTTGTCAGCTTAGTTCAGATGTCTTCTCCTGCCCAACAACCTGATGGCATTTCTTTTTAATGGGCTGTTAATATGTTTTTATGCAAAAAGTAGACCTTTATTTTCCACAATTTTCCTCATCACATTCATCGCTGATATTTGTAAGTCTTGAACCAAATAGTTGTTACATTCTGATTTTCAGATCATAAATAGATACTTGTTAACAGTTGCTTATTTTCTAGTAATATCTAATATTACAGTGAAAGAACGTTAACAAATATATGTCAATGTTAATACATATCTTTTATTCTAACTGTTGCCACAATTTATTTATAAAATTCTAATATTATTTGACAAGTTATGCCACCCACAATAACAAGGCTATATGCTGTTTTTAACGTTGACTTACCTTATTGTGATAGTGAGTTTTTCTTCTGGAGGCATACATTCCCTGAAGTTGGAATGGCCAGTTATGTTGTCTCTTATGCCTTCAAGTATATAGTCAAACGTTTCTACAGACATGCAGTAGTAGTCTTTGAACTTGTCTGGAAAATTTCGCAGTGACCGGCAAGTTGTAAAAAACTCCCCTGCAACTCAACTCCTTTTGATTCGTATTTTAAGACGAACATTCTTGTCAAGGAGCAGCCAACACAAAAAATCATCATCGGAATCGCTCATGGTAGCTTCTCAACAACTGTAACTGCTGACCTAGAGCGTGTAACTGAGTCCACTACAGAAACTCGTGAAAGACGACAGTACTCTGGCTCGACGCTCAGTGTAACCTCTTCCCGCCCTACATGCGACAGCTGCCCACCGTTGCCGGATCGGCTCGGACCCAGTGTAAGGCGTTCATGTCGGACGACGCCAGCTCGCGTTTACCTCCCTTCACCGGACTGGATGGGAACGGACGACTTCCGGATGCAGTGTAGGTGGCAGCCCTAGTAGTAAACGGAGGGCAATAAATCTATGTCAGCACACGAAATAACTTTCTAAAACTTTATGTTTGCTTCTGATACGTAGGACGGGAGCCACAGCGAGTCTGTGAATGCTGGTTATGAGACGAAACAGAGTGCAGAAAACAGTTACAATATTTGCCAACATAGCGCAGTTCCTGATTAGGAGCCTGTACAGTCCATGGCCTATTTATTAGATGCACTACAGTTTATAATCAAATTTTGATTTATGTCTAACGAAATTTGTTTTTTTAATACATAAATTGTGATAAAACGATTAGGTGTGGTCTACTTCATAACTAAGGTGATATAACAAATAAATAAAACGTAGTATTTGTTGAAAAATATTTTATTTCGACAATTACAACAAAATTAAAATATTGTGAAAGTGAAAACATTACTTTTAATATCTTGTTGAGCCACCTTATGAAGCTTTGGCAGCCTTAATACGACCTGGCATGCTGTCGATGCAGTACTGTACTGTGTCCTGCATTAGTCGATTTCGATGCCACACATGGATGATCTTCTCTAAGAGCTGTGGTTTTGTTGTGATAACATCTTTTGCCACCCCCCTCTTCACTAGTACCCATACATTTTCTATGGGGTTCATGTCGGGACTATCATCTGGCCAGTGTAACACAGGGATATTTTGTTCCTTCAGAAAGGATTTAACTGATCTGCCTGTGTGACAGGGAGCTCCACCCCGCATAAAAATAAATGGTTCCCCATTTGGGAAGCATTATTTGAGCTGTGGTATTAATCGTTTTTGCAGGACTTCCGTGCACTAGTCTTGCCTCATCATGTCATTAACCATGTAAAGAGTTCCTATGCCCTTGCCACAGATGACGGACCAAATCATCACCTTAGTTGTTTTATGGTCTGATTAGTGAATTAGGGATAAAATTTTTCTCCCGTTCGCCGGCGCACATACTGAGAGTTAAAATTTCAAACGTGTTTTTATCGCTGAAGCATAACTGTAAAAATCAAGAAACATAATTAATATACTATGAATAAATGTACATAGCTTATATCATATCGTAAATAATAATTTTAAAGTTAAATTACCGATCTCCAGACGTCCACATCCTTATCACACCACTGTTTAGCTCACTTCAGACGCTTTGCTTTCATTGTGGCTGTTAGCTATGGTTTTCTAGATGGTCAACAAGTCTTGAAATCAATATCTTTCAACTTTCTGCGAACAGTGTGTTCAGATGCATTCAGATTAGCCTCTTCCACTTGAGATTTTATCCGTTTCGTTGTTGCAAATCTGTTATCTAGGCTAATTCTTTTGAGAAATCTTTCTGACCTTGGGGAGAAAATTGGATTTCATCCACTTTTATACTTCCTTCTGAGGCTCAATTCTTCACTTGAATGAATTTTCTTCTGTATCCGCCTTACGCTAGCTTCGTGATATTTCCCTTTGGAGTACATTTTCGTGTTAACGAGGGTTTTGACCTCAGCTTTTTTTTTACGGTGAAATGTCCCCCTTTCACCCATTTTTAAAGGTCACAGTTAGTAAAATCAGGCTGTTAATCAGTCAATTGTGATGTCAATATTACGAAATTGATAATCAAAGCGAACAAAGTATTACACCCATTACACGTGAGAACGCCACTGAACACGTCCTTTCCTGTATGCTGTACTCTGCACATTGATACCTACAATAAGTCAACAATCCAATGTCACGTAGCAACAATAGATACAAAATTCAACAATTTAATAATTTCCCTGAATAATTATAACAAATTTTCCGATTAATCGCATTAAATATAGTACTCACCACGTAATTATTACAAATAATATTAAAATTGTGCAGTGTGTCTGATATTATGGCCAGGGACTGTAATTGCTACTGGTGGACTAATTTAAACAAGGAGGTACAGTGATGGGCCAAAATATTCTGACCACCTGCTCAAGAGCTTGTTTACCGGTCCTTGGAACTAAATACATAACTGATTCTGCGAATCAGGTATCCGGCAGTTTGTTGGTAGGTTTGTCTACGCACAATTCATGTAATTTGCGTAAATAACGGGCTGCTGATTGGCATGCGTGGCAGTGGCGCCCGATAGCGGCCCCGGCCACTTCCATCCAGTTTACAACAGACGAATTTGGTCACCGAGACATCAACGCGAGTCCACTATAGTGCTCCTCAAACCACTGCAGCAAGGTTCTGGTCTCGAGACACGGACAACTACACTGCTGAAAGATGATATCGCGATCAGGGAAGACTTCAGGCATGAAGGAACACAGGTGGTTCGCTGCTGTAAGCACGTCTTCGTTTACTACCACAGATCCCGTTCAAGAGCAGGAGAACTTCTCCCATAGCATAATATTGCTCCCTCCAGACTGTGTCCATGGCATGCTGCACGTTTCGGCCGGCTTCACCTCTATGACGGCATTTGTGGAGACGACCGTCGAACGAGTGTAGCAAAAATGTGATTCACTCGAAGATCCGACTGTTTCCGTTAATGTATGGCCGAAACCCGATGGTCCCGTGCCGACTGACATTGAAATTATTGCTGTCATTGGACCAACATGTGAAGACGTATGGGTGGTTGCTGCAGAGCTCCATGTTCAACAATGTACGATAAACGACGTGCACCGAAACACTTGTGCAAGTGGCAGCACTGTGCTCTTTCAGCAGAGATGCCACAGATCACCATCTGTCCTACTTTACAGAGCAGACAAGCCTACGAACCCCAAGTTCTGTGAGGAGTGGTAGACGTCCAGCCACTTAGCGCCTACGAGGTGTGGCTAGAAAAAAACCGGACTAGTACTGGTGAAACAATAAAACGAATGCAATAAGGCTGAAAGTCGCGTGGCCTGTCACGTGACTCTCGCTCCGCCTACTGCTCGAGTTTCATCTGCCTCCTGCACTCAGTCTGCCCGTGGCGTCTGTTTTAAGTAGTTGACGTTTTGTCTGTGCGTCGGAAAATGTTGAGTGTACAGAAAGAACAGCGTGTTAACATCAAATTTTGTTTCAAACTAGGAAAATCTGCAAGTGAAACGTTTGTAATGTTACAACAAGTGTACGGCGATGATTGTTTATCGCGAACACAAGTGTTTGAGTGGTTTAAACGATTTAAAGATGGCCGCGAAGACACCAGTGATGACACTCGCACTGGCAGACCATTGTCAGCAAAAACTGATGCAAACATTGAAAAAATCGGAAAACTTGTTCGACAAGATCGCCGTTTAACAATCAGAGCAGTGTCTGAGTTAACAGGAGTTGACAAGGAAAGTGCTGAGGACTTATTTTGCTATGGGTCGGCTTGCAATCTGTGTTTGAGGCAGCTTTCACTGGACTGGATTAGAAAATCTAAAGTAAAAAGAGAGAAATAAAACCATCATAGTAAGAATAAATAATACATCAAATATTATTGTATATAAAAGAAAGTATTGCTTGATCAAGTTCACATGTCAACGGAATGTGATCCCTTTACACATTAGACTATAATCAAAATGATTAGTACACCTTTTTTTATCAAAACATTTCCACCAGAAGCTAATATTTGGGGCAACTCGTATGGTCGATGTCAGTTTCAAGTTCATCATGATAACTGCCCTTATTCTACATCTATGACCTGAGGAATCAAATCGAGTAGTGAAGAACTGTTAGTACATATTGCGCCCCAGCAAGAACAGTGAAACAATTCAGAAATGTAGAATTCATAAGACTCGATTTAACTAATTAATTTCATTAAATTTATGTTGAAATAGGAGAACCTACCATTAACCCTTTCAGACCATGTCGTTACAATTGTGTACATTAATTTTCACGACGTCTTAACTGCAATAGAAATATTTTTCCTCAATTTGGAGCTGATGTACACATTTGTGAATGTTCATTCTTTTCACCATACACAAGTGCTGCCATCTGTTGTGCAGCGCTATAAACATATCAACAGATTAATGTAGCAGTACAGAGCAGTTTGTGACCTTGAAAGTACCTGGTAGTCTTTGGTAAGCTATAACCCACAGTATAATTGAGTACCAGTATTGTTGTTTTGCATGAACATTGAAGAATGTTCGATTTATTTATTACAACAGTCAGTATTTCAAAATCATTTGTTTTAGTCAGCAAAAAGAAGCGATGTTTTTCTGTGTGCACAATTGTACCCACAAGGTCTCAAGAACAATGTTTTACGTAACTTTGAATATCTTGTGTTTCCTTCATATGAAGTGCTTGTTGGAACAGTTTCTTTTTATCCTGACAACTGTATGTGTTTTAACTGGGATTTATTCAAAACATGTGAAGTATGTTGTATTACTAGGTATTGTTATGAGCAACAATTAGGAAAATATACATAGCCTTGAAGCTCCAGTTGATGACAATGGCGGTAGGTCTACTGTAAATTATTATTTTAGGGAAATACCACTACTGATATTATTATTTGTGAATATTTCAGTTCTGTTCATCATGTCAAAGAAACAGTATTCCAACACTGAGTGAGATGCAGATGCCATTTTAGAGATGCTGCTGAATGGAGAGGTGTCAGATATCGATTTATCATCAGGTGAAGAATCATTTCCTGATTTAGAATCCTACTGTACTTCAAGAGAGAAGGAAGTCAGAGTGGGGGCTGACAAAATAAACTGGGGAGAAACCAATGATGAGTCAACTGCAAATAATCAAAGTGGTGTGTGCAGTGACAATGATAACAACGATAGTGATATTCAAGACAGTGACCCACTTACCAACAATGAGCTCAGTGATGTAAAATACATTTTGACAGAAAAAAAAGACATCGAGTGGCATCATCATTCTCTCTCTATACTGGATTCATATTACAAATGGGAACAATGTATTGAAGAACAGGAAATACTTTCTCCTTCAACTTATTTCAGCAAGTACGTTACCAATGATCTGTTCAGTACTATGGCTGTTATGACAAACCTATATGCCTTGCAGGTTGGAACAATTAGCAATTTCAAACAAACTACACCAGCAGAACTCCAAATCTTGTTTGGGCTTCATATAATCATGGGAACTCTAAAATGTCCAAGAGTCCGAATGTATTGGGACACAACATTGAAAATGCAATTATTCTTGGACAGTACGCCCAGAAATAGATTCTTCCAACTCAGAACAAATTTACATCTTGTTAACAACATGGCTATACCAGCAGACAATAAAGACAAGTTCTATAAAGTTTGGCCTATATATATTGCCATCCGTAATGGGATACCTCGAATAGAAAACGAGGCTGACCATTTGCCACAGCTCCAGATACACCTGTTCAAAGACAACGAGGAGAAACTAGGCCTCCTGAAGAGATTCAGTTTGATGGAACACAACACTTGCCTCTTCATGACAGTGGTGCACTGCCTACCAGGTGCAAATTTCCAGGCTGCAAGGGACATTCATGAATAAAATGTGAAAAATGTAATGTACATCTTTGTTTGTCAAAGGAAAAAAACTGTTTCAGTTCATTTCATGTCAATTAGAACCACATAATGAACATAATTCCGGACTCTATGGTGAATTTTGCATGTATTTTGTGTGTAAATGATTTAAAATTTATGTGTAATGTTTGAATAAATTAGTTTTGTCTGCTATGATTTCAGTGTTGATTGAGACCCAGTGTAAACAAATGTGTACAAAACTTTTTTCGAGAATGGTAACACATCTTTTTATTAATGTTGCTTCTAAAAATCATTAAAAAATCATCCAAGTCCATTACAGTATTTAAAAAAAATTTCCTTCCTCCAGAAAAAATTCGGGTCTGAAAGAGTTAAACTTCAAGTAAGTATTGTTGGAATTAAACTCCATTATATTTTTTGTGCAAGTTGCGGCACTTACCACGGATTTTTCAGAGACATAAGATAAAATTGCCATTTTCCGATTTGTGTCATTTTTCTTGCTGGGGTGCGATATATCGAAGTGATGATGTGTGATTTAGGTCTGAAGCCAATGTTCTTTGATAAACTTTTTATTAATTTTATTGTGTGAAAGGAAAAGATATAATGAAAAATAATTTTAAAATGTGGTGTATAAAAAGTATAAAAAACTAACCTAAGGGGCAGAATGGAAAAAGTGATGGACTTTGGTGACCTAGTCAAGAATATCAATGTCTGGAAAGAGTCCTATGTATTTCCAGAACTATATCATCATCAAAGTGCTAATCAAACTGAAACTTCATTTTGCATATGTATTAACAGTTATTTGTGGTTCAGTCTACTAGTCTGTAAATAAATGTTATTTTCACTGGCCACATACGATAAGGTCATCTGGGTTGCTTACGAATGTACAAAGTATGTGCTATTGTGACCATAATTTCTGTCATAGCCAACATGCTAAGGGACGGTGCTGACTGAGAACAACATGTAACAGCAGCAGGCAGGCCACTGTGGAGTATCCCCAGGTGGTTTATACAGCATGTTTCCTACCGACTAAGGTACACCGACCAACGAATGAACTGAAAAAATGAATCATTTATCAGGAACCATGATAGACTGGAGCCTTTTGAGGTTCTCATTTCCAGGAAAATAGAGATCTGCAGACTGAGTAGAAAGTAATGCAAGAGAACTTCAGTTTGCTTACTATATTAACAGTAAGGGATTATCTTAGTATTTTATTTATATAAAAGTATTTAAGCAGCTCGATTACTGGCCAGACTGTTCAACTTTCAGATCAGCTCAGCAATTCTCAGAGGTTGAACTGACAAAATATATGGACTGTTGTATTTACGCCGAGGTGGTACAATTCTAAACAGTATCTGCTGTTGAGAAAGGGCAAGGAAAACCAATACGGAAGTTTTTTTTACTGTAGAACATGTATAGGTGCAAAGTAGTTGTGAGTGGTGTGTTGGTGAGTTTATTTTGTAGCTCTGGTAACAGTAATTTAGTTGACTGAGTAAAAGATATTCGTAGACGGTAGTGACTTTCGAAAGAGACCAGAGGTGTGCACTGTGAAGGTAAAGTCAGTATACCATTAAGCTGCATTTGGTAGTTCCTACATAATGTATGCATGAAATATCGGTATTTACTGCAATTTGTAACCCGAGAGGGAAAGGGATAGATAAGAAAAGTGCCAGGAGAGAGAAAAGGAGAAGCAAGAAGAGACCGAGTGCTACTCGAATATTTTCAAAAATAGTTTAGGAGACTTTAAAAACCAGGTGGACAGTAGTCTTTACCAGCAGTTAACATCAACAGATGATAAAGATGTAGCAGTGAATGCTTCAGTGCTGAACAAATTCTGAAGGAACGGGAGAATTGGGGGCAGATTAAAAATTTACAACAGATATTAGGAATATTTATAAAGGGAAATCAAACTGACAAAATGAATTACAGTAGAAGCTAGATAAAATATTGCTGAACTTGAGTAACTACAAAAAAAAGAGAGTGAGTTGTCTGTGGACAAAATGATGTCACAAGTGATGAATTCTAGCGTTATAAGAAAAAATAGGGAAGATGGTGTCAGTAGACTCATCGGAGCTTGATTATATGTCGATGCCTGTTGGAGGAGACTTGTAAGTGGTGCCAAACGAGAAATAAGTGGTATACATGAAGTGAATTACTGGCAAGGAACACATAATCCAATCCAAATTGTCAAAATAGCTAAAAACGAGAGAGCAGGCAGGTGTAAAGCAGATAGATGTTCTTGGCAAAAGTTAAGACCAGTGAACAAATATTGAGGAACAGTGAATTTGATCAGACCATTTAATCAGTGTCATATTATTGTCTCTAAGCAAGCAAATAGTGTGGAATGCTCTAAGAGGAAAGGAAAAGTCAGCCAACTGGAATTCTTACAATGTCAGAAGGGGAATGTAAAGGTCAATGTGGTTGCAAGAAAGAATGGAAGAGAGTGTGAGCTTCCCTGCCAGCTTATTATTGAAGGGCAAGTGATGAATGAAAGGGTAAATTTATTTACTGATTAAAATACAAGAAGGAGGCACCATCTGGGTCATTTAAGGGAATATATTTACAAGGAATATTTGAAATGGAAGCAAAGTGGTGGCTAGAGTGTATTTTCCATAAACAGTTTCCAGTTCCTGCATCCAATGCACAGGATGTCAGACCTAGCTTCATGGATTTTATTGGAAGTAGATTGATTGAAAGAATACTAAGGAAAAATATTATTTAGCGGTCAACAAATAAGTTTAAGCTATGAAAGTAAGCATAAGAGAGTTAAATTTAATAGCAGAAATACTTATATTGCAGTTGAAAACATGGAGAATGTAGGGAGAGCAATGAGAGAAAATTGCATTTCGAAATATCACGCCAAAGTGAACAGTAAAAGCATCAAATGATGATTTCTTCGAAATGTGTAAAAAAATTGCAAGCCAGCAGAAAACTAATTAATAATTTTATCAAAGATACCTGGCTGGCATCATTAGTGGATATAAGTGTAAATTGAAGATGAAAGTAGGAGCCCAGTTTCATAAAACATGTCAGCTAATGCCTTTAAGGTTGAAGGAAAACATACAGGCAGAAAGTAATCAAAAGAGGTCATGGTTTAATATTGACCGGTTGCACAGTCCTTTTAAAATTCTGTTGAGCGTGTCAGACAGCCAATTGGGAAAATTAGATTTGTTCTGGATGTAAGAATGATGAATCAGTATGTAGAAGTTGAGAAAGTTCCACTTATTAGAATAGAAGAAGTGCGAATGAAATGATCAGGAATATAATACACTGATACAAAAATGTGAAACAACGAGAAGTCAATGTTACTTTTTTCACAGTCTCATCATGAATGAGCATGTAAATGATTGGGGGGGGAGTACTATTCTCTGTGTTACATAGAATGGCCACCTGCATTTGGCATTTTTTCTTTTCGGTTTTAGTGTTGTTACCTGGCCCACTAGGATGCAAAAAGGGCGGGAGGAGCGGTAGATGTTGAGTGATCACTGTGAATGATGATGATGGCACATACGCATGTGACACAGCGTTATCACCACATGACCAAAGGAACCTAAATGCAGGTCTCCATCTGCTGGTTGGTCGAATCCTGCAGTATCCAGATCTGTGGGTTATTCAAATGTGACAGTGACCCAAAGTTCGACTACATTAGAACGCAGGGGCAGGCATACTTCTCGCCAAGGTTCCATTCACCATAACTGCCCACCACAAAAGATTGGAACTGAAATGTGCACCAAGTGCTTCATACCTCCTTCACTTGTACACTTGTCATCTCAGAACAAGTAGCGGACCACCTGCAACATGCTGTATGACAGCGCACCATTGGTCAGAGACTATAAGCAGCCAGACTAGGGAATTACCGTCCCAAACACAGCCTGTTGTTACCTCCACAACAGAGACGTCTGTGTTTAGAGTGGTACCATGAGTAGGAAGCATGGACTGCTGCTGAATAGCACTGTACTGTGTTGAGCAATGAATTAGAGTTCCTCATTCCCATAGACGACCGTTTTCGACGAAAGTGCTGGCGATCTGGAGAGCAGTAACATTCTTGGAATGTTTTGGAAATTGACCAGCAACATCCCCAGATCTATCTCCAATAGGACATGTTCGGAACCAGCTCAGATGTCAACTCTATCCCAGTGCCTGTATCCAGGATATCAAGGACCAGATACAACAGTTATGGGCCAGCTTGCCTGAGGAGAGGATACAATAGCTTAATGAAACCCTTCCCAACGGAATCAGAGCATAAATCAAGAACAGGAGGGTTGAAACATCATAGCAAATGGGCTTTGTAATCACAGATACAACACAATCCATCTTCCCAACTGAAGGAGTTCCATTTCGTTTTCTCCTCCTTTTTTCCTCTTTTGGGCACTTCACATTTTTGTGAGGCAATGTGTTTTAGTTCTCTAGATCCAAGCACTGCATGCTGGCAGGGGCCATTAGCAGAATAAATACGTAAGTTCTAGCTCATTTTCCCCAGATCGTCAGATTACCATAGAATTTCTCGGATTTCCAAGAAAGTTTTTCCAGAAAAATAATCCAGAACCTCCATTTGCTTGTCTTAGCAAAAATTTGGCGAATGGGGGTTAATGCAGGTAAATGGTGGTATATGGAGGGAAATGGAGGTAAACATAGGGTAACAGACGGAAATGGAGGTAAAAGGCAGTAAACTGAGGGAAATAAAGGAATTTCGTCAAAGAAATGCTTCACCATATCCAGTTTCTCATTTTTTTAAATTTTTGATAATTCCAGGAGGGATGCTTGTCCCCCTGAGATTCCATAATGAATAAAACATAAAACATTTTTCTCTTCAAATAAAGTAAGTGGTAAGGTAAAAAAATCTTAACGATATCCATAGGATGATATCCAGATCATGAAGTTCATTATTATTATTTTTAAATTTCTTCATTCCATTGTATCCAAGTTTAACCTTTCCATCTTCAAAAAATTGAAGATGTCAATCGCTTATTAATTTCAGATGCATATCTGGCAAAATAATCTTAAACTTGTTATTAAGCTCTATACAATTGTTTTCTCCATATGTAATATTTTGCAGCCATAAATGTTGTGCAAAACATTCACTTGTAGCTCATTAATTTTTTAGATATATCAGAATTGCTTACATTATTGAGCTTCTTGAGTAGGGGATCCATTTAAACATAAAAACTTTTACTAACAGGATTTAAATTTTATGTGTCATAAATGGATGACTCAGAAAAGAACAAGAAAAAGTCTGCTATTGAGAGGATAACACAAATAGTATGTAATAAACCTGAATTATATTTTCCACGTTTTAAGGGTGAAGAAGAAGAACAAGATGAAGAGATTCCAGATTTTGATCTCCATGATGAAGAAGTTGGCAGAGACAGCTGATAGTGTGACAGCTAAAGTAGTGGCAGCTGAAGCAGTCTCTGGGCAGTATCCAGTGTCAGACTGATTAATGTCCACATTGCAATGTATGTATCTTGTTTTGTAAATCATGTTTCTTATTTTTATCATCATGAGGACTCACCTCATTTGAATAAGGTTCATGTTTAAAGCTTCGGTTTAAATTCCAAGCCCATTATAATTTTAAAAACATATTTCTTGATGCCTTTTTATTTCTTCTCCTTCTTGGCACCAACTTTATAAGCAAACATTTTTGCTCGAAAACACAAAACATTCTTCAATTATTTTTCCATTACATTCATCTTTCATTTTTCCAAAAACTCTCTTGTCTACATATCGAATTCTGTGTATATATTTTTTTTGATAATCGCTTATATCAGTGACATTAGTAATTGATGTCATGTTGTAACATTACGAGTCAAGACAGCTGTAACGGAACTTGAATAGCGTAAAGTTATCGTTAAAAACGCACGCCGCGCGATTTGTTACGATTTGGTCGGTCATAATAGTAGTAACATGCTTTTGAATACAATTAAAATATAACGGCGATATCTGTTTAGCGTTATTGGAAATAATATGTAATAAATTCATGGGTAAGGTAGCCGATCCTATAAGAAGAGGTAAAATTGGGCATATTAAGGTGTTTTGCTTTATATCGACTAAGCCGATGATATGGCGTCTTTTTTTTCCGTTTACTCTTAGAAGAAGAAAAAAAAGAAAACAAGTAACGAAGTGCTAATTGTGCATTGTGAAAAATATAGGGGCGAATTTTAAATAGCTACAGTGTATAATCAGACTAAAAAATGGACATTCAGTTACGTAAAATAGCGGACAGTGAAGTGTGGTCACTAAATTGAGTACACCTACAGGGCGGTAAATTCCGGGATAAGTATATTCGCATCTCACGAGGGACGCGGTATTGAGACCGGTTTTTTTTATTACATCCCGGAGAGCGGGCTTCAATTTATAAAAAGGAGAAAAGCTGTATCATTATCATTGACTGTTGGTGTCAAGCAACCAAAACTGTTCATCAAAGGGTTTCGGTGAATGAGTGGTGAATGCGAAATGAAACTGTGAACGAAGTTATGTTAAATAAAGCAGAAGAGACAAGACAGTTTGGTCGTATCTGTTATTATTCCATAGACTGTAACATTTCTTCTCGTTGTACGAAGCCTTTATAGACGATCGTCATGACAATTTGCTTTGAAGGGATCTCGTTACGAGTTAAGTTTTGGGGACCTGGTCAAGAGGGGATAGTTCGTAGATCTTAACTACTGCAGCTATTCTGGAATCAGGTGCTACCGTGACCGTTGTGTGTTGTCAATGGCTTAAGGTCATCATATCTCATGCTCAAAGATCGACGCGCCTTTCCTCTTGGTATAACGGTGTCTCACGGTAACAACGACAACGCCGACGGCGAAGGAAGATACGGTAGAATGTCTTCACTGAAATCTTCAGTTTGTAAATTGATATGTATGTGTCTGTTATCTCCATGGATCTCCACACCAGAGGTCAATATTTTCACCACATTTAGGTTAGATACTTCTGTAGTGAACATCATACATTTTTATTTTTGAAAAAAAATCATCTCAATGTAAATAGATTTATTAAACTTAATTTCGGTTACATTCATGAAAATTGCAGAAAGATTTTCATTAAATATTGTTCTTCCTTTGAAGTATGGCTTGGCCACAGCTCTTCCACACTTATCTGCATCCAAAACTAATTTTATATTCACTGTTGTAAGTAGGCTGTTTAGGTTTTTTTATTGGTAACGCCACCGCTGTATAAAAATCACTGGCTGTGCTGTGTGCAGTCTGTGTCTAGTTTGCATTGTTGTCTGCCATTGTAGTGTTAGGCAGCTGGCTGTGAACAGCGCGTAGCGTTGCGCAGTTGGAGGTGAGCCGCCAGCAGTGGTGGATGTGGGGAGAGAGATTTCAGAGTTTTGTAATTTGTCATGAACTGCTATATATATTATGACTATTAAGGTAAATACATTGTTTGTTCTCTATTAAAATCTTTCATTTGCTAACTATGCCTATCAGTAGTTAGTGCCTTCCGTAGTTTGTATCTTTTATTTAGCTGGCAGTAGTGGCGCTCGCTGTACTGCAGTAGTTCGAGTAACGAAGATTTTTGTGAGGTAAGCGATTTGTGAAATGCATAGGTTAATGTTAGTCAGGGCCATTCCTTTGTAGGGATTTCTGAAAGTCAGATTGCGTTGCGCTAAAAATATTGTGTGTCAGTTTAAGCACAGTCATGTATAATTGTTCAAAGGGTATGTTTCATATGTCGACCCTTAGCCGAGGATACCTCACTGGAATCTTCTGATTTTTTTCTTGTAGTTTGTGTAATCAGTGTAGCTTTTGTTTATTCCTAGCGTGTAATTGTAGAGAAAATCTCCTTTGTAGTTGCAGTCTTTCATTGTTGTACAGTAAAACAGTTGTGACATGCATGTAGATTTGCACCAAGTATTTAAGTAGACATTATTTCCCTTTCTATGTTAATGTGTTATCTTATTTTGCTTTTCAAATTGTGCTTTTCTGTGTTATCGTGTGAAATATTGTGACAATAATGGCGTGTGAAAAACGTAACACTAGGCTCCAAAGTAAACTGAGAAATAATAGTGATGACGAGCGTAGCTTGCCAGCACCACTGTGTAATGAATTAATAGACGTTCAAAGTAGTAATTTGGTAACTGTGCATAGGGAAATGGAGCGGGCTGCAAACTAGACACAGACTGCACACAGCACAGCCAGTGATTTTTATACAGAGGTGGCGTTACCAATAAAAAAACCTAAACAGCCTACTTACACTGTGCATCTTACGTTTTGAATTGTCAAGCAATTCATCAACTTCTACAAATCCTTCTAAAAATCATTCATCACTTTGGTTCTCATTTCTGTGTTCAAGTTTATACATTTACGTAACCAGTTAGAGCATTTAAATTTTAAAATTCTGTGTAGTTTTTATATCTTCATTCATAGAGGGAGGTATTTCTATAGTGAATTACATACTTATGTTTATTATCCACAATAGTCGACAATTTACTTTCCTTAATTCATTTTCAGGAGCAAGTTATGTACCTTTATGGAAATCATGCTGTTCTTTTGGATATTCTAAATATACTACAAACATATATACAACTCAAGAAGACTCCAACATCTCCTTTATTTAATAAAAGGATCAGGATCATCCCATTCACATCCACCATATGGTAACTATTGACTTAAAGCATAACCATAGAGAATGTGTCTAAATATGCTGAACAATGTAACATCTTTTTTGCTTCATAATTGTTCTTATATGTATTACTTGGCTTTACATGTCTTTTACAACATTGGGCTCTACTACCCATTATTTCTTTTTCAATCATTAAAATCATGTAGTAATCATTCTTAGCATTCCATACAAAATAAATCAAGTGCACTACAATACCAAGACGAGTCTAAACCTTTTGCTTTTTGGAATTTTTGTACAGCTTTCAAATGCATCAGCTAATAAAAAAACCTCAGTTTGAGGACAGAGCTCACGATATTAACCAAGATTCTTGATACTGTAATTCTGCAAACTAATTTTGCTTAGCTATAATCATCACCACTTATTTCACAGTAATTCAGTTTATTGTAATATTGGTCTCCCAATGGAATCTGTGTTTCTTCAAAATTCCTTCTGCTATCCATATAAACAGAGGTATAATCACCTTTCTTAATTACTAGAGTGTCTAAATTTCCTAAAAAACTTTTTAATCTTGGTCAAATAATCTTTTTTCAGATTTTAAAGAAGTTTGCCATGGTTTTGAAATCATGAATCTAAATGCATCAATAAACCTCATCTTCAAATACATTGTTTTCTTATCAAAATTATTATATTTATCATCACTGCTATCAGATCTATTGTATTTTCGTCATAACCAAGTTTTCTTTTGAACAAATGTAAAGCGTATCCTGAGAGATTATTTAAATAAATTGGCACAAAACTCAGCTACTTCAGTTGAAAATTACACTAATTACATGGTGGAACTATATATTTTCCAGTTAAATTATATGACACACTTAGTTATTATTTCTTTATATTGATATCTACCTAATGAGTGTATTTTAGATCCTGTATGCCTTGACTGTTGTTGCAGTGGTAATCGTCTCATTTCTTCAAATTCAGAATTACTTCTGTGAATTCACTGAACCTCCTTTTTTGATACAATAAATGAAATTTTTAAGCAACTTGGTCTTCAATATGGACAGGATATTTATAGTCCCCATTAACGTACTTGATATAGTAACAAAAGCACTTGGTTTATGTTTTTGATATTTCACAGCACAAGATGTGGTTATTTAATTTTAATTCTATTAGATTTATTTGTTCATTGCTAAGTGTATATATGTATCTTTTAATATTTTGTTCTACAAAGCATTACCATTATCATTCTCTGTTAACACTAGATATTTTAGAATTAATTTTAAGAAGTTTGTCAGTTTTCGTATTGGTTGACAGGCATTTTTAACAGCAAATTCTCAACATCTGCATAAATAACAAATGGAACTTGCTGTGTATGTCGATAATATAGGAATTTGTCTCTGTGAATGCTACATTTAATGGTTTTTTAAATAAGCAGTTTTGTGCGTATCAATTTTTTCCTGACTGTTCAAGTGAATTAAACACATAAAAACTAAATTTTATTTTAATCAAAAGAATCCTAGGTAAATCTGTTAACCAACAATAGTGTGAATTGCTTTCATTCTTGAAATAAAGGAGGTTTACATGTTTCTTACAGTTTGTAACTTTTAATGGACACACTTGACATTTTTCATCAAATGAAGAAACATTATGAGATACATTAATTTTAGTCTCAGTCTTTTTAGTATTATCAATCACAACTGAAAATAAATTTTTCAAATTTTTTTTCAATTTGAAGACCAACATTTCTATGTATTGTAACTTTAAGTGCATTTTTATTTTCAGGAAACAAAGCAGATTTTCTAATTTGATCATTATTTTTCACATTAGTAGAAGGTTTCCTACTTTTTACTGTTTCTGAAAGTCAATATAAGATGAGAATCTTAATGGAACATATCTATTATTTCCTAATTGCAAGCCAATAACACTGTTTAATATCTAAGCACATTCTTGTGAATGAAAATTAGAAGTTTTTGATAAAAATTCTCTTGCTATTTTCATATTTTTAATCAAATCTCTTTCATTCATGAATATACAATTTTTTTTTACGAAACATACATTCCATAATTCTGTGATCTGTAGGCAGTTGATACTCACAAAACAGGATAAAATTAAATTTTAGTCCAAAGCAAATTTTATATAATTTACATTATTTTCATAATTTTTGGTTTCGGTGCACTTAAGAACGATTAGGCACGTTTAAGTTGAGATTATTTTCGAAATTTATACTTTTTAGTCTGTGAGAAAAGGTTTTATTAACTATTAGTTTTCTAACTGTTCTTCTCTGTCTTCATTCCTCAAATACATTAGTAGAAGGAGGAAATCTGTCTTTCAATGATTTAGGTTCATTATTATGAAAAATTTTATCATCGTTTCCGATTGTAGAATAAAGTAATTGTTTCCAAGTGTATTCTTGATGTTTATTAATATATGTAGTTATAGCAGGTTTTTTTCAAATTCCTATATCAAATCTAATTAGTCCTTCTGCAATAATCACATAGTTTGACAAATGTGATATGATCAGTTTTGATTCTTATTTATGTCAAATATGTTTTTAATAGGATAAATTTAATTGGAATCCTGATTTCTAGTGGGAGCTTTCCTATTTTTGTTATATTCTATACAATATTTTTTAATTTGCTTTTATGTTCGGCTTAGACAATGGATTTAAATAAAAAGAATCTTAAATTTCTTGTTATCCAATAAACTTTTTTGAAGATATATTTCCACACTCACCTTGTTGTTCATTATTTTCAATGATAACAACATCATGTCATGTTCTTCACTCACAATTCATTGTAAACGATTTTTATAATAACATGCAGAAACACAAAGTTTCAATTGTTTTCTCTACTTTACGTGTTTTACATTTTATAGATTTGATTGGTTCTGGTGACCATTTTTTATCTTTCTTAATTACATCCACTTATATGGCAAAAAATTAATAAAAAATAAAATTAGTGTACTAGAAAAGTGACTAGCATTTAAAATATATATTTTGACACAGTTATTATTTCAGGAACTAATGCTGATGATCTACTGCAATCAATACCAAATAATTTTTGTGAATTCATTGTATTCCTAGAATATCATCCTTCAAAAAATACAACAGTCCATTAATATACCTGTACGCAAAATTTTTTGCACTGGGTAATCCATAAAATTCTCTAATTATATCTCCATGTATTTCACATTTAAAATTACATTCAAACAATTCTGCATGGAAGAAAATCACTAAAGAATAAAAATACATTACCTGACTATATATTGGCTACACCATTAACTGCTGCATGATGTCATAATCATATACTAGATAGTGGCTTTAGATATCTTGGAATTAATTGCAATGTTTGTAAATTTACCACATCCATGAAGCTGGTAACAAGTAATACAACTTCAGCACTAGGTCTTTTATATGCTCCATCTATTTTTTGTATATCTTGTGGTAAGATAGTTAACTAATTAGTTATTAGCTGTAATTTATCATCGACCCACATCCACTTCTGATAAAAAAATATGTAAAATTCTATTTATAAATATCGGTTGAACTTCATAATTTGACATAATTATTCACCTGGTTCAGGTGGTACAATATGTATGCTTTCTGGTGTAGATATGTCTGTGTCACTGGTAATGACATTTTTTTACCATAAAAACTATGAATACCATCAACTTCACCTTGTGATAAGTGTAAATTTGAATCTACATAGCACACACACATATCGCGCCATAAACATCTGATGTATGTGCACTCTCATGCTTAATACTTCAAATAGATTAATTTGGAATTTTCGTGTATCACAATCTTCAAGTACCACATTTCATATTTACCCATCTGTATCAGTACTACATCATTATTCATATTTGGATAAAATGTGTGACATAACACATTACTTTCGCATTTAGTTCGTTTGGACATTGATGCTTACACATTTCATAGTTATGTGTTAGTTTTTCACTCACAGTTAAAATGTCTGCAGTACTACTAGCATGATGATACTGAATATCTATATATTTTTCCACAAAATAAAGATGCCTTTGTTACTTACCATACTTTTGATTTGCTAATTTATAGTGCCAAAACGTATTTTTTACTTCCATTTATACATCCTAGTTCTATAATCAGTATCTGCATGTTTTACACTACATCCAGGTCTAATTTAAAAATATTTAAAAAATTTGACCCCAGCAAAACACCGGGTTAAAAGGTAATGCAAATCAACTATAGTTATCTGTGAATCTGTGTCATGTTTGAAAATTTAAACCCCTCCAATCCGGAGAAACGAGAATCAATTATATTTATCGATAAATGTAAAAAAAGTTACTATTTAAATAGTTTTCTACTAAACTCAATCATCAATCTTGCAGACAACAAGCTTACATATAATGATAAGCATGCACATATGATAAATGACAAAAAGAAAACTTTATAGTTTTATGCAAAACAGATTGCTATTCTTTTAGGATATAAAGACACACACAAAGCAATTATAGAACATCTAATGGAGAAACATGGACAAATATACAAGAACATAAGGGTAGTGAAATGGGCAAACTAATACTATTTTCCATAATTTTCATATTGAAGTAAAAAATGAAACTAACTTAGCAATCCCAAGATTTGGTAACTCAAGAAGTTTTACCATCCATTTGCAAACATGAAGAATCTAAGATTAAGGAAATGTATAGAGGTGTAATGGCTCATTTGGAATATATAATTTGAGAAGATTACATAAAAAATTTAAATGGAATAGTTGAAAATGCTGGAGAAATATTACAAGAAAGAAACAGAGAAATGGATATACATGTTGTAACTCAAACAACAAATCGAGATTTAGACAATCTTTTGTTGTTTAAAGATTATTCACTGATGAGTATGAATATGATTATTATATTATTAGAACACAAAGAAAAATCCTACAGACCAGTTGAAAACATTAAAGCTATACATGCAGATTTTGTAGAACTAATAACACTTAATTATTATCCTAGCTCAATAAACGTGTACCAGAGAGCGGCAGAAAAATTATGTATTGTTTGCTACCACAATTATTTCAATGTTTTGAATGACTACATATAAGAAGAATTCAATGATGCTATAATTTGTTTTATGAGACTGAATTAGTATATTATTTGATTCCAAACAAGAAATATTTGTACCCTGCTAATTTTATCTTTTAATAAAATTTCTAAACATCGTTGTATCATTTATGCACATGTTGTATCACAACATTCTTAATGAAACACATGATTACATTTTGTTTCCTTAAACTGACGGTTTTGAGCAATCAAACAAACAGACCAACCCACTTGAGGCTGTGCCATTATTACATAATGTGTTATTACTCTGAAGTGAAAGATGCTGATATGTGTGGATACTTTAAAATGATTTCCCTGTTAACTTTATCTTTGAATTCTGTAATAAAATCTTCAGACAGTATGTGTACATATGACATATCCTTACAATTTAATTTATCCTGAAACTATCTCATAAATCTTCAGACAATTCTTGTTCATTTGCTGTGATATCACAATCTAATTTGTCTTGAAATTATGTTTAAAGTCTTCAGAAAATTCTTGATCAACTAATACATAACCCCAGTTTAAATTATCTTGACATTCTTGCATAAAATCTTGAGATAAATGCAGGCCAAATGATATATCATAGCAACTTCCCTTATTTTACAACTTTCTCGTAAAACTTCATATAATTTTTGATTATGTGATACACCAAGTCAACCTATTTTGTCTTGAAATTCATTTATAAAATCCTGTGGCATCTTGATATAGATGGCAAATTTATGTTACCCTGAAATTCTCTCATGAAATCTTCATATATTGATGTGTGGAGTTTCCAGATTATTTCAAGATGTCTTAATTTATATTCCCTATGTAATTTATCTTCAAATTCTGTAAAATATTTTCAAATAATTTATAATGTTGTCATATTACATGTTTCTAAACAACTTTGCCAAATGAATTTTTCTTTTTAATATAATCAACAGCTATTACTCCATGTGCTTCATCATTTAAATGCAATTGGTATAATATAAATCATTTTAATACGTTGTTATAATAGATCCATTTGTTCATTCGCCACATTGTTCTAATTGTTGATGTTGTTTTTGTTGGTTTCATTGTTAATAAGATCAATAAAGTGTTTTTTCTTACCTTGGAAAATCCTGTAATCCTAGTTACTTTGCTTTATCTCATAGTTCTTGTACAGCAGAATTCATCAGTTAATTGATAATGTGTTTGTAGCCACTACGTAAAATGTTTCAGCCTTGGAAGCTTTACATTTAATTTAATTATGGTACTGCAATGTGGATGAGGATCCACACCAATAAATGGAAAAAATTAAGGGAAATTTCATAAACACAGAAACATTGATAATAAAAAATAAAAAATTTTGATAATTACACCTGCCAGTTTCAAGCACATCTGTTTGAGCTGGCATCAGTGTTGTTTGCTCTTCAGAACCATCTTTAATGAATATATTTTATTTCAATAACCATAAGGACTATCAGTTAAATTTAGGTACTTGGTTCAAAAACACTTGTTTTCCACTGTTTGAACAGAAGAACATTTGATCACAGACAATATTTTTGTTTTCTATGTATTAAAAATTCAATCCCTCCAAATATTAAACAAAGCAAGATTAATTATTCAATTTCTAAAAGACAAGGAAATTCCATTCACAGAAACAAAATTATATAATCCACTACCAACATGGTACAAATACATTCAAAACAAAATTAAAGCTTTAACACCATATAATTCTGTT